>NC_041808.1:7708996-8041496 GCF_900964775.1 Scleropages formosus | reverse complement strand
AAAACAGCATTTATTCATAAATAGGGAATAGTATTCTTAAAAAAAAAGTCACGATAATGATAAACACACTTATTTGTTGAATACAGGTGGTCCCTGATTTACGACGAGGTCATGTTACGCGAAACCCGTCGTAAATCGGAAATGTCGCAAGTCGAAAATGCGTTTAATACACCTAATACACACCTCTGCGTGACAGACCGGGAGATGCGGATCGCTGCCGCCGCCGCTGCCCAGCATCGCGAGAGAGTATCGCGTCGCATATCGATTTCCCGGGGAAAAAAATCGAAATTCAAAATTCGCTTTCTACTGAATGTCTATCGCCAGCTCACCATCGTCGTAAAGTTGAAAAAAATCGTCAATTCCACCATCGTAAATCGGGGATCACCTGTCCTGTACATAATACGCAGGTTACGACGTGCTGCAGGAGTGCTGCGTAACTTAAGTCCTCATGAAAAATACGAAAGAAGAGAGAAATGGCCCCGGGTCCGCCAGCCAGGCAGCGCCGTTAACGTAGCGTAGGGAGTAGCTCCTCCCGCGCCTCAGGAGCGATGACTGAAGACTCCGCGGCTGCACAGCCCCCTCTCCCTGCCTCGCTCCCTCCCTCCAAGTACATTGTAATACAAATCTTTATTTGGTCTTGAGATGTTGACAGGTCAATTGAATGGAATGAGTCTAGTTTATGATGCAGTTGTCAGAAGTGGTTAAGCCGGAAGTCTGTTTATCTGGCTCCCTGAGATATTCCGACAATTTTTCTTGCAAACCGAAGCACCTCGAGGTTAATTACTTCACCAATTTGTGTAAATGGCATGCCATATTCCCATCTGTCTCCATTAGTTCCCCACTATTTCTCAATTTACGATGACTGGGGTCAAGGCGGCGGGAGCAAAAGGGAAGTAATAAAGCATGAGATTTTATGTTTACACAAATGTGGAAGCCATGGCATAAATAACATAAATGTATCACCCCAGTGCTCGGAGCCTCCATAACACTGGTCTTAAAGAGTGGTTTTAACCGATGTGTCGGACTCAAGGAGGAAAACTCCTCCTCGCGCTAAAGCTAACAAATCAGCGAGTGACCATTAAATATAGGACTGCGCCTCCCCTCTTCTCGCCTCTCGGTCACCGAAACATGGCGGTCTGCCTCGTACCCCTGGCCCCGCTGTGGCTCAAACTCAAAGCAAGGGCAGAGCGACAAACCTTCGAAACTACGACTACCTGTGTCTTTTCATTAATACACCACACCCTCTGGGAAGTAAGTCGTCGCCGTCTGGAAAACAGTACGGGACGTAGCGCGAGAGACGACGGAAACACGTCACCGTCACATCCAAATACCTTCGTCCATTTGCATGTAAATATCTTCGCGTCCGTGTCACGTGCGTACGTAGGCAGTTCAGATGGGCACGACGGGAGGTGCAGAAAAACCGCAAATGTACTGCAATAAAGAAGAAGAAGTTTTTTTTTTTTTTTTCCCTGGGAAAATGCAAACGCAAATAACGTCGTAAATTGGCTCTCGGGCTAATTTTGGCCATCTCCTCTCCCACCCCAGCAGCACTGTCGGTGGGTGCAGGCCGAAGACGTTAGAGCAATTAATTTAATAGCGGGGCAAACGCGGCCCGGAGTTCCACCCCTTTCGGATTATTAGTCGAGCTACGACTGACTGGCTCCGGGTCCCTCAGGATCCATAGAGCTCTGTGTTAAAAGTGACCTTGCCAAGTACGCGACGCAGCAAACTTCACGTCCCCACATTCATATATAGCAAGTTCTGGTGCTTCAAACGACGGGGAAATACATATGAAATGTACACCGAAACACAACCTTAAGAAGGAAAAGTCTGCCCGCCTTCTTCTCATATTTCAGATTTCAAATTCAAGTCGTCCCACGTTGAGATGCTGCCGCGGCTCTTCTTCTGCCTTTCTTTCAAAAATCCCCACAAACTCTCGTCTGCTCTAATCTCTGAAGGATACCTGAGGATCGCGAGTGTTTTGGGCTTCCCAGCCTTACCCTGTCTAATCAACAAAGTAACAAAGTCACCGTCGTTGGATGAGGGGCTCCTTCAAAAGAGCGACTCGAACCAGCGCTCGCGTTGCTTTCCGGCGCTGGAGCTTTTTTTTTTTTCCTTCTTGCCCTTTTCTCATGTGCCTCTGCTGAGGAAACTTCATCTCGCCGCTCATAAGGAAAAGCAAGCGCGGCAGAACACGCGCTGCATGTTTTACATTTCCCGTATTTCAGCAGCCTGTTGTAGCACAAACACCTTCTTTTCAGAATAAGAGGGTAACTAAGTCAAAACGTATGTGCCATAATTTGCCGTCGACCACATTTTTAGAACTGCACACACTGACTTTTTCACTTGCCCTCGTGTGCTCGCGTGTGCATTAGCAGATATGATAATTATGCGGTGTTTTATTTACGTATTTAAAAAAATTAAGATAATAATGCACCCACAACTGGGAAAAAGCTTCTGAGAGCAACAGAAAATACGTGTATGATTACAAAATTGAAGGGTAAATAACTGGAATGAGACTGAGGGGGACTATTTGTGTGCTACTTCTTCTTGTAGCTCGTTCTAAATAAATTTGTAGCGTGCGCCCGTAGCTGAAATTAGCCGAGAAGCTGAAATGATTGCGTTTCCGGTCGCAGATCTCGACGATGAGGTTGTGCGCAGAGCAGCTTGATCATTTATGTCTCCGGTACAGCGCGGACACACTGTTACTCTCCGCTGACAACACACACTCTCTTCTGCGACAGCCTAGGAAGTAATGAATTGTGGGAGAGATAAGAAAACAAATTCCCCCTTAATTTCTGGGCCTGCTGCTTTTGTGTAAACCCATATTTTTCCACTCGAGTGCTTTCGATACGTTCGGCGCAGGTACTGCCTCGCCTGATCCCGCGGAAGCTTATCCTGAAACAGATGCTGCTTGATAAGAGCTGAAATACTACAGCAGCGCAGTCATTTTCTCTGCGTCGTCTATTATGGATCCATCCAGGACTTCCTTTAAGGGGAGTGGGGGGGTTGTGGTTCTTGCGGTTCTTGCTACAGTAGGAAAGGCGAGCTCCCGATACGTCCCTCCAAAGCAATTCCGAGCCCCTCCTGGCCAGCTGACCCTGCCCAAGGTCAAACCACAGCAGTGGACTTGCAGCTCTTGTTCGGCATCTTCACTTAAGGCTCAGGAAACAAGGAATACGTGTGTGAGAAACATCTGGCCACGAACCATAGGCACGTCTGTTTTATTAGCTAAAAGTACAACTCAACACCACCGAATAATATCGACAACATCCTTTTTATTTGCCTATAATTACTGGCAGTTTCAAGATACGGGCGGTCCTAGTTCCAATGACCTTGTTGTAAGTCGGCCTTTTAGACCTCATGCTGTATCTCGTGAACCGTAACGATACACAAACAATTCGTATCCGTGAGTCCTAAATTGCATAACAGGGTTTCGTCATGTTTTTCCACCAATATCACACATTACCGATGTAAAAATAATCGTAATACAAAACAACAATAATGTAAATACACCACAATATTGCATTTATGCCACACTATTACTTTCACTTTCATTTCTAAATCTGTTTTCTGCACTCATGTTTTTGGTTCCAACCATTTGAAAGAAAAAGTGACTCTAACGGAATCGCAAAGGAAACGTTCTGTAAATAAAACGTTTTTGCTGGTAAAATTCAGCTGTTGACAGGCACACTGACCGAGTCAACAAGAAATATGATGTCTTGCGGTAGCGTGACCGGCCGACGTATTCGTACAGCAGATGGAGGGGTCGCCATTAGACGCCAATACAGAACGTCAACTCGAAAACATTATAATAGGCTCGATGGGACGTGCATTGTAAGTCCGGGCTGTCGTAAGTCGCAGATGTCGTAGGTTGAGCACCACCTGTATTACGTGTTACCATGCAGGCTATGTACGAATCTCAGTACAATGTGCTGGAAAAATGAAATGGAAATGGAAATACAGCCTGAAACACAGCTTACCAGTACAGTGAAAGCAAGAGAAGAAGATAGAAACAAGGAGAGGGTGAAAACCGACAGCGAACCCCACTTTGTCTCCAAGAGTCTCATCTGGGCGTCAGCGTTTATTGGACATGCACCCCTAATGTGTGACGGTCCAATAAGCGCAAAGTGTCCCTGCTGAGACGAACGGAGCCCAATTATAACCCGCGTTGACCGGGCGCTCGGGCAGAGCCACGAGACAAAAGTGTCTCCCGTGAAGGTTCGGATGAACACATCTTTAACCTTCAGCGAAGGGACTCCGAGTCCATGTTTCGGAATTAAATTCATACAGTTGTAGGTAATGGACTGCTTGTGTTCAGGGACGGGAATGCAATTACTTAGGAACTCATTAAGGCAGCAATATTTGTTAATGCACTGTTAAACATGCTCTAACGAATTGCCGATTTATGTTAATCTCTATACAGCTGTTTCTTTTGCCGGATAAATACATTTGTCTGGGGCAAAACGGGATTTAGGGAGGGGAATCACGGAAAAAAAAATAATTTTGTATGAATAATGCATTATAATAGGCGAGCACACATTCTAAAGAGTAGAAACGGGGTAGGCGGGCTATCCTCTTCTCATTGCGTGCTTTTTCCAGGAGGAGAAGCATGGCGTGTGAACCGGTCCCAGGGCCAGGAGGCGAGAGCAAACCCGGGCAGGTGGTCAGCAGAGAGGGCCTGACTGATGGCGCTGATTAGCGGCTTTAGCACGGCGTGGCACACAAGGGGATGCCCTGTTCGTTCCGCTGAGGACTTTATTACCCATCTGCCAACAGCCCTCACTGTGAAATAATTCATTCCAATTCCCCTGACCGAGGCTCTTACTGTGTGTGTGTGTGTGTCTGTGTGTGTGTGTGTGTGTGTGTCGCTGCTGGTGACGAGTTCAGGGGGAACAAGCGGGAGAAGGTAATAAAGCCGCTATGCTAATTCGACCTATCCACACAGAGCTGGGACGGGGGCCACTCACTATATGGCACTCTGGTGTCAGAGAGCGACTTCCATTTTAATGACACGTTGTTCTTTCAGCAGATGGACATTAGCTATGTAGATAAGGCACCCGGCTGCCCGCACGAACCCGCGCTCGCGGTTCCTTTCCGCTCGCCGGCGCTCGTGCCGACCCGGCCGCCGCAGGGACGGACGCTCGCGACCGACGGCTCCCGCCCGGGGTCAGGGCTCCGCGGCGGAGGGGAGCGCTCGCTTCCGCAGCCACGGTGCGGGTCCATACGCACAACGCGATACTGAGCGACGCGACTGAATTTTATTGTCCGACTTCTCCCGGATGTATCGTGCATCCCAGCAGCTCTACCTATCAAACACGACGACTTATTACGCATCAAGGGCAGAAATGCAAAGATATGCGGGGGGAAAAACTCCAATGAACATACGATGTCATATCATAAACTTACAGATTAACAGGAAACATCGCAACGCTCACACTTCACCGGGCACAATATCGCATATTGAATATTATACACACGACTCGCAGCACGCAAAGGCTGCGGTCACAGCTGTAATACATTTTTTAAGAAGCAATAAGACTCGAAAGGGGATTGGCGCTGAGCGTTCGCGAGGCTGCAAGGGGCTCATGCCACTTAATGAATGAATCAGTGTACATGTCTTAATTAGCAAATAATTAATGGCGGTGTCAAGGCAAATCGCTGGGTTCCAGAGCTGCACATGTTATTAACTCTTACAAAATGGTGATGCTCTGCTGAAGGAAAAAAAAAGCAAAATGCTACAGAGTAATTTCCACCCGCAATTACGGCTGTTCTACTTCACTTCTTTGAAGCACATGCAAGTTTTTTTTTTTTTTCCTGGAATTCAAAGGCGCTTTATGGATTCTGAGGATGAGAGAGTGTATTACGATTGGGTATAAATAATAACTAGGTACCATGCTCCAGCGCTTCTAAGTTGTAGTTGGAAATCAGGGTAATGACGACCACTATCTGAACCTAAAGACTGCAATTTATACTTCCAAAGGGTGATTTATACCTTTTATTTTCCTGCTCATTCAACTGCATATTGATTTTGACTTCACTGGAATAATATCATATTGTTGACTGTGTTTTACAGTTTTGCCTGTGAGGTGAAGACAAGGCAAAAAAGAGTATTTATTATACGTAAGACTCACGTAATGGCCACATATATACACACGCTCTCAAATAAGTAGTACGTGAATTATGTACATTTCATAATTCACATTTGAAGAAGGATGCCACTAGAAGTTCCGTACGAAATCCATCACTGAGATTTAAATTTTACTTAAAACTATGCTAAATCAACATTTCTGTCATAATATAGGCTGAACGTTGAAATAACTGTTTGCATGTAATTAATGGGAAATGTTGCGATTTCAGGCTCGAAAAAAATCAGAAATCCTTACACTGGGACCTCAACTTACGAACACAACCGGGACTGGAACTTTAATCGTTAACGTGATTTGTTCGTAAGTCCAACCACCGTATCCCAGTCAATAAAATCTTAATAACAGGGATGACCCTCAATTTATTCGCAGCTTAGGTTCATTGGAAACGTAAAGAAAAGCTATACCGAATTAAAAATTCATGGTCATTCATTTTGTTTATTCTGCTTCCATCAACCGCTCATAGAGTGCAAGGTCTCCCTCTACCCTGGAAACTGGGGTGAGACAGAGTAAAGCCATGACGGGACTCCAGCATGTCACAGAACTTCTTTTTGGTCTTTTATGTTCACTAGAAACAACAACAAAGTCTTCTTTATATAGCCTGAAAACAAAAAGTCATCTCTAAGTGCTCCTATTAATCGTGCCGTGTTCCATTTGTGCTTGCAGTTTATACAGTGGCGGTTCCTGTGTATTGGAGAACATATTAAAAAGTGTTTGACCCTAAATACTGACTCAAGACACAATACCAGTGGCCACAAAGACGGCACCGATTCATCACATAAGCACGTGCGCTGTTCTTCATCAGGTGGTTTATTATCTATGCGAACAAAGAAGTGTAATAATACACTGGCACGCTTGTTCATTTACTGGGTAGAGTTTGTAAAGGTATCAGAAACGGTTATAATGAGAAAATATTCTGTCACTTACTGTACTTTTTTTTAAACTTTGAGCCACATTAAAATTAAAAGTAATTTAACTTGGCTGAAAATAAAATACATCTTCGCCACAAATTGTTCTGTAATGTTGATTAGAGCCCATAACCACATGGAATGTCCCTCATCTACTTACTGATCTTTCAGGAACACCAGATACCAGCTGGAAACAATATAAACATGTTTGAAAGTGTTTGGAACGAAGATGCTATTGTCCTCTTATTGGAGTTCCCATTCTATCGGAGCGCATTTTGTTGCCAAACAATAGCTGCAGGTGGGAACGCCTGTCATTTTTGCTCTGCAACCGTAAAAACAGACTATTTTTTGGAAATAGAACGGTGTGGAAAACGGAATTAAAAATTAATAAACAAACCAGAAATGTTTGTAGCTCTGAAACCAGTAACTAGTCGTACAACACGTCCAAAGAAAATATTTTGACCCACAAAAAAAAAAAAATAAATCACAAGACGGCAAACACAATGACAAAATGAAACCACTAATGTGTTAAAATACACATTTATATAAAATACTACACGCACAAGGCGCGAGGCTGGAAGGGAAGTGGACGCACCCAGGATGGGATGCCAGTCCATCACAAGGCACCCCACGCGGGACTCGAACCCCAGACCCATCAAAGAGCAGGACCCAGCCAAACCTGCTGCACCACCGCACCCCCCCTATAAAATACTAAATTAAGGGTAAAACCAACTGACAGCAGTTGGGATAAAAATGAAATGGACCGCAGACGAAGTTAACTTGTATATCACCGAAATAAAAACGATATGGAAAAACAGCGCACGTGGTCATGTTAGTAGACCGGCTTTGGGGAAGTTCGCGTGAGCCATGTTTCTACCAGCGCACAGTATGTAGAGATGCGTTCGGAAGCGGCGCAACAACCCGAGAGGCCGCGCTGCATCACGGTCATCGCATCTCTCGCACCTCTCCCCACCCCGAGCCCCCGGCTTTGGGTATTCATCTCCACGCTCCCGTTCCACGGGGTACGAAACCGACGCGCTAATGCGGAAAATACAGCCCGATTTGGGTATGGATTCTGCCTTTAATTAGTAGTCATACTTGTTTACTTGCTGAGACTGCAGAGCCCCCGCCCTGACGGCACAAAACCTGCAGAGAGCGCTGCAGCAGTCAATGTTCTCTCATAAAGGTCAACTACTTATTTGCTGTCTGGCGGCTAATCAGACACGGTCCCCCCCACACACACACACACCACAGTCATTCACAAACACACGCATAATAGTTAGACACACGGCACGCTCCCACCTGCAGACATCACACCGGCGCGGTTGCATCGACGCACAAAAAAATACACCATCCGTTACGCACGTCGCGCATCGCCGGTCGAGCCGAGACACCCGTCGTCCGACCGCGGCAGGAAACGGGCGCGAACGCGGGGAGAACGTGCAACGTCGATCAAACCTCCGTCCGACCGCGCGGCCCAGGAGCTGCGAGACGCCCACAAAAGAAACGAACGCACACGGTAAAGACGCAGTGAAAGCGGTGAGATGCGTACGGCGGACAGACGTGTATCGCACACGACACACGGACGCGCACCCTCCCGCAGCGGAAGACTGGCCAGGCGTGTGACAGTTGTGTGAATTCCTTGTTATATGAACTACCACAGCACCGTACTGCGGGGGTTCCCCAGTTCCCCAGCGCTCGCACAAACCGCTGTACTCACGCACAGAAAAGGTAAAACACTGTAATTTACCATTGCGCAACGCCGCGAAGACCTTCCGTCTGCGTTTTGGCTGAACGAGGCCTGCGCCCCCCTGCGGTGTGTGAAACGTGTAGGAGGGGTGCTGTCCGCCGCACCGTGAACTCAGCGTCTGCTCCCGGTTTAAGCAGGCCGCGGAAGAGGCGCTGGCGGACGAGGGATCGAAAGCAGCAATCGATGCCTTTCGCGCTCTGGGAATACAGAGGCGTTAGAAGAGCGGGGGGGTGGCGGGGGTCGGGGGCCGGCGAGGAGCCGTGGCGGAGGATCGAGTGGCCGGGTCTCCGCGGCCCCGGCAGGCGAGCTCCACGGGCCACTTTAATGGCTTCCTGATGTATACCGGGGCGGCCGAAAGAGGACGTCGTGCGCCGAGCCTACTTCAGGAGCTCCTTCAACGATTGAGGGGGAAGAGCGCCTTTCATTTGGGTCTGTGCCCTCCAGTCTGTTTATACTGGTCGATACACTTGTCTGAAGAATATAATGGATTAGCACATCATTCGGCAGACTGGCGAGGAGGCACACTGGGGGCAATGGAGACAGAAAAGTAAATTACAGTTAGCAGCGGTGCTGGGCCACGCCGACAGCGAGGAAACATCACAAGCGGCTTCCGTCCCAGCGCGGCGCGAACCCGGATCGAGCGCAATGACAAACTTGTTCTAACGAAGTAAAACAATTTAACGAAATGAAAAGCGCTCATTCCCGAGCAGCCCGCCCCCCGCCAGCACGCCGCTCTTCCGGGCCCGATTTCGTACGAAAAGCGGGTTCGGATGCCTGCGTGCGGCGCTCGGAGGGAACGACGACGAACAGCGCGGCGTTCGTCCCGCGATGGGTTTTCCTAATACAGACAAACCACTCAGGAGCCTCCGGCTGACATTCACTTTATTCTTTATTACCGAGCAACTTACACAGACGTATAGGAAATGCAAATGACGCTCCCATCCGCATCGCTCGTGCCGGCCGCCCCGCTTCCTCCGGTCGGGGGGGAAAGAAAAAAGAGAGAAAGAACTCTCAAGGTTTCAGAGGTCCCTCCCCGTGTCCCATTAAAAGAGTATTGATCCAGAGCCGAGCTGCTCGGCGCTCTGAAATGCCATGATAATAAGAAGTGTTAATACAGCTATTCATTTTCACTGAAAGCAAAGGTTGGGCACCGCACTTCGCCATCGATTTTCCCTGCCGAAATGAAACTATGGAGGTGTGAGCTGGAACTACAACATATAAACAACCCCGTGTAACCCCAGGTGGCCTGCACTCGGATAACGTAAATCCATATCATTGCAAAAATAACACGGCCCTCCGTCGGCGCGGGCGGGCGGGCAGGCGGGCGGGAGGGGCGCCGAACGGACCCGCCGTCCCGGGTTCCGCGCCGCAAACTTACAGGGCGCTTTCCGGTGTCACCTCGAGCTTATAGCCAAAGACTTGAGAAGTGCTTAAAGCAGCTGTCGGACAACTTTGATCGGTGGTTACTTAACGGAAGCCCAAGAGCAGCTCCCCGAGTGAGTATTTTTAATTCGGCATTTAGCCGAAAGGCCGCATAAGCTCATGCAAAGGAGTGCCTGCGCCTCGACGCGTACGATTTAAAGCGTACGCGGCTGTATGTGGACAAAACGGCGAGCGTGCCTACGCGCGCAGGTATGCGGCTTGCCGAAAAGCACGAACGAGGGCAGCGCGTCGAGCGAGAAGCGTTTGCTCGAAGATCTCGGGCAAAACAAAATCAAGCGTCAGCACGGTGACACTTAAAATGTTTCCCCATTTCTGACTCCCTCCCCAGACGGAAGCGATGGTTCAGAGTCGCCCCTCCAGGCAAAAACAAACAGAACCGTGACAGACATAACAGAAGACGCCCGGCAAAAGTGTTGGCTCGCTCCACTGATTCGGTGGGAATGTGAGAATTTAAATGCATTCTGCTCGGAAAACAGCTGGCCTATCAAAGCTGCGTATTTACACGAGGCTAGATACCGCAAATACGAATCAAAACCCGTCCGTTTCAAAGAGTTTTCTGTGCAGGGACCTTCTATGTATCTGCCTTCTGCTCTTTGCTTTATCTGGAAATTTTTAGCTATTTATAATTAAATCGTATAATGTGCGCCCCCTTTGTTCTTCACGAGAAACTGTGGATTATGAATAAATTGGGTTGTTCGAATCCTCTACAAACGTGGGTTTTGCCAACTATATTTTAATGTTTTTTTTCCCCAAGTTTAAATTGTGTTTTTTGCACTATACGACTCACGGGCACTATTTTACAATCGAATAACTGTAGACACGGTCACAGATAGCGTGTAAATATGACCACGTCACACCACAAACGCCCCATGTATCCCCCCTCCTGGTTTCCCTCCGTTGGCTTCCTATAGGTGCCCGGACCAAATTCGAGACACTGGTCATGAGCTGCAAAACCATCAATGGATCTGCTCCCCGGATCACGCGCTACACCCCATCCAGACTGCCATGTCCCTCCACTGCGCCCACAGGGTGATGCCGCATACAAGAGGTCCGAAGTCTAAACGTTTTTGCTTCCGGCTCTGATGAGGTGGAATGACTCTCTCGTCTCGCTCACAACTGCCGAATCTCTCTCTACATTCAACAGGGCTCTCAAAACACATTTCTTTCAGACTCACTTGTCTTATAATGTCCCATCAAAGACTTGCACTTACATTTATCTGATGCTTTACGCCAAAGTGACTTACAGTGTTTGTGTTATTATAAGGTTACAATTATCCACCTACTTATATAGTCAGGTAACTCTACTGGAGCAATTTAGGGTAAGTACCTTGTTCAAGGGTACTAGAGGCAGAGCTGGGGATCAAACCTGGATCCAACAGACCGAGGGAAAGCAGCTCTGACCACTATGCTAGCAGCTGTCCCAGACATATATGTATAGATTGTTACGGAAGGTTAGACATTCTGACCATTTCAAAATTTTTCTGTAGATTAAACAATTCAGTTCATATTCATAGTACATGTTCACCTTCCAGTGTTTGATATGCATTATAACAAAGCGCAGTATTGGCAAACTTACGCTGAGAGCCTTGGTGTTCCTGAAGGTCTCTGAGCCACTGGTGACCAGCACTCTGCCTTTTGCTCATCCCAGTGATGCCTGTCACAGTGAACTACATTAAAACGTACCCTGTGTACGTGCTTGCTTTGCGCATACTGTAATCAAGCTACGTTTACATTGACATTTTTTTCTATTAGCCAACATTTTGCTCCAAAGTGATATGCGTTTCAGGGAAAACAAAAGTGCATTTTGCCTATAGATGGAGAGGTATAGAAGAAGACATGTGAGTCTCAAAGTACAGCGCATTAGTCTAATAGTGCAGTTTTTGTGCAAGTTTATAGAGAAGTTAGGGGATCAGGAGAGAAGTGGATCTGAAAGAGATGTGTTTTCAGACCATTCTTGAATGTAGAGAGGGATTCAGCAGCTCTGAGGGATAGAGGGTTTGAGACTAGTATGAACATGAGGGTGACCTCTCCAGGAACCAAGGGTCATCAGTGGACAGTTTACAGTACTGGTGATGAGTGCTGCAGAATTCCAGTGCATTGTTGGGGACAACGCCATATTTTTTTATTCATCTGTCTTATTTTTTATTACGTTACATAACAGGCAATGTGGAGAAATGGATTCGCGCCAATCTCCTGATGTATAACTCTGTACATAAAAATTAAATGTTACAGGATTATCTGCAGTGTTATAAAACAGGGCTCAACCATGATCAAAATGAAATACAAAGGCAAGGAAATGACACCTATTTGCACTTAAATGACAGGACTTAAGTGCTGGGCCATCATTACCGGCTTGCCCTGTGCGATTCCATTCTCTCTCGTAGGAGATGGAATGAGATATCCCGTGAAAGACTGCCAGGCAGCACCTTGCGCTCTCGCTCAATATGCCGGACTCAGCCTTTCAAATGCGCATCGCTGCCTCTGTGTTGAGACGGTGCCATCATACATCATGGAGGCACACTTGTCTCTGAAGGTTAGGAGTAAAAAATGGACTGGAAGGAGGAGGGGAAGCCCATCCTTCAGTGGTCTTTCCAGGTGGGTGTGGCAGCAGGTTGGTGGGTTGCTGTTGACGGGTGTCTCGCACACAGGTGGGTTGGGTGGCACTAATGGGCACACCAATGGCCATCTATAGAGGCATGCGTACACGCCAGTTCATCTTTCACACCTACACAGGTAAACAGACTAAACTGTGACCCCAAATCATCATGCGTTCCATAGCAGGACCCTACGGTACATCCCACTAAAGTCACTTCCATTTTCATTCACATGTATTTATTTAGCAGACACTTTTCTCCAAAGCAACTTACAGTGAACTCTATGTAGTGTTATCAGCCCACACACCTTATTCACCGCGGTGATTTACACTGCTAGATACACTACTTACACTGGGTCATTCATCCATACATCAGTGGAACACACACGCTCTCTCTGTCACTCACACACTACGGGGGAACCTGAACAGCATGTTTTTGGACTTCACGAAGAAACCAGAGCATCCAGAGGAGACCCACACACACACACAGGGAGAACATGCAAACGCCCCACAGAATGAGCAAGGATCGAACCCATGCCCTCTCACATCACCCAGCCGCCTGTTCGCAAAGGGCGCTCACACTCACCAGAGTGACTCGGAGCACCGAACAATGTTAAGGGTACAATGGAGAACATAAGAAAGATACAGTACAGAGTAGCAGCAGTTACAGACTATATTAGGATAAACTCAGATGAGGAGAGGAAAACAAAAAGCTCCCATCCATGATGAAGGGGAGGAAAAAAAAAAAAAAAAAAAAAAAAACCTCTGGGGGTCCAAGTACTAGTGGCTGCCTCCCCCTCCTGGACATTACGCTATTGTGACAGGAGACCTGCGTGGATATGCTTGGAACAGAAGTCCAGTACGTGTGTCGGGCAGAGATATAGCTCGCGAAAGCCAAGGTAAGCGAGCTCACGCCCTTTCGCCCGGTACGAATTTTGTAAAAGTTTCTGCTAAGGGAAATTATATTTCTTACTTTCCAGCCACGAGCTGTCTGATGAATGAATTTGTTTTACCACCCTGCTGGTTCAGGGGAAGATACCAGGTCCAACATCCTTCTTTCTTAATGTATTTGTGCGATGATGAAGTGATGAGCCGGCGGATGCGGCGCGGATATCGGCGCTCCGAGGAAAGCGGCGATGGCGGAAAGCCGGCAGACGGATGCCGCCCCTTATCCCCACTCTAGCCGTCCCTCCCCGCTCATCCGCAGGTTTTATCAGGTGGGGCGTTTCGAGCAGGATGACTCTCGCCGTCTTCTTGGACTTTGTGTATTGATTCATTACTAATTATCCGTCGCCCCGGTTGCGAGTCCCACTGCACGACACTGCAGGTGTTCCCCACGATAATGAATGGATGAAGTTATCATCGTCGTACACAAAGCAGCAGTGACATTTGCAAAATCCTCAAAGCAAATTTCCCCTGCTATCTCCCTAAAGTCGTGTTACAGAGGTAGTTCCGCTAAGAGGCATCATTAAGTCACAGTAATTAGCTCTCATTTGTAAAAGCTAAAGTAAACAAACCTTGATAATTGTAATAATAATATTCATGAAGTGTCCTATATGTGCTTTTTCGCACAACAGTCGGGATGCGGAGAAAGGCTCTCCGTAGCGGGACAAGGTGAGCCGGGGTAGGGCTGGGAGAACAACGGTGCTGTTTTTCACCAAGTGAACTTTTACAGAAGAGCGAGTCGCGCTGAAGAGCTCTAAGAGTGACGTCCACACTTTGCACATGTACGACTTCCATGTTCACGTTGCGCTGCACGCTTTATATACGTATATAACTTCGTTTCTTGGATTTTTGCACTAATAGTCATTTTTGTAAAATTGTGATTTTGCACTAATTGTCATTTTTGTACATTTGTGATTTACGCCTTGTGTTTTTCTTTCCTTATGTCCTTACAGTTCATGGCTGCTGAGAGGATTCACAGAGTAAGAATTTCATTGTATGGTGTAACGAACTGTTTACCGTACACATGACAATAAACTCTTGAATCTTGAATCACGGCATGGTCACATTCAAAAGTATAAATGACCTCGTCAGACGAGCTCAGTTTTATGCTAGATTCCTAAAATTACCCAGCTGAACTGAGACTTCTCCCCAAAGAAGTGCCATGCAGGTTTTGAAGACTGCAGTAAGCTAGAGCCAACGCAGGTCTCTGTATTTCTCTTACCGCTGTAATTGTGACGGGACGCACTGAAAGTCTACGTTGTGCTTTTTCTTCATCTTAATCCGTCCACATGCAGGTGTCCCCGACGTCAAAACATTGACCCTAATTAGAGTTACTGTGAAAGTTCTTTAAGTGTGGGTAGTAAACCTCAAGACCCAAGGTATGAACCCAGACACCTGACATCTCAGGGTACGCAGTGTTTTAAAACAGATTAGAATTGCTTAAAAAGACCTGACATTAAAGTAATTCAAAAATGCCTTTAACAAGAGTTATTTCAACTAACTTTTTATGTTAATAATTGGCCTTGAAAAGGGGGGTGCAGTGGCGCGGTGGTGCGGCGGGTTTCAGCGGGTCCTGCTCTCCAGTGGGTCTGGGGTTCCGGTTCAGCTTGGAGTGCCTTGCAATGGACTGGTGTCCTGTCCTGGGTGTGACCCTCCCCCTCCGGCCTTATGCCCTGTTTTGCCGGGTTAGGACATGGGACAAGCGGTTTCAGATGATGTGTGTGTGTGTGTGTGTGTGTGTGTGTAATTGGCCTTGGAATATTACTTGGTGAACCCGAGGACAGATTTATTTGTACAGTGTATGAATTCTTAGACCAGCATAAGGGATCGGAAAGCTGTTCTTTAACCCTACGAGTACCATTACTGTGAGGCTCAATGCTGATTCAGTAGGTAATCAACAGCTCTAGATCCATTCACCTGAGCAGGACATTGTAGACTCTTATACAGAACAGCCAAATATTTAGAAAGCTGAAGAAATTAAATGTTTTGTAAATTTTGTGATTTTTCAAAACAAAACAAACAAAAAAAAATTCAAGAAAATATTCTGGAACAAGTAATTAAGATAATATTCTAGGACAAGTAATTTTTAATTCCAATACATAATGAACTTTTACATTAATTTATTTGTCCGCCCGCTGAACTTAAGTTGGAACTGCTCCAAATATATTAACTTTGGCCAAATTGGCGACAGGTTCGCCGTAAGACACGGACTTTAGCTCCCCGCTGGGAAACCAATGACGGCTGGCCTCGATGGCGTGGGGCTCCCTGTCCGTCATGCAGGCAAAGCCCATCTTATCGATTTGGCCGTCTATACGGTATATCCCCTGGCCCATTCTCCTTCACCTCTTCTTCTCCAGGATCCAAGGATGTTCTTATTTTGCGGTGTGAGAAATTGGAATCGGGTCCCGCAATGGCAACGGCGACTTCTTGCTCCCTTTCAGAGAGGGTCAAGCCTGATCTATTATTCTTCATGGGAACTCTTTCCATTCTTTGTCAGGCCTTGTTATATCCTTATATGATGGGTTTCCAGGCCCTAATATATGGGGAGATTACAGGTGCATTTTTTGGCTCTATCTGGATGGAAACGCATGATTAAGGTGTCACCTAAGCTTCTGCTAAAAGGTTATTACCAGAGTTTATGGCCTCGACCGAAAGAAAGAAAGTACATTACAACATTTAATGCATAACATTTCTTAAAAAGGAAATACAAGTTACACCCTGTATCTGCGATTGTTTGTTTATTCTTTATTCATTTACTTTTGGAAACGGCTACAGAAGCTGCCATAATGTCGCGCTCAGTTTCTGTGCTCTTTCTGAGGGATAATTAATAAGAACGGAAGGCATGTGGAACAGGAACGCTAATTAAAAACTCACTCATTTTCTGTGGCCTTTATGTTGCACAACTGCAACAAGAAAGGTATGAAATTTTTAAGGGCAAATACTTTTTGAATTCTGGGTAAAACATTCCAAGATTCCAAAATTCTTCAAAATGTCCAGAAATGCCGCATGGCATCACAACTGAGTGTTTTCATAAACAGGTCAATAAAATAGTACAAATAAGAAAAAGCAAACTTGACGAATGAATGGAAGGTAACATCCAGCAGCTGTAAATCCCATGTGTGAATTTTGGTAAAACGATTAATTATGCTCGCGATTAAAGGACCACTCTAGGTCCACTTTACGAAAAAAGCCTTTTGAACAGACACCAGATTTTTCGCCACTTTAAGTTGTGCAGTCCATGTAGCCGGAGAGCGCCGCCTGGACCAGGCTACAGCAACAGGCCTCAAGGGTCCTGCTCGCCACGGCGCAAACTTAGCCGATCGACAGCCGGCCGCCTCCCGCATCCCTCTTCATCTCTTCCGGAATGATCCACACGCTCCCTTGTGTGGACAGAGCTGCTCCACTCCAACAAGACAAAAAAATATCTAAGATTTCTATGTAAACTGTGAAAAAGAGGCAGAATGCAAAGGAAGGGGCCCACCTACAAATATTAGTAATAACCGGAACAGATATGAAATGATCAAAGCCATATCGGCCACTAGATGGTCTGAAGGATGTCAATAAATCTGTGTGTTAGGGTTAGCGCTAATGACCTTGATAGGGCATTAGGAGGTACAGCTGCACCAGTCGGGAAAGTCTCCTGTCCTGTTGACCCACAGAGTGGACAGACCACTCCGAGTAACCGAATGGGGTCCCTGAGACAGCAGCAGACACCTGCGCCAGGTACCTCTTACCTTCATAAAACTACCTGCAGCGTGCGATTGGATGTTTGAACTGATCGGTCCCATCGGCAGTGACGCGAACCGGGGCAGGGATCTATTTCAGGGTGATCCGCCCTCCCGAGTCCCCGAGAGCTCCCCACAAGCAGAAGCACTGCTTTAAGACCAATATTCGTTATGTGTTGCGCAGCACAGCATATCTCACAGTCGACTGCGAGAACCAGACAAAGGCTTTACCAGACAGGGAATACCTTACACACTCTATATAACATGACACACATATGGGACATCTCATTTAAATTTCCTGTTCAATTTTAAAGGGGTTGTAGCAAATTAATTTCCTAAGCAGCAGAGAGCTCAGGTCTGGTCTCTTGAAACACTGTTGTGTCGGAAAAAAAAAAACACTTATTTTCCCCCTAGATTCCCAGGAAAAAAAAAAAAAACCCAATTAAATGTAAAACTGGATGAACTGTGACCACTTGTTAAACACAAAGTTCAGGGACCTTAATAAAGGCTGATCAGAAATTATAAGCTGATTGGATGTGATTTTCGGTATAACTTTACTAATAGTGCTGCGCACTGAAGCTGATGTCCACACACTGTTGCCACTGCAATATTGCAAAACAGCAATTTTTCCCACGAGAAACTAAGGGTATGCTATTCTAAGAATTGTTATTCTGGCACGACAGCGTACAAAGATTTAATGATCCATAATGGAGAAGTAATTGTGTTCATCGGACACAGAGTGTAAAACATGTTTTGTGAATACTGTGACGCTACGTGTTTAATAAATACCAAGGGTATATAATGTTTCACTGCTTTTCCTTAGTCGAGCTTAGCATCGCGTGGTGAGCGTACTGTCCTTTACATGTGAAGATCTCGCAGCTCAGGAGCATTTGAAAGAAGTCTTTCCACAACAGTGCGGGGCTGTCAACGCGGCACACGGCCGAGGGAATTGTACCTACAGCCTACCGGTAAGAGAGCAATTGTGTACCTTGAGTTACGTGGTGTGACACTGTATTTAAACATAAAAAAATGGTGCTGCACTCAGGTATGCAGATGCTCCGAGGATAGTCTGCTTGTCACACGCATCGTCCAAAGCAGGACGGCCACAGACGAGCAGCCCCTTGCGGAAAACGATGCCCTTCTTTCTTAAATCGACACCGTGCTATTTCAAACGATTTTACCGAATCCTCTCGAATAAAGGTGGTCCTCGACTTATGATGACCTTCCCATTGGCCTTACAGCTAGGTCATTCTTTATAAGAGCTATTTTAGGGTCAGTACCTTGCTCACTGGTACCACAGGTAGAGGTGAGATTCAAACCAGCAACCCTGGGGTCCAAAAGCAACAGCTAAAACCACTGCACTACCAACTATCCATATCTCCTTTTTATCGTTACTGTTTTTATTTGATTTTTTCCAACGATGACTGTTCCATCTGGTGTATGACAACGTTGGCACCAAAAGACCATATTTTTATTGACTCAGTCAGTATGTCTATCAGCAACTGTGTTCCATTAGCAAAAATTTTTATCTTTACACAAGATTTTACAATTCCACTCAAGTTGCTTTTTTATAATAGCTAGACAGCGAAAATGCGAGTGTTCTGGTGCTGCATAAAAAAAAAAAGGACGAAAACAGATTTAGAAATGAAAGTGAAAATATAATATACCTATAATATTGTATTGTACTTGTGTTCTCATTACTACATTTGTTAATTTATCAGACGTTCTTCTCCAAAGCAACGTACATCTCAGAGAACGGCACAAAGAGTGCGTTACATCAACAGAAGGAGAGATTTGGATGCAGGCACGTGATTCTTGAGTACAGTCAATTTGTCACATACTACTACATGAACACTACATCACTCAGGTAGCAGGACATTGTTATGATTGTTACATATTACATTACGTTATATTACATTATATTTCATGCGATGAACATCGGTGCATAAAGTGGAAAGAAACAAACTGAGTTTACTTTAGAATCACATGTCTGCAGCTATATCTCTCTCTTTCTCCTAACGCAATGTACAAATTGCGTTTTCTCTGAGACGTACGGCGCTTTGGAGAAAAGCGTCCGCTGAATGGATAAATGCAAATACAAATGTACATATTAGCATTATTTTAACAGAAATAATGTGTGAAATTACAAAAAAAAAAAAAAAAAAAAAAATAACAAAGCCCTTCCATACAACATAGCATACACAAATGTTCATTGTGTATATATCACTACTGTTTATGTAATACAGCAGAAGGGGGTTTGCGACTTAAGGCGAGGTTTTCGGAACAGAACCCCGATGTAAGTGGAGGACCACCTGTTTTTAGGAAGTAGAGCATAAAAATGAGTGAAAGACTATTTTCATTTCTGCTTAAATGTTTTATGGCGATATCATAGTGTCTGATCTATGAAGTTTGTAGCAATCATCTCAAGCAGCTCTAGGAACCACAGGTGACCTGTGTGAAGACTTCTGTGACCTTGAGAAGCCAGCTGTGGTCCATCTGTTTGCCAGTCTCATCTGCTCACTGTCCTGTCAGTAGTCTCCAGGGGGGCTCGCCACTCACTCCTCCTTCCACATTAAGCGCTCTTTTCAGACTAGGGGAGCACGATGGCGGCGGTGGCGGCGCCGGACAATCCACGGCAGATACGCCATCGTTATTCATTCATCCAATTATTAAGACACCGTTGACTTTAACATTCTTGCGGCGTTGTGTGTTTTTTCTTTGCTGCTTTCACCGTGCACGTCGGTTCGATATCAAGATGGAGAGGCTGGAAACTTTTCCTCCCCAAAGGATCCCGCCCCGAGAAACCTTGACATGCACAAAGGCGGGCGCAGACGGAGCTGCCCTGCCGCGCACGATAAGGTCACCCGTGGGATTGCTGAGATTATCTCTGTCAAGCACTTGGACGGAGCGCAGTCAAATGATGCATCATGCAGTCATTTTCAGGGGGAAAAAATCAATTTCTTCACCAGGTCGCTATTTGCTTTTCAAAGTGCCCTTGTAGTCTTTGCCTCTGAGCATTTATCAATTTAAATGTTGTGAATTGATAATGTTTTCTGCATGCCTTGTAAGGCGGGTGAATCATTTCCTGCCTGTACTTGTGTTCTCCACTGTTGTTCATGAATCCCTTCTGAATGGAAAATGTTTTTTTTTTTTTTTTTTTTGGGCCCCTGCTTTGGCTGACTTATCAGTTTGTTTATTTATCAAGGGGGAAAAATGTATTCTTAAGTCTTGTTTTACCATTTTAAAAGGAATTACGAGAACAGGGCATGAATAAAAGATGCGCCGTCTCGTCTTTCGCATTTATATGTAAAGAGTGAAATTCGAATGGATTTCTATTTGCTTTTAACTGTATGTAAACACCTCACACTTGCAGATGTTAATTTTCATAAACAGTGTGAGACGGTAATACAATCACCCCTTCTCCGCCTGCGCGTGAGGGTCCAGGCTTCCTCGGGATTCGGCGGCAAACTTCCACGCGCCGCGCATCAGAAAGCCATTAAACGTATGGAAGCTGCGGAGAGCTGTGTGCAGGAGGACGCGGGGATGGCGTCTGTGATGACAGGTCCTCCCTTATCTTCTCCTGCAGCTCAGGTGTCAGGAGGGGCAGGACAGCCGAGTTCACGGAGGTGGCGCAATTAAATGTGACCTTTCTCACCCCTTCTCCTCCTGCCTGCAGATCCTGTCCCAGTCTGCATTATCGTTACTTGGAGCCCGCATGCAAATGGTGACCCTCATTCGCTGCGACATCATAAATAAAACAATGCTTATTATCCATTTAGTATTATAGCAGATCCACGCGGCGAGTTATTTTAAAATACAGCGAAAGCTGCCATTGACAGCAGGGCAGCATTTAGATAAGTACACTTTAGCTGAATATGAGGCGCGCTGCCATCTACATATTACCTTTAGATAATATTCATTTTGAGGCAAACTCACGGTTCGAAAGGTTTGAGAGTCGAGCAAAGTGACGCCCGACGGCGGCGCTTATTAAAACTGGAGTTTGCGGATGTTTTTGCCGCGCTCTCGGTTCTGTGTGGACTCATGAAGTCACTAAAGTAAACTGTTAAATACTGCAGAGGAGAAGCATGTAAGGACATGAATATCAAAGGAGGTGCGGACCGATCGGCTCCAGTGACTGATCCCCGCAAAGATGTGATCAGACATCCAAGCAGATGCCATTAATGCTAATAGATTCAGCGTTCTCCGTGCCACTTGGCAGAGGATCCGCTGGGAGTCGGCATGGGCCTGCCGCTCCCTCCGGAGGGGAAGGGGAGAAGGATCAGGCTCCCAGCTGCTTTCTAACGGCTTCCGCGCGCATGCACGCCGCTGTCATTTAAAGCCTGCCAGATGTCTACCTCCAGCTTCAGGCTGGATAAGAGCAGAGCGTCTGAGGTCGAAGCGATGCTCAGACGAAGGAGAGGACTTGTTTCACGTCGGAGAGCGCGTTGTGTCAACGAGAAAAGACGCGGCCGGGGACGACGTGAACCCGATCACGCCCGCATCGCCCAAGCAACACGTGTGACGCTCTCGTTTTGCTGCTCGGCGTGCTCCTTTTTTTCTGCTCGGAGTCTGGAACAGATTCAAGAGATCTCTCCCGAAACAGACGAAAACTCAGATGGTCAGGATTCCAGCTGCATCAATTTCCTTGGATATTCTGTCCATGGAAGTGCATATGCTGTACTGGCAGGGGTGCAGGCTGAAATGGCCAAAATCCAAAAGCTAATATTCTGCTGGCCGGAATAATGCAATTATTATTTTCCTAGCTATCAGCCTAAGCACACAGTGCCATCTGTTATACAAAGCAAACATACACATCTCAATTACAGGGAAAGCGGCTTCCGCTGCAGAGCAGGCTGCCCACGCCCAGATGAACATGAGGATTTTAAAGACTCCGCCTCTGAGTCATCAGGGTCTTTAAAAGACAGATGTCACTCAGTCCCAGTCTACTTTAAAAACTGCGCGGGTACATTGTCCAAGGAGAGAAGGTCATCGACTTACACAGCGCAGAGTGGTACGAAAATGGGCTATTTTTGTGTGGCTACATCACAAATGGAACCGGGCTGCCCGAATACATTTATTTTCCTGGCAGTACTGCGGCAAGAAAACACCTTTTCGGCAGCCAAGGATTCAAAATGGCATCTAACATCCAGGAGCTTTCCCTCAGGGATACTTATTCACTTACTGTACATGCCACTTCATGCACTGTCGCAGCACATTACCCACAGCGCGATGCTATTATGCGGTTAAAAATTGCGGACACTGGGAATAAAGAAGAACAACCGATGGCTAAAAACACAGCATTACTTATAAGAGTAAATATTTAATCCTAACTGTACAGATGATCCCGTTCAAAGTTACAATTTCCAATGTAAGACTCAGTCAGAATGATGTATCTTTCACCAGGGTCACTTAGAGCCCGCGCTTTCAGGGATGCTCTTGCTATATGAAAGATAGTGTCTCCAAAATAAAAATGCCCACTGAACACCTCTCAAACAGAAAGACGGCGTTTCTGAGCTCTGCCGACGGTATTATGTGCCGAGCATCAGTCTGTTACGGGAAAGGTCTCGACATCCTTCACACAGCACCCCTAACCTTACCTTGTCTTATTTAAATCCATGGAATAATCACAGAAACAATGGAAGAAACGAGCACAACTTTTAACAAAAAGAACCACGAAACTTGAGGAGCGGAGAGACTTCAATTACTGTACCAGTCCATCCTATGACTTTATAAATTGTTTGATATGCAGAAATTTAGAGACATTTCATAAAAGGCAGAGGGGGAAAATCCTCTTACATAAATCTGTTACAGATAGTGTGGCATCAAAAAACTCATAACCTTGTCAGTTTGAAAGGCTTTAAAAAGCCTGATCTAATTAACTACAATAACGCAATCTTAAATAATTGGTAGTGCTATGCTGTGTAATTTTTGTCACTGGACATATTAACTCATTGTTAGCTTGTTCATAATGATTAAGACCATATGGGTTATCTGTGTCCATGTTGAAGCTAACTTGAACCAGAGAACAAAATTGGTTCATTCCATATGTTATCAACTTGCAGACTGAACCCCTTCAAACTGTAGATAAAACAAGAAAAAGATAAATCCAGCGCTTAGGGGACTTATTTCTACAATTAATCAATTATTTGATAAAAATCATTAATCAATTAATATCAGTTTAGTTCTACTGTGAGGCGAATGTGCTGTATGTGATTTATCAGATTTAATTTAGTAAAACAAAACGTTTCCTTTGATCTCTTTAGAAATGTAGGAATTAGAACTATGCTACTCATGTTACACTGTACAGTATATGTTAAACAGACGCATACATACACAGTGCCTTGCAACGTATTCACACCCTTGACCAGTTCTCTCAAATACAGATGGTATATGGAAATTTCGTTCTTTGTGACATTTTATTTCAAAACACTAAAATTCAAAATTAATTGCTTTAAGGTGGCATAGTTTTTAATAGGGACAGTATTATTTTCTTGCCATATATAATCCTTGAAATTTTTGCTAAAAAAGATCAATGTGGTCTCACCCGACCACATAAACTTATCTCTTATTATTGCTGCTGGGTCACTCTCATGCCTTTGGGCAAATTTCAGACATTTACGAAGATTTTTTTGCTGAGTAATTACTTCTTTTGTGCCGCCTGCTACATAAACCAAAGAGTGCCCAGGCCTAAACAAACACCACCCATACAATGTGAAGTGCGGTGGTGGCAGCAACATGCTGTGGGGCTGCTTATCATCAGCATGGACTGGGCGTCTGGTTAAAACAGAAGGAAGAATGGATAGAGCAAAATACATGAAAAATCAGAAAGGAAACCTGCTTCAGTCTGCTAAAAAAACTGAAGCTTGGGTAAAAGCTCCCATTTCAGCAGCACAATGATTCCAAGCACAAGGCCAGAGACTCAAAGCTGTTACTTCAGCAAAAGCTGGCTCTACAGAGTATTAACTTGTGTAGGATCGAATACTTACGCAAACAGCATATTCCAGTTTTCTATTTTTTCTCAATATAAGCATAAAAATATATAACAGAAAAATATAAATTATAAAAAGAAACAATGCCACCTTAAAAAAAATAATTTTGAATTTCAGTGTTTGTTAAATATCACAGGGGGTGAAATGTGGATGTATAATTTGTAATTAAGCAAAGAAAAATCAGCGAATTGGACAAGGGTCTGAATACTTTTGCAAGGCACTATACATACAACCCCTCTAAGTATGGCCATATCAGCTTTGGAGAAAAGGGTCAGCCAAATCAAACGTAAATTTAATTTGCACACATACACATTCATACTCTACATATTAACCCCCCTCATTCACTACTTAATTTATACATTGCAAGTACTAACGTAAGTGGCCTACATGCATTTAGAAGCTTAAATCTGGAATGCACAGGGCCAGCACTTTCTGAGCACCAGAAACTGAAGCATTGCAACAAGACACGTTTAAAGATTCTCAACATATGACAATATAGAAATGCCCACCAGATTTTTCATCCCCTAGGGAAAAATGACGACAGGCTCACCTCTGCAGACAACTCAAGGTCACCAAATAAGCACGGGAGCTTAGAGATCTCGTCGACATCCAGCCACTGACACACACTGGGCACACACAGGTCAACGAGAAATAACGGACTGGGCAGAACTAAAAATAAGCACCTGTTTACATACGCAGGCCTGGAGAGTACAAAAAAAAAGATGCAATTCTAGCAAAACCAGAATCTTGACAAAGCGGTTTTACTCACCTGAGAGAGACCCAGGTATATGGACACTGTTTCCGAGATATACAAAAACCTCCCCTCCTTGTTTAGTGCAAATACAAATCCGTCCAGAGACTGTGGAAGAGAAAAGAGAAGGAGTGAGAAGGAGCATCGGGGAATAACTGCACAGGACAGCGGTTTCCACACCTGAATGGTAACAATAGCAACGATTTAAGATATGCCGCAACAACAAAGTCCCAGGCCTTTGTTTCACGAAAACAACCTTGTGTACCGTTACTGTCGATGGTCTTGAACTGCCCAACACCATAAATATTTCACGTCTACATTTCAGACATGATTCATCCTGTATATTCGTACTTTACACTTTCGAATCTAAATTTCCTTGATAACGGTACCGTATTCAATTTCAAAACGCTGGACGAAGCGTCTCATGCAGGGATTGCAACAACGGACGTAGTCAGGACGGTAGCCTGAAATGGGCGGAAATTAAGACGCCGAGGTGCGAGGGGTTAATAACGCACTGTCCCCAGCTCAAATAATCTACAGGGAGAGTTGAGCGCCAGCAAATGATGGAATCATGAAAGAAAGGCACGACTTAAAAAAAAAAAAACAGTAGCTAATGGGTGCTTTGTGCATAATGTCACTGCCGGCCCAATCGCGTTCTTTATGAAAATGAGGCTTTGGCGCCACGTCCTGCTTTATTTGCCACTTGAAAGCGAGCGGCAGTTGGTGCAGGGAGAGCCCGCTGCTCCCGCCGATGAAGCCGTCTGGCCCGCGGCTATTTACGCCGAGCTGATATGCAGCTGACAACAGCAAATCCCAGCGAGGCCTGTACTTTTTCAGACCCCCCCAGCCCCCAAAAATACGTGTTAAATGCTTTATGTCATGCTTTACATTACACGGTTAATCGTATTCAACTTTGTCCCATGACATCAGTGATATTTCCTGTGCAGCAAAAACTAACAGCATTTCCTGGAGACACTTTTGAGCTCAAAAATATTGTCAGAGTAATTATTTTTTTAAATTTTAATCAATGAATTAAATTAATTTTCAGGCAGAATAATATGAAACTGTACAAAACGGTAGGGATTTCCAGCTTCATTTTGGTGGAAGCACAAAGGTACAGTGGGTAGCGCCTCGTTGCTCCTGGGTTGAGAATTTGGATGTGGGTTCGAATACGACTCGGTCTGCACGGATTTCCTCCCACAGTCCAATGATGTGTTTCAGTGCCCATAGTATGTGTGTGTGTATGTGTGTGTGTGTATTAGACTGCTCGGGTGTATGTATGAGTAGTAAATTATAATTGGTTTAAGTACAAGTTAATAACAATTTTTAATTTCTTTTTCATTTAACTGACACTTTTCTCCAAGGTGACTTTGTTGTTTACATACTGAGATTTATATACTAAACTACTTACAGTAATTTACCCACATACACGCTTAGGTAATTTACATTGATTTATTTAGCAGACACTTTTCTTCAAAGCGACGTACATCTCAGAGAAAAATACACTGCAATGCTCTCAGTAAATTTTACTCAGGGTAAGAACCTTGATCAAGGGTACTACAGCAGGAGGTGGGATTTGAACCAAGGTCCTTCGAGTGCAGTGCGGCAACTCTTATCACGACGCTCCCTGCTTCCCCATCGGCTAAACAATGCGGAAGCAACGCTGATGCACGAGTGTACACAGTAAAAATGGACCCATAAGAACCCGGCACCGCATATCATTTTCCAGCGTGCTGTCGGGATGACTTGGACGGACGATGATGGCCGAGAGTCGCTTTGTTCCTTCGCTTCTCTATTCCACTTTGAGGCCAAATGGAGCCCCAGCAGCTCCAGCAGGTATTCTGTCTCCGTCCGTCTGCGCTCTCCAGTGGGACACCTCTTTTAGCCCCTCTAAGAGGAGCGTGGGCAGGGGGGAGGTGCGAAGCGCTCGCTCTGGCCCGGCTCCCCCTCAGGGTTTAACCCCACCTGTCAGCTAGTGCTCCGCCAGCCGCCCCTTTCCTGTCTCCAATCATTTCCTCTTTAAAGTGGGGAGCATCTGTGGCCCGGCGGCCCCGGCCCCCCGGAGAGGACGCCTCCTGCCTTGACGGACGACTGCTGTTTACAGACTAACCGCTGTGTAAAGCGCACAATAAATCACGGCGCCGATCAAGTTTGCCTTGCATTAGGGGACGTCTTCCGTTTGGTGGCATCTGACCTGGCGTGCGCCGATCTTCTGGCCCAGACAGCGCTGCGGTGCCCGGAGGCGGATGTGGCGGATCTCGATGCCGAGATGCATCCGGCAGCCTCCCCTCCCTGGCGCTCCCCCCCACACCCCCCCCCCACTCACTGTAAAGCCATTACTTGTAGCGGCGCAGATAAACAGAGCGAGATGCTATCAGACGGCACAAATCAGAATAAGCACTCGCCGCAGCGAGCACACTGGCACTCTCAATTATGGACTTAAAGATATCGAACGGAGAAAGGCGGGAATTTCCAGCCTCCGACAGATGCGGACGCGCTGCGCTGGATCACTTGACGTACGCGCTTAATTTGAGGCCCACTGATCCAAGAGGTGAACGTCTCAGCCTGAACTCGTACGTAACGCTTGTCCGTGCGCTTGTGAGCTGCAGTCTCCCGAAGCGAAATTACATGTTTATTTTAATTTGCTAATATAAGGCTTTTGAGGTTTTTGTCATTTCACCATACGCAGGTGTGCAGCACAAATTAAATACGGTTTGCGCAGGTTCGAGTGTGACATAAACGGGTGTGGTACACATATAAATACGTACATGTATTCCAAACACACAAGAGTAACACAGGTTTACATTTACTCATTTTACTTTTCTTCAAAGCAAGGTGCAAGTCGGAGTAAAATAAAGTGCGTTTCACCAACACGTAATGAGTTATAGAGGCAGACGCGATTCTCTAAGTGCTGTACAGTAGTTTACTCCAATACGGCCGTTTTTACCGGCGCACATCACACAAGTAGCTCGGGGGAACACAAAAGTTTTCTTTTTTTAAAACAGATAACATAGTGCAACTTTTTGGAGCACACAGAACATCAGAAGAGAATTGGGTCCAAAGGTCTACCAGTTATTTCTGAACAAATTATACGTCTATGATTTACAGAAGCGACCTACACGGTGCTGAAGAGCGAAGCTCCGCCCGACCTCGCCGAGCTCCTCACTAACTACGTGCCGAATCAAAAGACGCCGACCTGCTTGTGGTTTCCGGAGATCCGTCTGAAAACAGTAGGTGGCATAGCGTTGAGTGTTCAGCAATAGAGCCCCTAAACTATAGAACGTTCTGCCGGCTTCTGAGAAAGATGTTCTGTATATCATTTGAAATCTAGACTGAAAGGCCATTTTTAACTGTAGCTTTCCAGTAGTAGTGCACTTTGACAATGCTCATCAGTTGTTCTCTTTCTTTCTATCGCTCCTTAAACTTCACAGCACCCAGGGAACACCTGAGGCACCTGGGAAGCTGGCGGACGAACCGGAACACAAAAACCCTTCGGATGCCACGTGAAGCCAGGAAAGGGGGACCAGTCACTCCACACACTGAAACATTCACCTGGGACTGGACCAATGACTCCAGCTTTGTGCTGCTTTTTATATTGGTCGTTTAACTACAGACATATCCACACCGCTCCTCTAAAATGTCCAGGACGGATGGGCTGCCACTCACATTTGGACCCCCGAGGTTCATTTTTCTCCCTATTGTCATGGATGGGAGTTCTTCTGCATTCTTCTCCTCAGCTGTCAGCAGGTAAGCAGGAACGCTAGGGAGAGCTGGTAGTGTAGTGATTAAAGTTGGTGCTTTTGGACCCAAAAGTCGCAGGTTTGACTCTCACTTCTGGCTGTAGTACCCATGTGCAAGGTACTTACCCTAAAATTGCTCTAGTAAAAACTACCCAGCTGTATAAATGGGTAAATAATTGTAAGTATCTTAACACTGTAAGTCACTTTGGAGAAAGCATCAGCTAAATGAATAAATGTAAAGGTGACTGTAATGTAAAGGTCCTGTTAGATCGATTGTTCGGTGCTCTGCGTCACTTTGCTGAGAAGAGCACTTAACATAAACAAATTGAATTTGAAATGATACGTGTCCTACTGACACTGCTATAAGCAGAGTGAATGTAAGTGCACATCTATTTGTCACCATGCTCTGCTCTGTTGTACATCTCATGTCAGGACATCCAGTGATGGGAAGATGGTACCATCATGCTGTGAACAGATGCGTGGTCATGCTTGCAGCCTGCTGACACGACAGGAACATAGGACTGAGCTGCTGGTACCATCCTACTGACTGCAAAGGTGTGGTCCTACTACATGTGAGCGGATGCCAGCCGAGAGGGCGGAAGGACGAATTTCCACACCGCATGCAGAAAGCGGCGGAGTTTGCATTTTCAAAAGGACGAGTTCTCCACGGGAAAGGAAAACATCTCTGTGGCCGTAGTATAAACAGTACCGCAGTACTCGAGGGAATCAGGAACTCCCGTTTGATGTCTCCTCTGGGATGACTTTGTGATATAAGAAGAAAAAGCAGCAAGAGAGTAAAACCAACACGCGGAGACTCCCGTCGATACTGAGAGCCACGAAGGTGAACGTGTGCCGCACTTCTTAGGGCGCTGAACAGACAGAGGGCGAAGCAGGGCAGAGGAACATCCATCTCGCCCCTAGGAAGCACGCGCGTGTGTTAACAAGCTCTGCGGAGGCTCATCAACCATTAACACAGCATTAACTCTCAGGTCGGACAAAACGAAGAGCCAGAGGGAGGTGCAGGGCAGCTGGCACGGGGGCTGCCACGCGTTGGCATGCGTCCACCCTGAACGTTCTCTGCCGAAGAGCGATGGCGGCCATTAGCACCTCGGGCCGGGCTCAGCCATTCACAGCTCACAGACCCTGTGTCTCATGAGGAGAGGCTCTTCACGATTCCGCACTGCACCTGTCCCCAGGGACTTAGGGGCCCTCCCATTCAAAACAGAAATGAGCGCAACGGAAGGGCTGCTACAGCCACACCTTTCCTTGGAGGACGGAGTACATTCACCGCGAGGCGTTTCCACCGCGGTCCGAGAAACCGAGCCTGGCTTGGCAGGAGACGCCCGTACGTGGAAGAGAGAGAAAACGGGTGACAAACCAGGATCAGAAATTCCCCACCGCCACCTGAGCAGCCAGAAATACAACTGACCGTATTCAACGCGAAGGGCTGACAGGCCACGTAAGAACCTGCGTGGAGAGAGCGGCGGATTTATTTATTTACTGGAAGGCCTGATGGCTCCGGCAGCACTCAAATCACTCACCGTTTCCCGCATTCTAGGCATTTTCCAAAGCACACTACAGCTATTGTGCTAATTTCTGCTTTGTGCTCTTCTACCAGTGACATATTTATTGGGCACTTCGAGCACAGGGTCCTGTTGCGGAGAGCCGTTTTATTAAAACAAGGTCCCCGCAGCCCCTGCACAGCGTGTCATTGTGTCTCAGAGCAAAGCTGCCACTTAGCACACAGAACGCACACTCCGCGCAATCCGCATACTCCACGTGTGGGCCGGACAACGTGCGCCAACACAGCACCGAAGCGCTGCCGCCGGAAATACGGAGAGGCCTCGGAACGAGCTCGTTTTGCGATGAAAATCTGAAAATGAAAATTAATTGTGATATGCTGTGAGTTTTTATGCTAATACATGTTTGTACACTGATTTTACTTTCACACGTCACTAGTGCCACCGAATTCAACGTTCAAAGCATCCCCATCACCATTCCCTCTCCAGTATGTAATGAATTTTGCAGCTTTTCCCGGACAAAACCGTGAAAAGCGTCTCGCCATATTACGGAGAGTAACAACACAAAATGGCCGACAGGAAGTGCGTCCCCGTGTCACTTACAGGATCGTGTATCGAAAGGCAGTGACAATAACAGAGGCAAAAACCAGCAAGGGACATACCTACAAGTTTGGAAGCTTTCAAAAATAATAACTGGCAGTGGGGTGTGAAGTTGCGCCCTTGGAGAAAAGCGTCTGCAAAATGAATAAATGTACGGCCATTATGCTAATAATTCATTGCTAGGCCAAAGCTTTTATCCAAAGCAGCTTAACACACATATGACTCTTTAATACGACTTGACATTTTCGCTGGAAACGTTCGCGGGGACGTGCGTTCCACCTTCAGGAGAGGGCAGCGAGTCTCAAGCCGGTAACCTCGCGGCTGTTAAGACCGTGTTTCGCAGAGCCCGACGCACGACGAGTGCGATAAGCCCAAGTAATGCAAAGCATCTTCCCAGGCTCCTCGGTCATAGGAAACCTGCTCAGATGACTCAAAAATATGATCCGTGTCTTGCGGGAGCAGAAAGCATGGCGGCTGCAGGGTTTTTCTCCTCAGACTGCGGTTCTGCGCTACCGGAAAGTTCCTCGGGGTGACCAGACAACAGCGTTGTTTCCTCCTGCCCGTGTGCTCGGATTTAATTAAGTGATAACAGTCACCTTGGGGTGACTGCGCTAGACAATAATATCTATGTGAGGAGGAAATGCTGAAGAGAGCAGAGTGCGCTGGCTTTATCTTTGGAAAAAGCACACTCCCCTAATGCCATTTCATTACCTGAGTGTGTCCGCATGCAGCAAAACGGGCCGCTCTCACATTTACATTTACTCATTTAGCCGGCGCTTTTCTCCAAAGCGACGTACAACTCGGAGTAAACAAAAGAGCGTTTCGCCAGCAGACTCAGAGATAGGGATGCAGACGTGCGATTTTCAAAGTACAGCCAATTAGCCCAACAGCACCGCTTAACCAGCATGCACTGCATGAGGACCTTTGTAGTGAATTGGAAGATGGGGCAATTATTTACTTTAAACAGATAACGTAGCGCACGTTTATGGAGCACACGGGAGATTGGTGGAGAAGTGGGTCCAAAAGAGAAGTGTTTTGAAAGTTGAGAAGGATTCAGCAGTTCTGGGGGAGAGAGGGAGATCATTACACTACATTGGGGCCAGAAGAGGAAACTTCCAGGCTTTTAAGGTTGGACCTTCTGTACTTGGGAGCACCAAATGGCCAGGTGTGGAGGAGTAGACCTTGACAGGCCGTATATGCGGGGTTAGGGTTAGGAGCATCACAGAAAAAGCAGTTTGGGATTCTCAACTGGTCTAATTTGGGGGAAAAAAATGGGACAGGATGGCCCAAGAAGCTGAATTATATTTTTTAAAGTTGTGTGTTTGAATAAAATGCTAATGTAACGAGTACTGAACTGAACAAGACTCACCTGCAGGGGCTTGCAGAATTAAAAAAAAAAAAAAAAAAGGAAAAAACCCAGTAAATTCGAAGGAAAAGCCACCCATGACAGACAGAGCACAGAACAGAGGATGTAACATGGAGATTTTCAGTGGAATTAATGTTCCTTTTATGAAATCTCCCATGTTTATCAGGAGTGGGACTGATTGAATTATCAGATGAAAGCACTTAATTAATTCCAAGTCCCGCACCATTCGGAAACATTTGAAGGCTCTGGTGTGGAATGATGTGCAAGGAGGTGCCCGAGCTCCAGCTTCAGTCTGCGATGGTTCCAGTTGAGGATCCAGAACAGCACTTCAGCAAAAGCAGCAGCTAAGCGGCATGCTGCCCCGACTACAGAGAAATAAATTAAACATTTATTTACTAGCTTGGGGGCAGTTGGTAGCATAGTGGTCAGAGCTTTTCCCATTGGATCTAAAGGTCTTGGGTTCAAATCACAGCTTCTGCTATAGGGCCCTTGATCGAGAAACGCACCCTAAATTTCCCCAGTAAAAAAGTAGCTACTTGTATAAATGGGTAAATCACTGTAAATAGCCGAAAATTCCAAGCTGCTTGAGAGAAAGGCACCAGCTAAATATATACACGTATAAATAAAAAATGAACAAAATATATTGGAAATTATAAAATAAAAATACTGCTGCATTAGCTGTGTTCAGTAGTTTTCCCTTCTTTTTTTTTCAGAACTGAAACTCGTATTTTCAGCAGTTTTCCTCCTGGCAAAATGACAGTTCACCAAATATGAATACCAGTTGAGGCTGCTTTTGAACAGATAATTTCTGAACTCGAAATAAAAGAACCCTGGACATTAAAAACGGGGAAAAGAAATTATCCATGGCATGTGATGAACTTTTAAATGCATTTCTCAAATGTATTTGCTGTCATCCTTTTGAAGTTTGTTTTGTGGTTCATGATTTGTTTAATAGAATGAATTTATTATTTTTTTAAAAAGGTTTTTCAATAAAAATCAAACAATAAAAAAGCGTCACATATTATTTACTCGCGCCGGTATCTTTTAAAGGTAAAAGAGTTAAGGAACATGTTAATTTTTAAAAGGCTGGACTAGTGCACAGGTAAAGAGACTGTACTGCAGTGCTTATTTTCTTCCCCCTTTGAACAGAAGCACAAAAATCACCCTATGATAATAGACCACTTCCAGTTAGCTCCAATACAGCTTCGTAATTTCAAGGCCATTATTTACTTCTGAGGGTCCTCAATGAGCTGCTGCGGCAAACGGACGTTAGGGGTTTGCAAACTGACAGCATGTAAATTTGAAATATAGAAATGCCCAAAGCAATATCCAGCAGGGCTGAGATACTCTTCCAGTGTGGGCAAGAAGAAAAAAAAACAAAACACACACACACACACACACACACACACACACACACACACGCACACAGAAATGAAAAAAGCAATGTGATGCTTCTTAGGAAATCACACAGGGCCTGACCACCACAGTCTAATTATGCTAATTGCTTCAATGCCCTTGCTTTATTTATGTGCAGCGGCTAAGATAAATAAAAGGAAATTGCTTTGGATCTAACTGTATTCATTTCAGAATGCAAACTAGCCAGTGTTTGTTATGAGATTGCTGATCTGTTTACATCGAAATTCTGCAGGTAATTGCAGTTTTGATTGTACATTTATTTCTCTATGTGATGGTCCCAGGACTGCATCTGTCTCCGTTTTTTATAATTAAACGCTTTGTAATATTTAAATTCACTAAACAGTGGAAAAAAGAATAAACATTTGCATACTTTGCACAAGAGAGAGGAAACTCGGTGGGGGGCTACGCACGTCTCGGCGGAGACGGCGTTACTGATGCTCTGAGCTGTGCTCCGGAGCGGGGCTAGCCGTGGCTAACAGGCCAGGCACACCGAGAGCAGAGCCCGACCGGTTTGATCTCCCTCCAGCTCACACACAGATGTCCGCTTCTCCTCGGAATCTGCTCCACCATATGCGCGTCTCGCGCTGCTCTCCAGCACATCTCCGAATGTCACTGCATTGCAGGCGCGGAGATTTCCGTATTGACGACAGCCTTTCTCCGGAGCCGTACCGAGGCCGTGCGCAAATCCACGTACGCCGTCTCGCCGCCGCGCCTTTGGAGGTGCGTTCTGTCGGAAAAACGGCACGCGTCTGTGTCGCAACGCACGCCTCGGAGCACGTGGCCTACAGGTGTTTCTCGCAGGCGGCGAGCTGGGTAAGAACTAGGACGTACACAGGCGGTCCTCGACTTACGACATGCGATTTACGACGGCCCGGACTTGCGACAGCCGTCCCGTCAACGTTTTTTCAAGTCCCGAAATTTGGATGGGATGTCGCATGACGACCGCTCCATCTACCGTACGATAATGTCATCGTATTTCTTACTGCGCCTATCAGCGACTGCGTTTTAGTTACAAAAACGTTGTTCTGTTTACAGAGCAAAACAACACAAAGCGTTTTGTTTGCGGTTGAATTCCAGTTAGTTGAATTACGAGTCACGAGTGTTCAGCTCGTGCAGAAAAGAAAAAGCACAAGGAAACAGATTCAGAAATAAAAGTGAAAATAACAGTGCAGCACGAAAATATAATGTAGTGTACTGTGTATATGTAATGCTACATTAGTATTATTCTACGATGACTAATGTGTGAATTTGGTGAAAAAAATGTAGTTTGTGCATGTTCATTTCACACATCCTCATGGTTTTTGTAGCTCCGTACAAGGCGATTCGTGACTTACAACGAAGTCGATTCACGCGAACGTTGCGGCGGAACACCGCAGCCCGCCTATAATGTGAATGCTACAGATTGAAATCCATGAAGGGGACCCCGATGAGGGGCCCCACCTGAGCGAGGATCTGATCGGACCCGAACCGCTCCGGTAAAATGAGTTCGTAAAAACGGCCTGAACCAGAGAGCGGTGAAATGCAGCGAAACGGCAAAAGTGAGACGTCCAGCAGAGTGGAACCTTCGTCCTCCACGCGGCACTTCAGCTTCTCTGAGCACACCGGCACCTTGACCTTCAGCTGCCCCTCTTACATGGCACACCAGCTGCTCATTTCACATTACAATAACCTGCATGGAAATAACAATAACCGGAAGGATTAGCATGTGCGCCGATGTGGAAACCTGCTATATAATACATAATATGTATCGCTATTACTGTTCATTACCAAAGTAAACTGTACATAATTGTAAATGTGGTGGTAGCTAGGCCATTGAATTTTATTTAACAATTTTGAAGTATTTAAAAAACTGAAAAAACTGAATAAAAAATAGTAATGAGTTAACTACAGAAAATCTACATTTACAGTTTTTCTAGTGAAGTGTCCTTTAGGTTTCAGGAAAAATTTTACCTGAATTTCTCAGTTTCTTTTTGTTGCTTCTACATCTTCACGTAATAAACGGTGTGAAAACGGAGTATGGTAATGAAGTGTCATGTGCACACATGCACACACACTCTATTCTCTGTATATTATATTAAAGTTAGAATAGAAGAAAGTGACTTGCACACTATAAAGAGGTATACTCTACTACATCATTGTAATTACAGTTAAAACAGATTATTCTGAGGGTGAAATTAATAAGCACTCTTACTATTTCTGCCTCCTGAAGAAATAATGTTAGCAGTACAACATGGTATTTGTGAAGAAACTTGTATAAGTATGTTTCTCAAGACTAACAACATTATACAATTAGCAAATAATCAAATTATACTGGGTGAACAACAACTTCCAAAAAGGAATAAACAATATTGTCTGTAGTCTGTATGTTGTAACGCAATTCAGCGCAAGAGAAATAGTTCAGAAATTCCATTCAATTTGAAGAAATTACAATTGATTTATCTGCAAGATGTAAGCAGATGTCTAGTGGTTCAAATTGATTTTAGTCTCATATGTGCTATTTGTAGTGCAAAATCCAAATGCATTATTACTGAAAAGCAATTTTTAATGATTGCCTGGCGGGTTAGAGTTACTTTCTGTCAGTTCTTTAATTGTAGAAAGGCACACATATGCCAAGATTTATGGGACTGCAATGCATATGTAATTGACAGCGTTTTCTGGAGCACCTTTATGTGTCTTCATTTTTTCCTCCAGCACTGGATTTGCAAAACTATCATCTTTCCCGCTAATGAGAAGGGCAAAAGCAGCGTCTATCGTTTTTCTTAATGATACACCCCAACGTGCAATTAAAGCAGCACAAAATTGACCGATCGAGGATGCGCGCTGTTTTCTGAAAAAACCTGTCAATTTGTGTTACTATTTAATGCGCAAAAATACGATATACGGTAAATACCGAGCTAATGTACGTACAATATACAGTATATTATCTAGATACTGCATATATACACTGTAGCGGCCTGTCGCTCTACCGGAAACAAACCGTTGAAGGCCGTCTATTGAAAAGTCATATGTACACTGCTAGTTAAATAAGCACGGTTTAAATAAGCAGTTTTAATCTATGAACCGCATTAACTTAGTTTTACTAGTCTTAGTTCTTTCAGTGCAGTTTTCAACAGCGACAGATCAGCATGCAAGACAGTCAGTGAAACTAATTTCAGTCTGGGTTTAATTTAAGGTCAATGCCCAACATAAGACTATTACATTTTAGTGGTGAAATATTTCTTATTGAGGCCAGCAAACATAAGGAATCAATCTTGCATTTTACTACAGAATTACACTGCACACTTTTACATACCTAATAAAATTGTTAAAGGTGGCTATTTTGAGGAATTCTATTGGCGTTTACTCATTCAGCTGATGCTTTTCTCCAAAGCAACTTACAGTGTTAAGCTACTGCATACCCATTTATAAAGCTAGATTACTCTACTGCAGTAATTTAGGGTAAAGACATTGCTCAAAGGTCAAAACGACTTACAACGTTAAGCTACCTACAATCATTTACCCATTTATACAGCTGGGTAAGTTTACTGGGGCAATTTAGGATAAGTGCCTTGTTCAATGGTACTACAGTCAGAAAAGAATTTGAATCTGCAACTTTCGAGCCCAAAGACAGCAGCTCCAGCCACTACACAACTCATTATCCTGTTATATAAATTTAAAAAAAACTGCACCTTCTGTAAGCTTGATTATTTCAAACTATTACTAAGGAATAAAAAAATCAAAAAACCATAATAGGGAGTAATAAGTCTTCTAATGACGTTTTATGCTCTTTTAATTCTGGGTCAGTTAGTTTTGTGCCACACGTGTGCTTGGCAATTTTACACTCATTCCAGGTGTCAATATTTTTGAGACAGTGGCTTTAAAAAAAAAATAAAAATTAAATGGCTTTATTACTTTATTAAACATCTTGGAACAATTCCAGATGGGTTTCTGCCCCAAGTTAGGGTGGATTTTTTAAGCAAAAGTTGTGATTAAGAAAGGCTGGTTACAGATACTACTTCCTGTTGACTGTAAACCATGTATCTAATAATGCATTTAATATTGTAAATTTCATTTATTTTTAGTCTTTGTAAAATTCAACGTTGTTTTGTTTATTCATTTATAATCGTTATTTATCCAATCTTATTTACATTTTACAAACCACTTCAGGAATGGCACAGTTGCATAGTTGGTAACTCCAGTGCCTTACAACTCCTGGGCTGTGGGTTCAAGATGGACTCATGTGGAGTTTGCACGTTCTTGCTGATTTTATGTGGGTTTCCTCCAGATGCTCTGCTTTTCCTTCGGTGCCCAAAAACGAATTTGAGGGGAACCCTGCCTCGTGGTATCATTTTGCTGGTGTGTAAAGCGTATTTAGAAATGTGAGTAAAACTGGCAATATTAAGAGGCGGATAAACTTCGCTTATTTAAAAGTGCTTTGGGGAAAATGAAAGTTTCATGGAGCAGTATCAATGAATACACCCATCGAGTGATGTCTTCGGCTTTTTCCACCGTGTTACCGTGACCCGTCTCTTCCAGGAAAAAAAAGAGAGGCTTTGTTAGGCCTCCCGTTCCTTCGGTATCTTTACACAAGTGCGTTGATTTATTTTATTGTACCTACGAGTGCCTTCCTGCCTCCGTGGGGAACAAATGCACCGACCGCTGGAGATTCCACTGACACCTCACGTCTATACTGAGGTGGAAAATTGAGGCGCTAATTTACAATACTTCCATAGGAAATCAGCTGCATAAAGAACAGAAATGGGAAGACTTCCCAGCGGAGCAGGTTTCATCGGGGAGGCTGCGAGCGGAGGGGGTGGGGGGAGAGGAAAAAAGAAAAAATCAATGCAGAATAGCTCTTCGTCTTTTGTGAGAAATCAAGATTCAGCAAAAGTTTTGTCTGGGGAACTTTGCCCGATACGAGCAAGGGATGAAATCTACATGAATCACTGCAACAAGTCTTACACTCCTCCCGCACAATGGCTTCGGCGGAGCCGGCGCCGCCGCGCCGCCGCACATAAAGCCTATCGCTCGGCGCGCTGAGAGCTGTACGCCCTTAAGGCTGAGATAAGCCCTCGCCACACTCCCATATTCTGTTACATCACTGTAGCCACATTAAGTTGAATAGGAGGGAATCTGCGAGGGAAGGAATTGGTTTGCTGTGCCTCGGCTGCGATGCTTATCAGGCTGCGAAAGGAGACATTAGTCTTTTGTCTGGATTGCCCTCGACACATCCTTAAGGAAGTCGCCTTGAACTTGTCTTTGTTTTGAAGAGCCCTCAGACCACTCCGGTCTAATCTAGGTTAAACACCTCTGGCTCTGGGGAGCGTTTAAGCGGCACCCCGTTCCGCCACGGATCCCTTCTCTTTTATATCCAAACATCTTTCGCTGGACCATTCCACAGAGAAGAATAAATCCTTGAATGCCGCCATGTACGAGGACCACAAGAGAGGACCCAGGTTCCATCGCAGCGCTAAAAAGAAAGGATTTATTCAAAGAGCCAAGCTCTTTCTTTAACACTAGACTATCATTTAAATCCCAACACCCTGGGAAGTATCTGCTTTAGTGCCTTTTTCAGAGCAGAAAAGCATTTCTGGCAGTGAAAATCAGAATTATTTGTGCTGTTTTTTTTTTTTTCTTTGACAAAAAGACAGTTATTGGAGAAAATTACTCTGTACGAACGATCCGCTACTCAGTGAAACAGTTTGAATAAAAAACAATAACAAAAATCAGAAAATACTAACAAGCACGTGAGTGGTAACGGATCCCTTCTTCATTTCAGATTAAAGTCAAAGCCGCAATAATTATCCCAAAAGCTGCTTTATGAGCCTATAAGAAGAGCAGTAAAACCTGGCAAGCAGTGATATGTTTGTGCAAAGAATGCAGTGGATGTGAAACATGAATGCAAATACACCCCAGTGTGACCCTCACATAAATGTTCAGGGACACCAAACATGGAGCTCTGCCAACACGACTCCAGTGACAACAGACGACGCATTTATAGCCCTCCACTAGGACACACTACAGACTTTTTTTTTTTTTTTTTTTACCCCAGATGTCTTCCCTCCTCCCTGAACACTACCTGGCGTGTCTCCGAAGTGCTCCCCCCCCACTGCTCTGCAGCTCTGAAGTGCGTTCAGAGCTATGGGATATAAGTACGCGATTCAGTCTGACTGACAGATGATTGGATCGGATGTCTCCGGTCAACGGGCTTGATTGAAGGCTAGCGATCCGCTCTCGGGGCCATTTAAAAAGTATGAGCGCTGCTTCCATCAAATACAGATCTGTTCTCTTTTCCCATCTGAAGAGGCCCCGAGCTTCTGAACTGACTCTCAACGAGAAAACACGGCCGCCGCTGCCCCCGAGTCAGGACTCTAGGAACGCAACATCTGTCCGTGTCCAAAAAAAGAAAGAACCATTTGCATTTATGTGACACTTTTCACCAAAGAGACTTAATGCATTTTAACCATTTATACAACAGCCCAGCATTTTTACTGGAGCAACTCAGGGTACGATCCATATTCGCAAGTGGGTATCGCGGTAGGATTCAAACCCACAACCTTTGCGTCCAGCAGCTCAGTTCACTAAGCAACTAGCTGTGCCATCGCTAGTAACCACGTTTTAATTTCTTTTACTGTAATTGGTGCTGTAAGAGCACAGTATTCTATGTATGCGTTCGTTCATTCAATAAACCATCATGTTCCAAAAATTTCAAACGTAACTTCTTCCTTCAAATGTTCATAATTAGCTAATTAGCTAGTCACAATTATGAGTAACGTCTAGGATGGAGCGTAACCAACAGATGACCATCGGAAGGTTTCAGGTTTGAACCTTTCCGCTGGCTGTAGCACCCTTGAGCAAGGTATTTCCCCTAAATTGCTCCAGCAAAAACTACCCAGCTGTATAAATGAGTAAAAAATTGTAGGCAGAGTAACCGGTAAGTCGCTTTGGAGAAAAGCGTCAGCTACATGTCACATTTCTCGTTTCTAGTGGTTTCTCAGGGAGGAGTTCAGCTTGTTATGTTGGGTGAAGTCTAAATATATATCTACACACATTCGATGCGGCACGACAGAAGAAAGAAGGTACGGCGAGGGAGAAGGATTCACAGCTTAAACAGCAGAGGGAAAGAGGCGCTCGGGCGGTTTTGCTTGACGAAGGGCCGCCCCGTCTAGGAGTCAAAGGTGAGGTGGTTCTCCACTATAACAAATGTAGTGACAGGTTAAGATCAAGGGCTGCGCTGACATTCTCATCGCAAAGGTCAATGCATGGCAGGGCCCGCGATGCAGAAATGAGAGCTCTCCCATCATTGCCAAGGCAAAAGGTCAGACACAAGCTGATTGGTGATAGAACTATCAAATTAACCAATCAATACGCAGCTCGGATGGGAGCGAGGGGGCCCCCGAGGGAGGGGGGGGCAGGGCAAATGCCAGGACGTCAATAGATGTGTGCCAGAGAGACGCGGTGCAGGCCGGGCCGCAGCCGTCCCGCTCCTCCTGCTTGCGGGTTCTGCATGCAAACAGTGGCAGCGTGAGCACCTGTCCAGAGCAGGACCCCTCCTGCCGGACCCTCACTCCCGCGTGAAACGAGCACAAATAGCGAACGATGGAGAAGCCGATTTGGTCCGAGCACGCTGCGTCCGTTCGTTTTTTTTTTATTTGAAACTCAAAAACAAAATGTGAATCAGGATGCCTTCATTCGTTTTTTGATTTAATATTGCAAGTGGAAAAATGAGAAAACGACTTTTTATTGTTTCTGAGAACACACGCAAAAGAATACGATTTGTTTATTATTTTTTCTCTTTTTTTGTTTAATCATACAAAGTGTACAAATGAAAATCTCACAATACCAAATATGATGAATGCCCTAAAGTGCACAATATTTTCCCATCTAACAAGTAGCCTAACCTAGAACTAGAAACTGGAACTTCACGGTGCTTTGAACACCTGCGCTTAATTAGTATTAAGACTCTTAAGAAGTAGCATCTGAAAAATCCTACCTATTTTCTTGGTGGACATCTCATCCTCCTTTACTGTCAATCTCTTGCTGCTTTTGTAAAGCACCAAATGATCCATATTAACTTACGAATAACTCGACTGAATCCAGCATGGTTGATGAAGCCACTGATGGATTACGCACGGTTTAAATCAGTATACACGTGGGTTGTTCTGGAATACCACAAAACGAAATAACTCAAAGTAAAAAACATAAGACGGCGATAAACTATAAATGTGCATATTTTAAAGATTTTACGTGTTGAGCAAAAATGGTTTAAACATAGTTAATTCATAATTTGTTTTTCATTTTAAAACGAAAAACGAATGACCGCATCGTAATTCGCATTTTGTTTTTCAATTTCAAATCAAAAAACGAATGATCGCGACTTACGCGGACCCAGTTTTCTTAGGGTTACTTGTGAAAGTCTTTCAATACCTGCTTGAAGTGATTAGAACAAAATAACTTGGAATGTGGACTCGCAAAAGGCTCTGTTGTGTTCACTAAGGCTTGTGATTTTCACTTATAAATGTAAATGTGAAAAATTTACATGTGATGCATTACTGAGATGAGGGAACATGGTGGAGCTGCAGGTTCAGCCAGTACCCCCTATGTGGCGGGTCTGGGGTTCAAGCCCTGGTTGGAGTGTGTAGTGACAGACTGGCATCCTGTCCAGGATGTACCCCCCCTCTTTGGCCTTGCACGTGGTATTGCCGGGTAAGGCTCCGGTTTGCCTCGGGACAAGCGATTGCAGTTGGAACTGTGTGTTGCTGAGACTATTTTTGGAGGTTTTTCAGCATTCAGCCTTTCACAAAGGAGGTTTAATAAATCAAAAGGTCTACACTGTATATAAATACAACATATTTCCTATATGTTACAGCCTCTTACATATCACGCTTAAATAATTCAACAAATGATCAATTATTAAATAGGCAACATAAACATTCAGAATTTAAAAACAGTTTTTAGGAGAGCTCCAATTAATAAAAGTCCTCACGACTGTTACAATGTGAACATGCCCAGCTGCAGCACCGGCACTGTTAGCAGCTTTGAACGCTGCCTTCATATCACCAAGAAAATTAATGATAAATGAAAAATACATATCCTGTTGGGACAATGTATTAATTATTTGCAGCCTTTCATTTATGCAGTCATGCTCAGTGGGTAGCACTGCTGCCTTACAGCTCCTCAGTTCTGGGTTCAAATCTGGCTCTATCTGTGGGGAGTTTTTAAGTTCTCCTTGTGTTTGTGTGGATCTCCTCATGACTCCCTGCTTTCCACTCACGATCCAAACACGTGCACTTCAGGTGAAATGGTTAATTTAAAACTGTGAATCTGCGTGAGCACTCTGAGACGGCCTGGCATTGTGTCCTGGGTTTACTCAGGATTCACCCTGCTTTATGTCCTGCAATTCCTGAAATTGGCTACAGACCACTCTAACATTGGCTAAGCAGTTTCTGAAAATGGATGGATGGATGGACAGGTGGCTGGTTGTGCGCTGTTCTGATTGGTTGGTTGGTTGGATGGATGGATGGATGGATGGACAGGTGGCTGGTTGTGTGCTGTTCTGATTGGTTGATGGGTTGGTTGGATGGATGGATGGATGGATGGATGGACAGGTGGCTGGTTGTGCGCTGTTCTGATTGGTTGGTTGGTTGGATGGATGGATGGATGGATGGACAGGTGGCTGGTTGTGTGCTGTTCTGATTGGTTGATGGGTTGGTTGGATGGATGGATGGATGGACGGACAGATGGCTGGTTTGTGCTGTTCTGATTGGTTGATGGGTTGGTTGGATGGATGGATGGATGGATGGATGGATGGATGGACAGGTGGCTGGATGTGCGCTGTTCTGATTGGTTGGTTGGTTGGATGGTTGGATGGATGGATGGACAGACAGGTGGCTGGTTGTGCGCTGTTCTGATTGGTTGATGGGTTGGTTGGACGAATGGATGGATGGATGGATGGATGGAGTTCTATACCCTGTGTAAGATCAGGATTTATAGATCAGCCATGTTGTTTCTCTTCCCCACAATGTGGGTGTGCATCAGTGCTGCATTCACGCACAAACCCACGGGACTGATTAGCACAATCGCTCATGAACACACATCTATGTCACGAAGCAAAGCTATCCAATCCCTACATTTGTCTATTTCCCAACACAGAGCACAGATTTACCTTTCAAGCACACTGGCTTGTAATGCAATTGACCTTCCTATTCTCCACAGCAACCTGTCGATTTATTGAGTTGTAAGAAAACATCATTAAAAAAATCTCATGAACGCATGAAAAAGAAAATACAAAAAAAATGATACCGGCAATGAATTATAGATATCCAGTACGTGCGGCTGATGTTTAACGAAACGATGCATGGAGAGAACACAGGCCCGCAGCACACGCGCACCCTGGAGCGGAGAGGTGCTGGTCGAGAGTTGACCCGGCTGAGAGAAGGAGGAACGAGTCTCGTCTTATAGCTCACAAATGCAGCCCGTTTCTCAATCAAAACATAATTAAGCTGCAATTAAACCAGCTTTCCTGGTTACACCGGAGTCAGACAGGAGGTCGGGTTTTTACTGGATAATTGATGCAGCGCTGCAGACACAAACACCATCAGATGGAACTGACATGTACTTGTATGAGCATTAAATGTATAATAGGGGCCTGTAATTATACGCGTACGTCTCCGCCTGCATTCCGAATAGAGCGCTCACATAAAGTACCGCATTATGTACTTAGAAGTTTGACAAAATTGCCGTTAGGAAGTGTTTTATTAGATTTCTCTTTGCCGCCATTTAAATGATGTAGCTCGCACTGATGAAGTTAAATCACTTATACAAAAAAAAATCCATCAGATTCAGAACTTTGTTTTATATACCAAAATCCAATTTTGTACAAACAGAACTGCTAACCATATCAAAGAACACGGCAGAAAATAATTTACAGTACTTCAGCATGATACACTGCTATAAAACAGAGGGACGTGATGCTTTGTAGGCTCCGAACAAAAAAGCGATGAAATGAAACGGCGCATATTTTCAAATTGTCGAAACAGAAGAAGGAAAATCACTGCACAGCACAAACCCTGCACTGTGTTCAGTTATTTATTTAGTCTCTTCCCCATGGTACATGTTCCGCATTTACATTTCTATAGTATTTAAATTCACTCACCCACATTTCAGACTTGTGCAATTAATGAGCAGTTAGAAGTTCAGAAAAGGAGAAACTGCTTCTTTCACTCCTTCCGAGACCTTGCCGATTTTTTAGCTAAATTAATAATTCTTAAAAGCTTGATGTTCATGTGTTCCTTATTCTGTTGGAGAGGTTCAGAACGAGTAAATAGATTTTTATTATGTGATGTTCATCCAAAGGGGAATACTTCAAACAAGCAGCCCTCATTTGCATATGTTTTCTTGTTATTCCAAAACTTGCTGCGTTTAAGAAAACTAAAGACAGTTTAGTACCTGCAACTAATAGGCTTTAATTAATGCATGCTGTATAATTTAGCTTTAATTAGATTGAATTAAATGTGATGCAAATAAAATTAACATGTGGAATTTAGCATAAGTATTCCCTTAAAATGCACTAAATCTGTTCTATGCTCATAAGCAGAACAGCAGTTTTCTGAATCAAAATTATTAAACTGAATATTAGAGGTGATCTCAGCAACATAGAAAATAACAACAAACCAAGCCCGCTTCTTCCTCTTGTCAAAACATATTTCTGTCTTGCCAATCACTAAAATTTACAGTAAAATAGAAATTTAACTGTTTGCCTGTTTTACTAATGTAACCATTTAATTTTAATATGTCACTATCTCCTTGAACATGGCAACTTCCCATCCCCTTTTCCTTCCTTCCTTCCTTCCAATCATACATTTAGTATTTCTAAGCACTTCAGAGCTTGTTTCCGCAGGGCATTTTGCAGTGTTTAATGGCACAGCCTTGCTGCTACATGACCTGTGGTGATGCATCTCCCAGCAGTGTGTTCAGCTCAGGGAACATGGTAAATCCTTGTAAACAGCACTGACAGAGGTACAGGTGTAGTAATTAACCGAGAATTCGGCGGCCCGATCGTCTCCTGACCGCCGTCTCGGTACGGGGAGACACGGAAACGGGGGGAGCGAGTGGAAACGTGAAAGACTTCGGAAGATAATTTTGCACGGATCCTGATCATTCCAACACAACGTTCATTCTTATTGAGCGCTGCGCTCGGAAAAAGGATAATAAACTACGCACGCTCCTGTTTCTCAACAGCGCACTATTAAATATTAGATATACGGTGCTGCCTGAAAGTATCTGAACCCCTTGTGTCCCTTAGTTTTACCGCAAAACAGGTATTTAATGAGAAGCAGTCTTTCTCACGTGACATGATAGGTGCGTAATTCCCAATTCCATATGCTGCTTTAGAGGACGTCGTGTGTGTGGTAGAAACACAGTACATTTATTGGTGCAGGTGCAAAAATAAGCGAAGCCCAGGGTCTACTGGTTACACCAAGTAGGTCCAGGTGTGTAAATCATAATCATTTATTGATTCATAAGTTTATTTCAAAATTTAAGATTTAGATTACATAAGTGTATGATAATATTTTTTCAAGGATAATGACCATCCCTGCAGGGTTCGCACACTTTCAAGCGGCCGTGTACAAGCGGTACGTATTAAAAACGTACGACGCACGCAAGAGTGACGCGTGCGGGCATTGCGTTAGTGTGTTGTGGCGCAGCGATATTATTAAAGACACGAGTGTGTGTCATTTGCCAATTACCGCTATGACAGAGAGGAGGGAGCAGCCAGGGGGAGGCCGGCTGGAGGAGGGATATTGGTTCCTGTCTGACACCGATGTAAATGGGTATCGATCCTCGGTGCGTCCATCCCGACGGATTGTCAAACACGGAAGAGCGCCTCAGTCAACAAGCTGCCCTACGCGGCCTTCTGAGGGACACGGCGCTCTTCGGTCACGCTTACGGAGGAGTCGCCCACTGGTGCCTTCAGTACTATGCGCCTACATTGGTACCTGCCGAGATGAGACTTGCGGAGCAAAACTGCCCCGTGTTTCTGCTCTCTGTCGTTAGGGGCAGCAAAACACACTCGAATGGAGCCGTGGGGGTGGGTGCACGGCCTCTCAAAGCCGGAGAGATGTGATCTCACCCAGCGTCTCTATGCATTACAGCTATAAGAGCGGCTTTTACAGAAACTGCCCGGCGAATAAATAGAGGTACAAGTCTATCAGTGTACTTTTTGACCGGAAACTGAAAACGAACAGATGCTAATGAATATGTTGATTCGATGCATCAGCATCTTCATCATGGCCACTTTCACTGAAGTTTACCATGAGACACACAGTTGGCATTAAAGGTGAAACATTTTTTAATATATTCTCCCTATGTAATCCTCCATCACAGCAAATCTTTCGTTCGTTATTGTTTTCTCTGATGTTTTAACAGAATCTTAGCTGCAAAATAATGCAGAGATTAAGATTTATTATTAAGATTCTATTTGCTGTGACTAATGAAGGAGTTATGAACCAACTTCCTACCCCAACCAGGTTATTAAGATGAGGTACATGAGTATGCTGATTATGCAGTTTGTGCCATCTTCAGAGACTGTGAGAACGTGTGTCTTTACACTAGATCTTAGGAATACTGTGTGCAGTGTGAACAGAGCCAGAGCACTGCAGAAAGACAAGTTTTGAAAAACACAAATCCTGAAATGATTAAATTGATCTCAGGAACCCAAAAAAAGTCACTCGTTGATTCTACTGATGCTGAAATGCTCGGGATGTGCTAAATGTCCAGTCAAGTGGTGCTCCTTGATTCATCTTTCTTTTCGCATAGAGACCTTTCATGTCAAAACTAAAAATCACATCGCATCAGCAATCAGACACACCATTCGCAAAAAAGAAAAAAAAAAAATCCATCAAAACAAAAGTTTTGTTGAACGTGGAATAAAAGCATACAGGTAATACACTATAACAAAATTATTGTTTAGAGCTTTATAATAACGAGCCACATTCGAAAGAGAGCGTCTCGAAAAAGAAAAGGTGCCACTTGGACGCGGAAGGATGCGCCGCGCAGCCAAAGAGGACATCCTCACATGCAGTCAGGACATGGCCACGAGCACACGGGGAGCGGGGCCAGGCCGGCTCTGGGTTCGGCAAGAGTTCCGGCGCTTTGCTGGTTCGCGCGCCACGATGGCGATGAAGCACCAGGCTCTTCCCTACACGCTACATTATGCAAAGGCGGCGGCGCTAATAAATCTTTGCGGCTAATGCATTCCAGATGGAAGCTGTGTCTCTCCGGTTTAACCTTCCTAAACACTGCCAAGCAGTCCTCCCGCTGCCCGAGCCCTCCCTCATCTGCCTCTCGTCGAAAGGCAACAACAACGGCCGACAGTTGTGCAGCGTCACTACGGGGGGCTCCTGTCCGCGGCCTTGCTGGTGCGGGTTCGCAGCAGAGCGCCCCCCTCTGGGAGCCGAGGGTTCGAGCCGTCGCGACAGGCGAGACGTCTTTGTCCATCTCACGCCTGGTCCATGCCTGCGCCGCGTGTCACCGGCCACGGTTACACTGTTATTTCCTTTCGACGTCCTCTCCGGTGAACGCCGCTCAGTCCTCACCAGCAGTAATGAACAAGGGGGAACGGAGTTGAACCTCAAGGCTCCCATCTTATCATTACACACTGTATGTATATTGCAGGGAGGGTTTTCCTCCGCGGACACCTACAGCTAGGCTGTTCCCACGGGAAAATGGCCTTAATTAAACGACTTTTGCGGGAGCTTATTAGCATCTCTCGCAGACCGCACTTCTAATGTGGCCACTGATGAATGTTAATGAGATGTGCATTTGTATCGGGGATCGGGGAGTGTGATAAGAGAAGGGAGGCCTGGCCTTGGGGACCCCCCCGTGGAAGCTCACCAATGAAGCCAAGGCTGCTGTTGTCCAAATCAACAAACCAAAACATGACGGTGAAGTAATACCGTGGTAAACAGAGTTACGTCTGAGCCCCATTTCATAAACAGGCAGCTAGCCAGGGCAGTTTCCATCACACATGCGTGTGTGTGTGTGTGTTCAGTTGGCAACATCCATCTCCTTAACACTCCTCTCTATATTTTTCATGCAGCCCTCCAACGAACGTGGGAGAGGAACACGAGAAGGTGCAACGGTGCTGTGCTGTGCCCACCTGCGCTCACCTGGCTGACACACACATGTATTTCCAGAGCCAAGCGTGGAACACGGGTGGTGCGAAGTTGGCCCATCATAACTGACGGTGTGTCGCCGAGTCTGGAGAATCTCCGCAGGACCTCACCGGCTCCAGCCCCTCCCCTACGTACAGGGTATGAGTCCTCCCTGCGGATAGTCTCTAAAGAACGTGTCTCACCTGAGCTCCCTCACTTGGTCTTAAACACTGCAGCCTCTCATGAGTCTCTGCAAACAATAGAGATGCCATGTTGGTGTATCTCTTCAGCCATCAGAAATGCACTGGCACTAAAGAGCTTGGACTGACACACACACACACACACACACACACACACACACACACACACACACACACACACACACACATACCAGGCTGGAATAAGCAGTTTGTATCCAGAGGAACGACCCCAGGATTTACTGAGGGCAGGAAGAAGGGTGGAATCCTGAAGCTCACAATGCACCAAGGCTTCAGGGAGGCGCCCTGCTGAGATGACCAGATGAGAGTAGAGCAGGCTGTGCACCACGGGAGTTTACCCTGTTGGCCAGCAGAGGGCCCCTTCACTACGCTGACAGTGAGAGGTGAGCGATACTAGTGGGAAAGGAGTTCTCACTATTCCTCACACTTTATGCCAAACTTTACTGTTATTATTATTATTATTGTTATTATTATTATTATTATTACTACATTCTAAACACTGACAAGTTCATATACTTTATTATTAGGTACCTGGGAGAAATTAGCTATCTGTCAAAAAGAATTTCTTTTATTCTAACTTCTATACTGGTATGCTTCAATACTGAATGAATGAATGAATGCCATTAACCACAGGAAAAAATTAAATTCACCTGCAGCAGCATATAAAATACAACATATACAGTATACATACACACGCTACATATATTTACATGTACATGTACCAAAGACAGAATCACTTCTCCACAAAGCTTAAAATGAACTGTTATAAACCATTAATAAGGGAACAGCGATTACCGCACATCTCTGCGCTAATCGTGGTCTTTCGTGTACGGGGAGCACACTCAGGGTGTGACTTCCTTCTTAGCACTGTGCTACGGAAGGCACCGGAGCAGATGAAGAATAAATATGATATGCATAATAAGGAAAAAGATTCAGTCTACGTGCTCTGTCACTGTGCCCTGCAATGCAAATTAATAAATTCAGACAAATTTTCCATTATTTTTAATTACAACTTAGTGGCTTCCAATGCAAAAAAAAAAAAAAAAAAACGCTAATTTAATATTTAATATCATTCAGTGAGACAGGAAACATCCCCCCCCATTTCAAGAATGTTCTGTAAAGCTGCAGAGCAAGTTAGAATGAGCACTTTCTACACCTGCGGCCAATACAATGGAACATTATTTATGTATAATATAATATTCGCTGTATGTAGCATGCTTTGTGAACTGGTGTTAACGGACACCAGTGCGCGACACAGACAGGCGTGCTGTTTTCCTGCCTTGGCGTACACACCCCGGCGCGAAGCGTTCACACGCAGCGCTTATTCGCCGGGCCCCCAAGCGAACGCTACCCCCTCCCCAGCTGGCGCTGTGTGTCCTATAGCTCTGGCCTGCCGCTGTGCTCTGAATTCCACTGGAGTAAATAGTAGGATGTGACTCTGGGTTGTCATCTCCTGCCTGACGTTTCAGCCCCCGTGTTACTTCAGATCTTTTATTCCGCTCATGAATCTTTTACAGCGCCCATCTGCACGTGGCGGCGGCGGCGGCGGCGAAGGAACGGCCCCCGCTACCCCGCCGGGCTGCACGTCGCTCTACCTGGCCAGCCGGCCCCAGATGTCGACTTTATGGACGCCGCGGCCGAAGGCGGCGCTGGGCTTTAGGACTGCGTGGGGAGGAGGCCGTAAAGCAGGATCCCGTACACTTAGGAAGTCTCCCTCATCAAGGCCTGCGGGGGATGATGATTCCGAGGCAGCGCGCCGCATTTGTCTTCATTTTGCCCGACTGTCTTCATGCGTTATTATTAGTGGCTGTCAGGAGGGAGCGAGCGAGAGAGCGAGCGAGCGAGCGCTGGGCAGAGCTGCCGGCGGGGGGAGGGCAGCAGTCGAACCCTGTCGCGTGCCATCGGGGGACGTGCGCGGCCAGCGGAACTTCATCAGCACACCGTAATGGAGAAGAAGAGTCGTGACCCCAGGATGCGGGCGGCGCACTTTGCGAATCAACAGAGTGACCGGCGCTCAAGGGGATTTACTGCGTTTACTCGATTCCGTGACCCACTGACTGTAAGACGCACCCTCGTCTTAGAGACGCAACTTGTGAAAAAGAAAATGTATCGACCCCACGGGAAACGCACGCGGCGGATCACGAAACTTAATGAGCAAGGGTTTATTGTTTAAGATGAGCGTTACATAAACATGCAGTAGAACTGACGATGGAGAAGGATGAACTGCAAAACTAAATGAATAAAAAAAGGTCTCCCGCTCATCATTTTACTTATTTTATCGATTTCATTTTCAATAGAAGCCTGTGAACCTTCTTCAGAATCAGACTCTTCTGGAGGACTACTGGATTCGGAGCCTCGGAATAAATATCATCCTCTGTGCCAAATGTCGCTTAAACTCAACACGTGTGGCTCAAGCGACGGACGTGACTCAAGAGGAGAGACGCGCATGCGACCGCGTCAGTGATTCTAGGACACGTCCCGATTTTTGAGTCATTAAAATAAGAAAAAAAATGCGTGTCCCAGGATTGAGGGAAGGCGGCATTTCCGTTCGGTGGTACTTCTGTTTGCTCTCCACGACGGTTCTGCCGGAGGCGTTTCGCAGCAGACAAAGTTGAACACGCTCCCTTCGGTCTGTGCCGAGAAGCTAGGGACGGTGGAGCGAAGAGTCCGTCAGCCATCAGTCAGACGCCCCATCGGTGAGAGCCGTGCTGTCCTCTCAGTCCTCCCTCCGGCCTCCGTGGAGGCACACGGAGCTCCAAAGAGTGGCGCGAGACGAGCCGACCCTGGCAGAAGGAGTGTCTCCACAGCAGCTGCACTGTGAGCTCTCGGCACGAGGAAGAGTACCAACATCTGCAGGACGATGCTCTTGCCCAGGAGACCCACCAACATCCATATGACCAGAGAGCACTGGTATCGAACAGCGCTGACACACACACACACATCACACACACACAGATGCATGGGATAACAAGGGAGGATAACACACACCAGTGTCCGTGCTCCATTCCGTTAGCACGTATTTAACACTCGCAGAAAGTCGGTGTCACGGGGGAGAGTGAGCTTCCGGCACAAGGTCCATAACACTCTCTGAGAGAAAATGTGCTCCAAAAGCTGGTCTGTATCAAGATTTCCTTGAGTGCACATTCAGCATTAATTCAATTACAGGCTTTCGTTGCGGTGCCACCGGCTGCGGGGGGTAGGCGTTGTGGTCTTGCTCCGCTGGAAACAGGAAACGGGCTCCGACATGACCGGCACCAGCAGCTCAGCAGAGCAGAGCGGGGCGGTCCAAGCTCACATTGCACCGCTGCCGGAGAATCAAGCGTGTTACATTTCAGGGGGACGACACACAGGTGACGACTCCTCTCTTATAATGGGTATGATGGGCACAGCGGTTTCAGCTGCTGGCTTTGGGTGTGAAGGTTGCAGGTTCGAATCGCATTTACCGCTGTAGTGCTCTCGAGCAAGGCGTCCGCCCTGAACTGCCCTAATGGAAAAAGTACCTATGTGTATAAACAAGTAAATCGTTGTAAGCTCTTTTGGAGAAAAGCATTGAATAAATTTAACATACTACCGCTGCGCTCTTTTACGGCATGTGAAAATCCTCAAGATATTCAAGAAACATGAAGAACCGCTTGTCCCGAGCAGGGTCGCGGCAAACCCGAGCCTTACCCGGCAACACAGGGCACAAGGCCAAGAGGAGAGGGGACCCACCCGAGACGTGATGCCAGTCCGCTTCAAGGCAGCCCGAGCAGGGCTCGAACCCCAGACCCACCACACAGAAGACAGCAGCTAAACTAGCACGCCACAGCACCCTCCAAAATATTCAACGTGATTCTAAATTTTCTATATTGTAACGACCTGCATTACTGTGACTTTGAGCGGGAAACTTCTTTATTGTAAATAGTGGCAATCAAAGCTTCATATTTAATATTTATAAGTGACTGGAGGCTTTTGTGCACCTGTGTCTTTAACACTGTTAGACTACAGTAGGAAATATGTGCCGTAGACCCCGTAACGGTGTAAATGTACAGTGGGTGCAAGACTTGAACGCTGTGACAACCGTCAGACTGCAAATTGTGAAAAACCATTAAAACTGCAAATACTAATGTGCATCCTAACAGATTTTATCTTCTATTAAATTATCTTCCTCTGTGCTGCCTGGACAATTATGGAGGCAGATGTGACCTTTGAAATTACGCAAATAGAGCCTGACAAAGAGCAAAGGACCAACACACATAGACACAACCAACACACACAATTAATATGCATATATAAACAGAGGCCATTAAAACTGCTGTGATAATCATTTTGATAATCTTTAGCATTGAGAAATAAATGTATAGAAAAAGCACAGTGAAGAGCTGAACACTATAACAGTACGACAGTGATTAAAAAGAAATACACCAGAATGTGGATTTCAGTAAAGTCAACAGAAATGACCAAAAGCAAGAGATGTAGATAGAACAGAAAGAGGAAATCTCTGGAGGATTGCCATGAACGATTTTAAATGCACGCACGCACACACACTTTCCGAACCGCTCGTCCCATACGGGGTCACGGAGAACCAGAGCCTAATCCGGCAACGCAGGGCGTAGGGCCGGAGGGGGAGGGGACACACCCAGGACGGGACGCCAGTCCGTCGCAAGGCACCCCAAGCGGGACTCGAACCCCAGACCCACTGGAGAGCAGGACCCGGTCCAACCCACTGCGCAACCACACCCCCTACACACACATATACACACACACACACACATTATCAGAACCGCTTGTCCCTTACAGGGTCACGGGGAACCGGAGCCTACCCGGCAACACAGGGCGTAAGGCCGGAGGGGGAAGGGGACACACCCAGGACGGGACGCCAGTCCGTCGCAAGGTACCCCAAGCGGGACTTGAACCCCAGACCCACTGGACAGCAGGACTGCGGTCCAACCCACTGCGCCACCGCACCCCCCACACACACATATATATAAATATAAATAAAAAAAACCCCACTGTAAGTGAGAAAGATGGAAAGCACATGCCTGGTAACACCCCCTTGTGGTCCTCATCATTCAGAAATGTGCCTGGTGACCTTTTACACCAGTTAATTCCTGTTCAGATGCCTGACTTGAAATGTTAGCTGCTTTCACGCTCCTCTCTCATAACGGTTATTTAGCTCTGAGAAATGTGAGAACTCACCTGTTGTGAAGGAAACAAATTAACATCACTTCTTATGGAAAAAGAAGCAATTCCAAGACAAAAATAAGCCACCTAAATTTTATGCATTCTAATTACTAACTTATTAATTTTTATGCATGGCAACGACAACACCAGAATAATTTGTATTTATAAGAAAAGTACTAGTTTTTAGCTTTTTAATATTATTTTTCCATTCATTCATCCAGTATCAATAACCACTGGGGTCATGGAGGTCCAGAGCCTATCCAGATGGCACACAGTGTGCGGAAGGTTACACCCTGGAAGGTGAAATGATCATTTGGCTCATATATGTTTATAATAAAGATTATGAAGAAATAAGGTTCACAAGGAAACCAAGGGTTGAATACGCAAACTCTTCATAGACTGTGCTGATTCGAACCTATCCTCAAACAGCCCAGGTCCTCTGAGGCACCGGCTGTACCCGCTGCAGCACCACGCCACCCAAGCTGGGAGCAAGATTGAAATCAGTGAGTTAATAGTTACATGGTTATTTCTATAGCACTGTATTAACAGCCAGCAGGTGGCATAGTGGTTAGAGTCGTGTCTTTGCTTTCAAGGCGCACAGACCCGAATCCGGTGCTCACAGCAGAGCCCTTGATCAAGGTGCTTCCAATTCAGTGATATGGTAAAAAAATGACCCTGCTGTATAAATTGTTGTAAGTCACCATTGTACTCAGTAATTTACATACATATTTTTTCACTTTTCTCCAAAGCAACTTCCAGTGAACACTATGCAGTGTTACCAGGCCACACCTTATTCACCCAAGGGGATTCACACTGCGAGACACACTGCTTTCAGTGAGTCACTCTTCCATACACCAGCGAAGCCCACTTTCTTTCTGTCACACACACATGACACACACGCATTTTCAGAACCGCTCGTCCCATACGGGGTCACGGGGAACCGGAGCCTACCCGGGAACACAGGGGCGTAAGGCCGGAGGGGGAGGGGACACACCCAGGACGGGACGCCAGTCCATCGCAAGGCACCCCAAGCGGGACTTGAACCCCAGACCCACCGGACAGCAGGACCGTGGTCCAACCCACTGCGCCACCGCACCCCCTTACACACACGACAGATTTCTGAAAAACAGCTATATTTCCTTTTTTGCTAAAATAGGTTTTTTCCCGTTTTTAAGATCCTACTATTTTCATTAACAAGATATTCTCAAAGCCGGCCCGGGAACATCCGCCATGTGCAGCGGAATTATGTGGAACATCTTGACTTTTTCCTCCACTTCTAAGGAGCGTACATCACACGCAAATACGGCAGCAGGCCTGTATGCGCTGGGCACCGCTTTCGAATAAGTAACCGATAAATGTTCCGACGAAAGACATTTAAACAATTTTTGATGAGCGCATCCCGTGAACCATTGCAGAAGAGCTGGAAGGGGTTCGAGAAGCAGCTCTCGGTGTGATCCTGAGTGAGCTGGCGCTGATTCGAGCTCTGAATCGCTGTTGCGGGAAACTCCACGGTGCAGAGAAGGAGAAGAGCAGCCTCACAGTTCATTCTTCCGCAGCGGACTACCCCGAAGGCACACTCCGAGCGCTTTCGCACATCACACATCACACTCATGACAAATGACTGACCAACGCATATAACATAAACCTGCAAGATTTAAAAAAGGATTTTGAAAGGATGGCTATGTAAATACATACATGAAATAGAGCGAAAAAATGTTCTTTATGGTGACAAAGTGATGATCAAGCATTGATGCTGAAGTGCCGAGCTGCCAAGTGAGGCAAGGAAAACAAAAACTCTATGCTGGCATAAAAATAGAGAAACTAAACCTGTTGGGTGTTGGGGGTAAGGTGAATCGGTATGTAAATAGGCCTGACCGTCGACCCATGTCCTTCACTCCTGCATGCGCCCTGGCAGTTTCCAGGCTACGGAAGCTGAAGAGCAGAAAACTGCTATCCTGTATACATGTACAGGGGGGATGTGATTTTACCACACTATCAAGCTGCTTCTCTAGCAAGTGTTTCCCTGCCACTAAAGGTTTTCAGTGCTGTCTGAATTCTACCGCAGCAGCGGGAAGAGTGACAATTAAGGACACGAGCTTGTGACCAGAAGGCCGCTGGTTCGAGCGCGACTCCCTGCCGTGGCTGTAGTGGTACTTCCGGATGCAGCAGTTGAGTAAATGACTCAAACGCTATAAGCTGTGTTAGGTAAATGCACCAGCAAGGAAAGAAAGGAAGAGTTAACCCTTCTCTCACGCATGGCTGTACTGCTGTAGGAGCAGGACGGGCAGAAAGAGCCCCCGGTCCACCGGCAGCTCAGGTAGGTACAACTATGCTTACCTGCCACCGCGAAACCAACCACAAACACGATACAATAGACACACACACACAAGATATTTTAATGAACCCTGATTGGCTGCACAGGATTGTTCCATTTATAATCACTGATACTATTTATGAAAAGTAGTGGCAATCCAGGGGGTGGTTTGACCACATTAACATTTATTCATTTAGCTGGCGCTTCTCTCTAAAGTCACTTACAATTACTTACCCATTTATGCAGCTGGGTAATTTGTACAGGAGGAATTTAGGGTAAGTACCTTGCTCAAGGGCACTACAGCTGGAGTTGACAGTTGATCCTACGACCTTTGGATCCAACGGCAGCAGCTGTAACCACAACGCAACCAACTGTCCCCCTCCGGCGAGACACGGACCACGCGTCGGATCCGAACCGCTCCGGCGGAATACGAAGTGTCCGGCATCGGTCTAAGACCAAACACCACAGTGAATGACCACAGTGTACTATAAAAACATACTGCGGTGTAAAGAGCGCGTTGTTTAGCAGCACAAGAGCCATTTCGTAATGCGCAGCGATGCTGGCAGCGGATAGAGGCCCACGGGCGACAGCAAGCGCACTCAGCTTTTCGCAAGAAAGAACGAAGACGCTGACCGGGGATCATGTTTGCGATCGCGGGGTGGCGGAGGCGGGCGGAACTCTCCCCTGCGCGGCGTCTCCTTTACATTAAAGCCACTTATTAATCCACACGCTCACAAGTCATAATGAAATTATTCAACGGGATCAAAATCCTTAGTCGGAACACAATGAGGAACAGCGAAATGAGAGGATTAATTTCTGCGAGCGGATTTGTGCCCTGTGTTTGGAGATTGAGGTTAACATTTCCCCGCCATTAGAAAGTCAGACTCGCTTAAGACGGCTTCGCAGCCCCCTGTCTCAGTCCAGCTCCTTTGATTATTCTCTCCTTCAGCGAGAAACGACATAATCCGAAACACCACTCTTTTATTTCTTGTTTTTTAACCCCTCCCTGCGACTCCGCTCCACGACTCCGGGTTTCGTCGTTATTTCTTTCTCTTGCAAAGTGCCCGGGTTATATCTAAAATGTAAATATAGCGGGACGTGATGAAAATACACACGCGTAAGCGTAAATATAGCGGAGAACACGATCAGCATGACCATCGTGACCAAATGTTTCGCCTCTGCGGGAGGCAGGCACCTCACCTGGAATGCGGGTAATTTGAAATTCTCAGTGGCGTCCTCCAGAAGCATCGCCTGCATTATCAGTTACGGTGTATCGGCGGCGCTCATCTACGACGCGGGGCTACACGCTAAGACGCGTTATACGAGGACGCCGCTAATCCCATTTGCTGTGTGTGAGCGAAACATGCGGAGGGCCACCGCTCAAATGACAATGATGTTTTAATTTGTTTCCCTACGCGCTCCTTCCTCCCTTTATCGCTCGCCGGGGCTCCCGCGGCTGTCGGCGGAGCCACGGCGCCCTGGATAAGGGCCAAGCAGCCGGGGTGGGGGCGATCTTTTGGGAAGGTGCCCCCGCGGTCGGCACGCAGCCTGTTTAAATTCTGCAGGTATTTCAAGGTTGTTATCTATTTCAGATCAACAGCACGGGTCAGAGTTCAGGGCTGGCAGAATTTCCCAACCCTCGGAAGGCGGGTGATTGACAGCAATCAGCATCTCCTCGGCATCACTCAGGGAACAAAGTGAGGGTCAAGACAGCGGGCGATTTCATCTGTCATTTTTAATTATCCAAATGATATTCACAGACAAAACCTTTCCCATCCATCAGGGCATCGCATTACCATAGACAATGTTTGTTTAAAGACTGGCCTATAAAATCAAACAATTATGAATGCAGACAAGGCTTGCTATTGACTGCATAAATAATAAGGGAGCCCTGTTTTTCCCCTCCAAATTCCCATTGCTAATGATTTAGGGGCTGCTGGTAGGGAGTGGAGAGGCAGTAATAAGAATACCAAACCTGTTGGCAGCCCTGGTTAAGCATGCCATGTTCCTACAGCTGCCCTTACTCACCGCTAATTGGGGCTGAAAATGTTGGTACAGTAGAATAACGACACAATTCGGGAGGAAAAAAAACAGCCAACGCCAGTCGCGAGCTTTTACCCAATATTTGGATGTTTGAGTGCGAGGCTGCCGATAACGCCCTTAACTACGAACGCGCATCCATGCTCGGTCTCAGCTGGTCGGTCCACGTTGTCCGGTTGGGAAGAGGGCGGCAGCTGCTCAGACGCAAAATGGCGAAGATCGCGGCAACGGCGGCGATGCCTTCGTGTCACGGCCGAGCCGGCGCGCCCGCGGCCGCAGCGGACCTGGAGTTGCGCGGAGTCCCTGCCTCCCGCGTGACAGCCGCGCACCTGCAGCAGATGCTTACGCACCACAGACACCTGGCACGGGCCGCCGTGCGCCACGCAAGCACCCACTCCGAGCTGACGATACTTGTGCGGAGCTCGCACCTGAAGCCAACTGCCACCTGGGCAGTCCACAGGTGCGCACCCAGCTGATGATCCCCCACGCCGGGGACTGCGGGGCCCGAGCAGCTAGCACATCCTGCCCCCGGGAGCTCCCCGACCACGCAGGGGAGGAGGTCCTCGGCAAGGAGAAAAGGCGCTCCGCGCCGAAGGTACGCGTTTGGTTCAACCAGCAGGCACCTGCTTTCCGTGAGTCGTGTGGGACGGTCACCCCGGTAACAGGCAGGTAGCCCCTCGGCCCGGATACGAGGGCCTTGTCTCGTTAAAGGAGGGAATAAAATCAGACCGCAGCCATTAAAATTATAAAGGATCAGACATGGCAGAACAAGCACGCTCCTTAAGATCAGCACGCGGTCGGCTCTAATTTCTTCACTTTCTTACACATTTACTGCATCTTTCTTATCAGGAAATAAGAATTCAAGAATGATTGCTTTGGGCTTCCCAAAGCCCTACATACAAATGAGGTTTAATTTATTTACAGAAACGTTATTCTAATTGGGTGGAGATAATGTGTTTGTTGCTTAAATCCTCATTTGAACTCTAATGTTGTATTACTGCCATATTAAACATTAAACAGGCATCCATTTTTAAACTATGTGCATTTTTCCCACTGATTAAGATCTCTTCCCCATGTGTCATCCCCTCACTCAGCTCTGTAGCCCATGAAGTATTTAATAAACATTTCTGGTGGGGTTTGTCCCCGCAAAATCACTGCCGAGCACAAATATGCAGGAATATTAAGTCTACGTTTTCAGGAGTGCGTCGGTTAAGGGCACAGACGTGTCTCATAGTGCTGCGAGAGGTACAAACCAGGTGTGTGAATCTCACACTGAGCTGCTGAAAAGAACAACCAAAGGGGGGAAAAACTTGCGACATTAATAAGGTATAACGGACTTGTTATGGTCAGTATGACCGGCTCTTATTCCATTAACAACGACAACAATAATAATAACAATAATAGTAATAATAATACCAGATCCAATTTTGATTGTCCTGGCCAGGATCCCCTTATCCTGGTCAGGGTCACGGTGATCCAGTGTCTGTTCTGGAATTATTGGGTGCAAGGCTGAGGGGATACTCCCTGGACAAGACAACGTTAGTCCACTGCAGCATATTGTGGCATGCAGCGCCGCGGGTTTGTACGGGGCGAAGAAGGACGCAGAGGCAGCGTTCATTTCGAACGTTTTATCGGAACGCCGGCACACAGGGAAAAAATGCTCTCGGCCCGAGGACCCCGTTTCCTCTAGGACCTGCGCCTCATGCCAGCCTTCCCAGTCTGCTTAGCGCCCCCGGACTCTCTCCTCTTTCTCTCCCGGCAGACGCAATCGCCCCCTTATATTCCCCGTACGTCACCAAACGCTAACCAATTACAGTAAACACATTTCAAAACAGTAACGCGGGTCGTTACAATATCATAATACGTTAGTTGGAACCTTTCTACCCGGAAATCGCTCCTAAACTGTGACACCACTTGTGGTTTTGGCCCTGGTGTGTGTGGCTGCACACATTTACATTTATTCATTTCGCTGATGCTTTTCGCCAAAGCACTTTACAACCTTAAGTTATCTACAGTTATTTACCCTTTTATACAGCTGGGCAACTTTTCACTGGAGCAATTTAGGGTAAGTACCTTGCCCAGAGGTACCACAGCTGGAGGTGGGGATTGAAACCTGTGCTCTCTGAGTCTACAGGCAGCAGCTCTAACCGCTACGCTACCAGCATCCCAAACACCGGGTTATGAATTATGACCAAAAGAGCTGTCACGTGTGTTCTGAAGAGTAAATTATTGCACAAGGTGGAAACGAACGTATGACGGAGGAGGTGTGCTTGTGCAAGAAAGGTAACCGATCGAAGTGGAAACTCTGCCAAAGGGCCCAGGGATCCCTGAAAACACACAGTTTCCCATTACTTCATTTCCAGTTAGTCCACACAAATGTACATTATAAAAGAGCCACGTATATAATGCAGGAGCAGCTGGTAGCGCAGTGCTGAGAGCTGCTGCCTCTGGACCAGGGGTTGCACATTAGAGTCTCACCTCCAGCTACAACACCCTTGAGTACGGTACTTACCCTAAAACTGCTCCAGTACAAAAAACAAAAACAAAAAAAATTACCCAGCTATATAAATGTGTAAAAAACTGTAAGTATCTTAACGCTGTACATCACTTGGGAGAAAAGCATCAACTAAACAAAGTGATTTAAATGTCTATATTAAGTGAATTAATCATCTGCGTTATTGAGATACACACTCGGCGCAGCAGACACTCACGTTTCGCAAACTGCGAGTAACCTGAGCGTCTAATGCAAATTAAAAAATGATCACAGCAAATTTTGCTGCAAAAATGCAGGCCAGGAAACGTGTCAATATGTATGAGCAAAACATGGCTCATACCGGTTTCCAAAATGGGTGAGATGAGCTGCTCTCGACGCTTTCCTCCGCAGGTTGTGCCGCGAGGCGGCAGGGAGGAAACCCGAAACGCAGCCGCTTGGCCTCATGGGAGAACAAGGGGAGCCTCCTGCAGGCAGCAGGTGAGACGGCGGCCGGAAGGCAAAGGCAAACACGGAAGGCCGGGGCGACATCACGAGTAATACTTAAGTTATTAAAATGTGTTTGCGGCCGACTGTCGGTGGTGCGGCGGCGATTCCCCCGAAACACACAGCAGCCTGCGATGATGACGGCGCGTGGGGCGCACGCACGCCGCCTCAAAGACGGCTCGGCGCTCCTCCTTGATGTTATGCAAATGTAAACAGCTGTCATTTCTAACACCGCTGTCTTTTCGGCGTTCCGCCGGAGCGCAGACCGAAGGTTTTCCGAACGCCTTTTTGAAACGGAGCCCCATTATCACACGGATCTGTATTAACCGCAGCGCGACACAAAGAAAGGAAAAACAAACGTACATGAAACAAGCGGAGATGAAAGATTGTGTCGCGGGACCCTAATAAGTGTGACGTGTTCCAAGTCGGCGGGGCGATATTCCCACGTGGTAGCGTTTCGAGCGCTGCCCTTCGCCACGGGGCCTGCGGTCGAGGCGCTCGGTCCGGCGCTCGGCCTTCGGCGACACCGCGCTCCGCAGGGACGCCTTTTCACGGGCCCATGTGACAAAACCCAAAGATGTATTAAACCCGCAAACGGCATCGTGTGAGAAACTCCACGACGAAGAAAAATTTGTTTATTACATCGATTTCTTTGCATTTTCCACTCTGTTTTCTTAATCATGTTTTTGACGTTAGTTTGTATTACACGTTGGACTTCATAAAAATATTCGACATTCTTGAATTTAGCAAATTCTGATGAATTTCGGCACCGGGTTCCAAGCACCTTTTAGGATCTGATGCTTTCTATGATTTTGACGTAGAACTACATCTTACTCTTTACTAGGTGGGGGGGTAACTTGGGAATTGACCGTCACGTAAAAATGCAACCCCCTCTCGCCGCTACTGCTCACAAATGAAAAGGCACAGAGAGATATATACCGTTGGATAGAGGAAGGCCCACCGCATCACGCGACATATGAACGGCCGCTGCCGTGAGCAGGCAACGTAGCGAAAATGTCCCACATTTGGCTCGTTATGGAGTTGCCGCGCGTTGCGCTACGTCACCGCGTTCAAACCGCATGTCGTAGCGTTGACGTCGGCACCTCAGTTCGTAGCTAGAGAGCCGCGCTATCGGACATGTATCGTGCCGGCAGAAAAATCCTACATTTAGACTGAGGTAGGGGGCCCGAAGGCGGATCATCGAACGAAAAATTTCAAAGATGCCCAAGAAACACGACTCAAAGTACTTTCGCGACCGACGAGCTGCACTTAGGGAGCGAGCCGAGGCCTCCGGGACTCGAAAGACACCAGCCAAGACACCGGCTCGGCGAAAGCGTGAGCGGCGTTGCCCGGGAGGCTGTAAAATCGACTCAGGTGGCTTCGGAGCCGCAACCATCGACTTCTCGCGCACCCGACGTCGCCGTGCAGCACGAAACCACGGACGTGGATGCAGCAGCGACCGACCTGATATCTGGGCCGAGTGGGTCGGGGCTCGCCACCCACGTGTAGTTTTACGTAAAGATATGCAGCACAGTAAAGCTATGCACCTGAAAATTTTTTGGTACTTCTCTAATGTTCCGGTGCCTTCTAGAATCTTGCACTGGCTGCTATGTTTCAGTGCTTTTCTACAGTGTTCTAGTGCAGAATATCTATGGCTTTTTTTCCTGCTAATAAATGCCACTTTAAATCTCTCAATATAGCGATGTTTATATGTGTGAACAAAAACTCTCAAATTCTTGAAAAATTTCATAAAGATAATGAAAGCAAGATTCCGTAGCCGAAAGTGTCACTGTAGAAGAACCAGCGGTATTGTCGTAATCAGTGAACTTTAACTAATCATAATCAACGCAAAAACTAAAAAATTCTGTTGCGTTGTGTTATCAAAGGAAAAATGACACATAACCCATTCGAACGAGTCACGACTCATTAGTATTAAAATGCAGGGACAGGCCAGAGTTTGCATTTCCAGGTTTTCGGCGTGTGACCTGGTGAGCGGCTGCCCCGTGGCAGGGCCGAATTGGGTTCCCGGCACCTGCCGCGGGCTCCTTTTGTACATCATATTTGTATAAAACCGATAAACACTGACTCTGACATAGCTAAGCACCGCTCACAGCCACTGTAAGTTACCGAGGCTCTACTGACCTCGTCTCTCGCATAATGCTGTGCACTGATTCAAAATCGTTCATTTGTTCGCTCCTGTTCTTTACTCCCCTGCACCGCTGTTACTGAACACTAAGCGATTTAGAAATGAAAATGACATATGAAAGAAAAAGCATCACTATTTTACCGAGACACACAGAAGCGTACAGGGCACGGTCACGACAACACAGCCGATCGCTTTCCACACCCCAACCAGACTACTAAGCTCCTCCGCCTCTGCCCACTTGGTGGTCCCAGGCACACGAGGTCCAAAATCAAAAGGACAAAGGTATTCGGTTCTGGCTCCGATGTGGTGGAACGACCTTGCCATCTCACTCAGAACTGCTGAATCTCTCTCTGCATTTAAGAAGGGTCTCAAAACTCACCTCTTTCAGACTCATGTCTCCCCTCATCTCCTGTGTGCTTGATAAACGTGTCTGTTATCCGTTCATTTAAAATAAAAAAAATAAAAAAACGTATTCGGCTACTCATGTAATGTCTACTAGTTCATACGGTGGTATGTGACAAATGGCCTGTGCTCTATAATCACGCGTCTCCATCCAAATCTCTCCTCCTGTTAACGTAACACACGCTGTACTGTCCCCGAGGTGCACGTCGCTTCGCACAAAAGTGTCTGCTAAATGAACGAATGTAAATGCAACTGTAGGAGAACCTTGCACCCCCTGCCTGCCTTCCCCCACGCCAAACACACGAGCGCGTCCTTCTTCGGCAGCGCGGCTTCTCGGTCCCCTTTCCAAGAGCGTCTCTCTGCCTCTAATTTATTTTGCGCTAACTATTACGGCAGGGGACACAAATACTATTATTTAGGCAGCGCCAAGGGCTTCTTTGCTGTCTGCCAGAGGACGTCTTGCATTTCCGTTAATGACCTATTGCCGCTGTCGGCTTCAATACATCTCGGTGACTGCAGGAATGACAACGCTCGGCGGGGGACGGCAGAACGGTCACCGCAGCACTCTCGGAACTGTCATTTCCACCGCCGCCGCCGATCCCCGTGACACTGGCCGGGAAGCCGGGGTAGCCATTAGCGTCAGCGGACGAGTCGGGGACGAGGGTCAGAGCCGCGGGCCTGCCCGGAGAGGGGGAGGGGGGCATGCAGGGCTGCCCTGTTAACCCTCCCCTCCTCAGCAGTGCTCCACGTGGCTTTCCCGCAGCCTCCACATCTCAAAAAACAAATCAGCATGTTTATGGCTGGCATTTTTTTCCTTTCGCAAAGAAGAAAAACAGCCAAGCAAAGGCAGCAAATTGTCAAACTTGCAGTGCTTTCAAAGGAAAAGCTGCGAGGAAACAAGCACATGGTGGAGAAGGGGAAAAAAAAAAAAAAAAAACATTAATTGATTATCGGGGCGACAAAGCGTGGCCGGAAATTTATTCGAACCATTTCACATTAAAGAAAGGGCAGAGGAAGAGCTTCTTTGGAGCCCCTTCCTGGGTCAGTGGGGCTGCGAGAGGAATCGAGGGTGGGGCAAAAATCCCCGAGCGGCAGCCCCACCACACACACACACACACACACACACACACACACACACACACACACACACACACACACAGAGAGAGTACAGGCTTCTCACAAAACAGTAATACTTCCCCTCACTCTGTGGAACCTCGACCCGTGAAGAACCTCTGACTCCTAGAAATCGGGTCTATATGGAAAGCGAGCATCTCCATAGTCGAAGCGGGCCGAGAAGAGGGATCAAAGAGACGTTCCGCTCCGAGAATGAAACGACAGAGCGAGCGCGACTCTCCGGCGTAACTTCCGAGGCTCCTCTTTGTGCGTGTCGGCCGGCTGCGGCCCATGCAGATGAGCGGCCCCGCGGTGCCAATAATGGACACACTCGAACCCATGTAGGTAGAGCTCATCAGCCCCCGTCTTTATGGAGCACTATCAAACGTGGACTAATCTGTCGAAAATTAGCTGCTGAACCCAACAAGTAATGACTGCCTCGCATTCATTATTAGTTCATTTTGCCGAAATCAATCACCAGCAGAGCATGCTTTTTTAAATGTCATCCTAAAACTTTTCACAATCAATTAAGCTGAAGATTAATGGGGACAATTTGCCAGGAACAGGTCCTTCCTCGGAAAGGCCGCGCCTCGACACGCTTTCCCCGGCGCGCCCATGTTAATTACACATTTCCGCTTTCTTGTCACACTTAACGGCCGAAAGGAAATTTCCGGCGAGGTCTACGAAACGTACGTTTCCAACGGTTCCTCTTCTTTCGAGTTTTGTACGCAGAGCATAAAGGTGACTCGTGTGCGACGATCCCTCTTTGAGTCATTAAACACGAACGGCGCCGGCTCCTTGTCTTCTTCACAAAAAGGATGTTTTGAACCACAACAGACACATTGTTTTCCCTCCCTAAAGCTCTGGATCTTTCTAAACCCACAAATGTGTCACTTCCAATATTGTACATGCTTATTACAAAGCAGCGACAGTAAATATGACTGTCATGCTATTCTCCAGAGCCTTTGAGCTCCTTTGCCTGGAAACGCCTGTCTTCCTTCTCATGTTCGTCCTCGTGAAATGAGCGGAAAGTCTCGACGGAAAGGTGAGGGGATGCACCGTTATTTCCCGTACTGTACATGACTCGAGGGCGCACGGTGGAAATTGCAGTCTGCTCCTCATTTGTGTGTGTGTGTGTATATGTGTGAGTGCGAGTGTTTTGATTTTTTATTGTTTTTTCAATACGGATATTTGCTTCTCCTTCCACCCGGTGTCTTGAATAATACATCGTCTGACGGAAAAGCGGTTAAAACGTTTTCGACACCGAAATCCCATCCTCGCTCTACCGCATGCTTGCCCTGTAAGGGTTCGAGCCTTACGGCCGTGCGTACCCCGTGCTTAAAAATGCATATTTCGCAATGAAATCCACGGCGAGGCACGTGACGGCTATTCGAACCGGCAAATGATTACAGCGCGTCAGTATATGGGTGCAGCGGTCTGTCCCACGTTGACGGGGGTTATCTAAATGAGACTTATTTGAGCCGTTACCCCGAGAACACCTGATTACCATATATTACACAACTACTTTCACGCTCGGCTGAACGGCAGTTATTTAAAACACATATAAAACCTCCACGCGCCTCCGCATGTGGGTGTGGCGTAGCTGGATTCCGCGAGTGCGTTTGTGAAGCAGCACGACGCCCAGGAGCCCAGCGAGGGCCACGCGGGGGTTCTTCAGCGCCGCCCGGTCCGTCACGTGCTTCTCCAGCTGGAAACGTCCAGTTTACAGCGCAACCCTTTTGGAGGAACTCGAACGAAGAAGGGACGCTCTTCGAGTTGCAGTACAAAGAGTAGACGGCTGACAGTGGGTTTCACATCACTAAAACAGGTTTTAGGGCACCGGCACGGCCTGTATGGCTCGGCTGGGGACAGGGCGACTCTCACCTGCAGAATATGGCTCCCTAGGTGCGGCTCGAAGATCTCGGAGGCCACCGCACTGGGACTCCTCCGCCGCTGAGCCCCTATAGCTGGAAAGGCACAGAAAGAGAGAGAGAAAGAGAGAGAATGGCATCACACAGCGGGCAGCGAAACACGGAGAGACGTACGACGGCGGAGAGAGGGGGACGAGAGAGAGACGTGAGAAGACGCAGATCAGAGAGACTCCCGCAGGCCCGCACCGATAGTCTTCGGTGTAAATAAGCGTAGCCTTCGCGTGCCAGAGGCTACGCAAATAAATAAGAGATGACCACAGGAGAAGACGCACATCCGCGGCGCGAGTCGGGGTCGCCGAGGCTCATCGCGAAGCGACCCGTCGCAGCGGTCCGGACGAGCGCCGCGCCGAGGCTGCTCATTTATTCAGGGCCTGCGCATGCACGCTGCACCGGGCAGGATGAGAATTCTTCCAAATGACGGGTAATATCGCGGCGCTCGTTCGGCCTCAGACTAACCAGAGAACAGCGCCCTGAGGGCATTTTTTCCAGCACTCCGACTTTAAAGTGGGGAGCAGCTCCATGCACTGTTCTGCAAAAAAATGGCCTGCGGTAATTTCAAACTTAACAGACCTTGTCCCACCAGAGCTCATTACGGTGAATTTTATAACAAAAGTGCTCCGTACTTAATTTTCAGAGCTTAGCCAAGCGTTCGGGTAATGTGGCTGCATTAAGTGCAATTAATGATGTAATAAAAGCAGTGGTTGGCCATTAAAGACTCTCAAGGACCAGTAGTAAACAAGGGCTGTGCGGAGTGAAGCCTGGGGAGTGGGCGGAGTCACAGCGCACAACCCTCGTGGGCCTGGGGGTAGGGGAGCGGGGGGTGCAAGGGACAGGGGGAGACGGCCGCTGTCCTTCGTTTTACTTCCAGCTCCGGCCGAAGCACGGTAAACAAACATCTCCCCTCTAGTTACGCTTTAAGCGTTTCGCTCTTTTGCTCCCAACAGGCCGAGGGGCCGCGCCAAAGGACGCGAGCGGGAAAGACAACAGGCGGCACACTCACGCACAGCGCACACACACAAACACACACACGCACGCGCTCGTGCTGCCAACAGGTGAGAAGCACAGCGGACAGCGCGACGAACCTCAGAGCGGCGCTGATGGCCTAGCGTGTGCTCGCAGACACATTACAGATAGCACGGCGGAGGTCACGCGCTACACTCGGCACTCGCGCTCTCACACACACACACACTCTCTCTCTCTCTCTCTCTCTCTCTCTCTCGCTCGCTCACACACTCGCACGCACGGCCATTCCATTCGAGAAACAGCAAGGATCAAAGCGCACTTGACCAAGAGCAATTACTGTCCTCCGCGCCCCGACCCAGACAGCACTAGACGCCAATTCTTTCACGCCATTCTCCGGCTGTGTGATTTGCGGCGTGCCGAAATAACCCACATTTGGTGGATTTGCACAGCCCCAGAAACACGCGATATATGGGATTCGTATTAAATTTTATCCATGTAAAAATAAAACTCATCTCGCACGGCTCCGGCCCAGTAAAGAGCCTGACATGAAAATAATGACGGATTGCTTTATATGATAAAAATTCCTTGACCTTGGGGATCTTTCCCAACTCCAAACTGAATGTGGTGAATATTTTTATGATAAAGTCGTTAAAATGTCAAACCGGCACCATTTCTAGGGAGCCTCTGGCCACCTTAAAGAACCTTCACCAAATGCCGAGGTCTTATTAACAGACGCATTAGCGATTCAGACCAGAGCCCGAGGTGCAAGCAGCACCCCCCTCCCTCCAACCGCCGCGGTTTGGCAGCTACCGCCCTTCATCATCAGACCCCCAACCCCGACACCCACCCGGCACAGCAGCATCTCAAGCTCGACACACACTGCGAGGAAACGCAGCTGAGCGTCGGCACTCTTCCCTCGCATTGACGTCCGAGCACACAGAGAGATGCACGTAATTGCATATTGATCCCATATATTTGGCTTTATTAATCCACTTCATTTTCACCGTGCACAGTAAATGAAGTATCAAGCGCAACACCTGAAGGCGTGAAGTGTTCACGCACAGGGCTGAACACAGGGCACCCGGGAGCATATGGCTTAAGCACGCAGACCTGTAACCGGGAGGTCACCGGCTCAGTTCCGACTCCGAGGCGCTCCTTTGTACACGGGCCGAACGAACGCTGTGAGTGAGTTAGGACATTACAGCATTTACCTGACGGTGAGGAACTCCGTGGCGTGACACAAATTAACTTCATAAATGAACCCGTCAAAATAGCAAAAATACGTTTTTCACGCTTAAAGCGAAAAACATATAATGGTTTGTTTTCTTTGCATCGGTGCTGCTTTCGCTACTCTATACACGTTACTCTTATTTAACATACTGTAACTTCGTATACATTAATATACATTAATACGGCAGCTGGGATGTTTGCGAGGAAACCTAAACATCAGTCAGCTGAGTAAACCCCTGTAGAACACAAGTTGTAAACAAGAATGTGATTACTGTTTGTCAAATAAGACAAAATAAAATAAAATAAAATAAAGGGAAGACGGGGAATCCTTTCTGGGTGTGAAGCTGAAAGGGATGAAGAGCACATCACGCATAGATCAAATGTAAAACGTCCACATACCGAAGCGAAGAATAGGGGGAAAAACGATAAATGCATCGTTTTTATAAATATTAATTAAAAAATAAATTTCCAGTGCAATCGTGTATATTCGCTGTGAAAATGTTCATATTTGAGGTATTATACAGGAGAGCAGCGGTTCATTATTTACACAACGCTAATAATTCCACATTAATTATGTGTCATTCACTCTAATCAAAATAAATGGGCATTTCTGTATTCACTCCTTCATACAACAGTGCATAGCAAGTGTGACTTTGGCATCTTACATTAGTCTTTGCATCTGGGCTCTGTCAAGTCGTTTCTTTCAAGTACTTTTTCCTCTTTGTCCAAGTGTTGATATTTTTAGTGTCTGTGAGGTTACTAAAGCATCTCATCTCATCATCATCTCCCAGCAACAGTACAAATATGGTATTTTACACTGAGTACAGATATTTTCTGGTGTTCATCTTGCATATATATGTGCGTGTGTGTGTGTGTGTGTGTGTGTGTGTGTGTGTGTGTGTAGAGAGAGACACACAAAACCAAGTATGATGTATGAATAAATAACACAGGTACAATATTTTGAGCCCTTGTCTGTATGGTAGCTATTTCATTGAACTGTATCACTGGTATATAATTAAGTACAATATGTTCAAATTACACCAGGGGGGCGCGGTGGCGTGGTGGCGTGGTGGCGCAGTGGGTTGGACCGGGTCCTGCTCTCTAGTGGGTCTGGGGTTCGAGTCCTGCTTGGGGTGTCTTGTGACGGACTCACGTCCCGTCCTGGGTGTGTCCCCTCCGGCCTTACGCCCTGAGTTGCTGGGTAGGCTCCGGTTCCCCACGACCCCGTATGGGACAAGCGGTTCCGAAAATATATATATAGATATGTTCAAATGACACTTTTTCAATGGTAAAACAATACCATTTAAACAATAGTCTGTTGTGTTCTTGGGTAGCTACAGAATGTTAACACTCATAGCCTAGCTACAAATGTTACTTTATGTTAAAAATAAAATCAGTACTAACATTATGCATATTTACAAGCCCTCCTTTTTTGTACTGCCATAAATCTCCATTGAAACTACTACTAATAATAATAACAATACTAATAATAATAAACTTTAAAGCAACTTAACAAAGGACTTCAGAAAAAGAAGAAACATTTATAGAATATGATAATAAAACAACAACTATAAATCTACAATCAGAATAATTAAAAACAACATGAAGAAAAATAACAGTATACACTAATAACAGAAATGAATAGAAGAGAGCACTTAGATGTGTTATGTGAAGTCAGTTGTAAACCTGCTGGTCTTAAGCCTGGATTTAAAAGTGCTCGGAGTGGAAGACTCTCCACTGGTCTTGGGGAGCAAATTCCACAGATTGGGGCATTGCAGGAGAAAGACTGAACTCCCATTTCAAGGTAGGGGGATTGAGGGACATGCAGGAGATGGCAGTCAGATAAAAAAAAGACTGTAAGGTAGGGAACAGACTGGAAGAAGGTTGTAGAGGTACAGAGGTGCAAAGCCATGTAGAGATTTATAGGTAAACATGAGGATGTTGAAATCGACTTGGACCCTTACAGGAGGCCAGTGCAGGGATTCTAACACAGGTGTTATGTGTGGTTTTTTGAACAGGACTGGGTCAGGATTTAGCTGTTGAACTGTGAACATACTGGAGCTTGTTTGAGGTGGATTTCAAGACCACAGCAAGAAAACCATTACACCGGTCAACTCTCGAGAACATGAATGACCACTGGACTTCAGCAGCCCGCTGTAATGTTACGATGACGGAAGGCAAGTCTGGCATAGGACAGTAACTTTTTAGGCTAGCTCCCTAAAAAAGGGCAAATTTTGTTTTTTGAGCACAGGTGTGCTGCTTAAAGACTGTTATTTAAGCCAAGAACAAATGCTGCAAAGAAGAACAAACAGAACCGAAAGAATGGGATCCATTCAGGTGCTGGTGGATTTCAGAATTTGCTGAAGACTACAGTGTCCACTTTAGAGAAGGAAAAAGGGAAGGGGAGCTGGTTAAGTGAAGCAGATGGAGATAAAATGAGGAGTCTGTATACATGGAAGCCAGAATATGATGGCAGATGCTGTCAATTTTGCTGGTAAACTCAGAAAAAGAATTACAGAGCAGACGTGAGGCAGGTTGAGTGATGCAGTTATTAGGCTTTCAGAATTTATTTATAGAGAAGAAGAGCTGTTTGGGACTGTTGTGGTTGGTTTCAATAAGATGCAATAGTTTTGATGACATTCTCATATTGTTACCCATTCCTTCCAGCTCAGAAAATGAGAAGTGCATCACGTACAGTAAAGTTTACAGGAGAATGTGTTTGTAGAGCGGAGCAGATCAGACTGCCATGACGGTAGTGGGTGCGGAAGACAGAGCAGGAAATCAAAACCGGCCAAGAGGTGTAAATGCACTTGCATTTTTCACTCGCGGAAGTACAGACAATGTGCTTAGAACCGATTCACAGAAGATATTCTAATCAACGGTGCACCAATTTCGAAATTTTCCTGAACGTGGAAAAGAGAGATGACAACTGTTTGAATTCAAGTAGACAGAGAAAAACCAACAGTGAGATATCAAGGGTAGGAAGCAGAGGTGTTGTTAACAGTGATTGAGTCCAGGGTGTGTCTGCTCTCATAAGTTAGGCTGAGCTCAAGTTGTGGCAGACCAGAGCATTCCAACACAGCAACCAGAGGTCTTTGGTTTGAGTAGAGTATTGAGAGTCTACGCTGATCCTGAACAATGAAGTCCTTGAAAAGCCCTTCCTTGTTGTTAGCAGACTAGGTTTTCGGTGGGCCACATCTAGTAAGTCTTGGTGAGGTGGCTACAAGTACCGTGTTTGCCACAAGATGAAGGCAGAGATGGTTGTTGAAATGAGGTGCAGTGAGGGATGCATTCACTTCCTTGCGCAAACAGATGGTTTCTGTATGAGGTCCACCGTGGTCGGGAGAAAACGGTGTTCCTGAGCTGTGATGTATACAGTTCAGAGGTCGCAGAATCCCAACGAGACAGTAGATTTTTGAAGGAAGTCATTCCTTTTTGAGTTAAAGCGGCTGAGCGGCAGCATATTTCCGGAACATGGCGGCTTCACTGGGAGTCCGCGATGACAGGTGAACACAAAAAAAAATCCTGAGTTAGTGAAAAAGGACAGATCTGCCAGACAGTACAAAGCAGGAGAGCCGAAAAACCACAAGAGATGACAAGAAAAAGGTAACGGAGCAATTTAAATGCGGTTGAGAAGAGCGGTAAACCAAGCCGTGCTAGCGTACTTGAACCCGGTAGATCAACTCCTGGGCGATAAAGCAAAGGACCACGAAAAACGAGCCAACGGTCACTACGCTAATTCGAGCTCACTGAGGACAACTGACCCATACTGTATTTCTGGTCAACAACTTCTGATTAAAAACCAAGAAAATAAAGGTAATTATTTTCAATTTTAGATTATTTGAACTAATGTAGCTTTAGGTTTAATGTAATCAATGCCATTCTCATTTTGCACAGTATTAGTTTCCATTACGCATATTAAAAATTTAAAGCGACTGCTCTGTAAAGCAATTTCATTTTTACGGCCAAATTTAAAATATGCAATGTGATTCTTAAAACAACAGCATTTTTGTGCTTGACAATCAATTAACTTAGCCCTTTTTTTTAAGCCGGCATCATGGCTATTGATAATTTATTTTTCATTTAATGGAAAATTGGCAGTTGGGCCACTGACTGTCACTTGGAATCTGCAATAATTTCTTTTGAAGCTTAGAGGACTTTTTCCCAAGTTCTGGATTAGGGCAGCTAAGTGGCAGCTACTGCTTCGCCGAAGCTCAGGGGCAGCTACTCTTACACAAATTGCCAACTCAATTACCAGGGTGTAAATGCTAAACTGGCAGCCCTTTCGGAGGACAGCCATCTTGGCACGTGTCAGTCCTAATCCATCAAATGGACAAGGTGCTGCGCTCGGAAGCCCGTGAAACCCACAATTCTCGTAACGGCGTGGCTTGAAGAGCGTATGGTAATGCCTGTGGGCCAACCCCATTTATGCTCGACGCCTGGGAGCAAAAGTCGAGATTGGAGCGCCCCCCGAGCGTACCGCTACAGCCATCGGCCCAAATGATGCCCTAATCACCTCAAAGACAGCTCGGTGCCAGGGTGTCACAGTGCAGGATCTTCTGCTGTCAAAGCTCTCTTTCCCCACCGTAACAGTGCCAGTGCGAGCCGAACCCTTCGGAAACATCGGCGGCTGACTTTATGCTGTGCCTGTATGAGAAAAGCCACCAGGAACAACTGCTTTATTATCCCTTTTAAAATAATCTTTGAAATTCGGGCTGTTCTTAACACTGTTTAAAAGGTGTATCTCCTACATGAGTGATACTTCTACAGTAAAAACAAGAACATATCTGACACCTCAAATTCCCAAAATGTAGCTTTGTAGCAGTAGCACACACACATCTTAATACGCCTTAGAGTTGAATGATCATTTCTTAAAATCAGCTACAGTTTTTATATCTGTATTCTTCCAGTTGACTGTACAAGTGAATTCTTGTTTAATTATTTTTTTATTTCATGTTTAATTTGGGGGGGGGGGGGGGGGCGCTGGGTTGGACCGGGTCCTGCTCTCTGGTAGGTGTGGGGTTTAAGTTCCGCTTGGGGCGCCTTGTGATGGACTGGCGTCCCGTCCTGGGTGTGTCCCCTCCCCTTCCAGCCTTACGCCCTGAGTTGCCCGGTTAGGCTCCGGTTCCCTGTGACCCCGTATGGGACAAGCAGTTCTGAAAATGTGTGTGTGTGTTTAATTTAGTCGCCTTGATACTCAACGTACTCCCCATATAGTCTTTTTAGTGTCATTTAAGATATAATTTAGCATCACGGACAGCTGGTAGCATAGTAGTTAGGGCTACTGACTTTGGACCTGAAGGTTGCAGGTTCAAGCTTCATTTTTGTCTGTAGTACCCTTGAGCAAGGTACTTACCCTAAATTGTTCCAGTAAAATTACCCAACTGTATAAATGGGTAAATAATTGTAACCTTAACATTGTAAGTTGCTTTGGCAAAAAGTGTCAGCTAAATTTAAGATGTTATGTTTTCGAGTCTCACTTGGGGTGCCTTGCGACGGACTGGTGTCCCGTCCTGGGTGTGTCCCCTTCCCCTCTGGCCTTATGCCCTGTGTTGCCGGGTAGGCTCCGGTTCCCTGTGACCCCGTATAGGACAAGCGGTTCAGAAAATGTGCGTGTGTGTTTTCCTTCTTTGTTTCATCACAGGATACAATTCCCTGAGACTTGCATCATCCATTGAGAAATCAGACCTAATATTAATACACATAATATCAAAATAAATTAACAGCTCAAGAAGGATAAAATTCGCTTCGTTGAAATCTAATTTTCCAGTTTTCCTGTATGTTTTTTTCACAGCCAAATTCAGGAAATTTAGGAACTATGTCCAAATATTACAAAATTAGTCATGTAGTAAATAGTAAAAATTAAAATAAATAAATACATAATAGGGCAGCACCGTGGTGCAGCAGATATCATTGGTGCCTTCGACCTCCTGGGCTATGGGTTCAAACTTGGGTCTGAATCTAGCTCACTTCACGTGAAGTTTGCACTTTCTCCACTATTTGTGTGGGTTCCCTCCCACAGTACAAAGACGTGACTCCGAATTGCAATTGTGTGTGACTGCATGCGCAACTATTCTCGGATAGACTGGCATCCTGTCCAGGGTGTACCTTGACTAGCCTAGTGCCCCGTGTTTTTTGGATAGGCTCCAAACTGCTGCAACCCTGACAAGGTCGAGAAGTTAAGGAACGTGAGTGAAGAATTAAGTTAGTGCCCATTCCTTTTGTTGAACAGTTCATATTTTTTGCAAATATCATACGTTCAGCTTGCTTCCGCCTTTCCTGGTGAAGGTCTCTGTACATCACAGGTTATTTGATAATCAGATATGACCGGAAAGAAAAAGACAACTTGAAAAAAGACATAATGATGATTTCAGTGTGGAAATGTCATATGCAGCAATATCTTCCACAGGGAAGGAGAGAGACACTTGCTTTTGGATAAATTTTTCTTAAGTAGAATTAATGATGCATGGAGTGTTAATCTGAATTCTGATGAAAATTCTACTTAATAACCTTAAATCTAGGAAAGACAGGGGCTTTGAACTGAACAATAAAGTGTAAATTCAAATTTTTAAACTAAATAAATAAATAAATACTTGTGATAATCTAGCTTCCTGTCCATCAGTTTAATTTGATTGTAATCACTGCTATACTTTTAAACATATATGAATAAAATGTGTCATTTAAATACAAATACGATACTTTTTTTATACAATAGATGTAATGTCATAATATGTTAATTCAACATGGAATAATTAAGTGTGGAGACCAAGATATAGAAGTAAAAATGCAAATGTATTTTTGTTTGTATACAAATACAAGATATAAAGTCAACGTATAACCCTATTTCGATAAATGATTTTAAAAATGCAGGTATTTCACACAGCTGAAAAAACTGCCTCCTTAATTATAATATGCCAACATAAATAACATGTATATTTGTACATTGGCAAAAGTCCTTTATACATATTCATCTTTATAAAACAAATTCACTGAATATATGTGCTGTGAACAACACTAAAATGTGGAAAAAATAGATCTGATTTTCAGAATTGACATTCAATTTGGGTAAAAATGTAGATCTACATATGCACTGTTCCAAGATTTTTTTCAAAGTAACAAACATGTACGAGAACTGAAAAAAATGAACAACTATATTAAGAAATGCAGCAATACGTAACCTTTCAGTGATCTGAGAAATCATCTCACAGGAAACAGTTATGATTTTAAAAGTGAATATGGGTGCTGCAGACTTCCCCATCTTTCATCATTCTGATGTGCCTTTTCTCCCATGTTTTTGCCCAGGAAAGACCATTAAATAATTTACTGACCACAGCCAATGGTGGCCTTTTCAATGTGTGTTTAATAAGTCATAAGCATAAAGATGGAAGTTGAAACATTTGTTTTAATTAGTTTCTTTTAAGATCTGTCACTGGTTTAACATTTTCATGATGGTCTGTTTAATAATCAATGTTCTTTTAAATCATAAAATTTTAACAGCTCCAATTTAGTGCTGATGGTAAGCTAATGTGTTCAAGAAAAAAAATGTTAGAGAACATCATTGAGAAATAAACCTTGCTTTACCAGTAAAAACAAATTAGCAGTTAGAAGTTACTTTTCATATTTTCATGAAAAAGTAAATGTGTCATTTCTTTTTTCTCTGTAAAAAAAAACGAGTTATACACATTAAGGTGACATATACAATATTCTACGTGCCTAGAAAATGTATATTTACAGAGATGTGTTTATTTTGAGGCCCGTTGATCCATCAGAACCCCTACTCCTCTGCTGGCCTGTATTAAAAATGAAATGCAAATTATATTTGCGATAGGTACAGGAGGAAATTGTACAGGTTGGACGGGAGGTGCAAGATGGGCCGCGGCATCCTTTGAGTAACAGGACGGCCATTCGAATAAGAGCAAAGTCCGCAGCTCGACAAAGCTTACCTACACCGAGATATACCGCTTTATTGGCTTCATAGCAGCCTGCGAAGTATGAAGGATGTCTCTGAAGTCTTCCATTTAAATTAAATATGAGAGGTGATGCTGTGAGGAAAAACAAAACAAGCTGAGTGTGTGAGTGACCTTTATTCCTCGCAGAGGGCAATAAAACAAAATTAAAGAGAGCTGAGAACTCAAGACACTGATATGCCACATGGCCTGAGAATGGAGGCACCGTAACAGACATCTCTGCATGCCTCATCACATTTACTTCCATGAAAAAAAATAAATAAAAAGTCTCCAAAGAAATAAAGTACTTGAGTAAAGTGCTTATATCTCATATCTGATTGAGACAAACAATAAAAAAAATTATAAGAAACTTCAAGAACACTAAGCAAAACAATCTGGTCTAACAATTTAAATAAAATCACACTAAAAAATGTATTGTATTGTTTAAACTGTAAATAGTTGTTGAAAAATGTTAGATTTATAATGTCTACTATATAATATATTGCAATCCAATGAGCGCACCATGGGACCTCAACCACGTGTGGCCTTTTTTCAGTGCTCATACTACAGTTACATGGTGCTGGGGGTATCTACAAATGTAAAGTATATACAACTATTCATAAAGCCATCTAAATTTTAATATGATTATATTTAAATAAAGGCGAAACAGAAATACTAACTTTAGCCGTACATAGTCATTCGAGACGCCTTTTTTCCCCCAGACAGACGTCAGTCAAAGTCTATCTACTACCCATGTATGTTATCACGGTGTTATTTCAAAAACATAAGACCTTTAAACTTAAGACTTAAAATTCAGTTTTCTTTCAACCATCTTCAGGAACAAACATTTAAACTAGTGATTACACTTTCTAGTCATTAATAATTCAGTTATACATCATCAAACAAATAACTAAAAAACTTAGTCACCTTAGCTAGATTTTATGAAAATGTCAGAATAAATGTCTAAAATTCTACAGCTTTAATCAATAATAAAACAAAGGATCTGGTTATCAGAGCCATGATTCTGATTTCTGACAGAATAGTTTATGATAGTCTTTTCAGTTTATTTTACTAAATAGGATCAAAGCACCAGGCTGGTCAAAATGTTATTATATTGTTAAATGTTATTAGACATTCATAACCACTTCATTATGTGTTTGATACGTATGTCTTGTTAAGTTCCTAAATTTAATGTAAATTTAATGCAGATTCATTCTAAAATAAGCTTCCAGTACAATTAGTTCCTATTAAACACAGTAAAACCCTATACTATCTATATGGTTGCCCATTACTTAATCTTATTAAAAAGTTATTTAACCAAAGCACTTTTTTGGGATGCCCAAAAAGACACATATGTACAACATTGTGGCGCGCTGTACGATGGGTTCAGACGGGACGAAGGACACACGGACAGCGTTCGTGACGAACATTTGGAAGAGGCGAAGGCGCAAACACAAGGAAATTATGTTCTCGGTCCGAGGACCGTTTTTCTCAAGGACCTGCACCTCAAGCCAGCCTTCCCAGCCTACTTAACACCCTTCAAGCTTTTCTGCTCCCTCACACTGGCCAAGAGACACTGACCCCCTCATATTCCCCGCGAGTCCCCACAACGGTTGAACAACCATTTCATATTTTACCCACAATTCTAAACTATTTACAATAAATAACCCCTTTTCCCGCTCCAACGCGACACTCCCCGATAACGCGTTACAATATTACATTTACCACTTCCATCAAAATCTACCTGAAATGTAATTTATTCAGCTGTTCTCGTCCACATCTTTCCTTTTCACATAATTTTGATACTGGTGTGAAATGCAGTTGTGAAGACACCTTGAAATTCAGCTCAAACGCCTGTGGAAGAAACGGGAGGCTGGCTTGCTCACTGCAGCGATGCACGATTATACCTTGAGTGGTGTTCTCTGCCAAATAATTGCCCACCAACGGCTCTAGTGGCTCTGAAGTCCCCGCTGAAGTGATTTTGTTTCTTTATCATCCTGCCATTTCTCCCCTCATCATGAGAAACAATAGTGCCAGATCCTTGGATAAGAGGGCTCTATGAGAGCCCTGCAAAGCACCCTGGATGACAACCATTGTCCAGTGGCGATTCCTATCAAAGGCACGGGGACGGCAACCAGAAATGAAACGCATGAATAGGCAGAAGCCGAGCCAGCTGCGACAGACAGGCTTTTGAAGACCGCATTCCCACCCCCCTCTGCCGTTAATTACAAGAGAGCATCATGGAGTCTCCTGTGGGCACAAGGGGAAGGGTTTCCACTCCAACCCGGCTTGCAAAGCCCTCTCACATGAGCAACATCTTTGTATTTTGTTATGCGTATTGTATTTTAATCGTCGCAACGCGAAGAGCAGTCAATGAGAAATTTCCACTGGGGTGGACAGCGAAAATCAATCAAAGGTAATGTACGCAAAGGTGAAGCAAGCAGCACACTAAAGGATAGGAAGTGCTTTTCTTTTTTTACTGATCAAGTCTCCAGGCTCAATAAAAACAGTGCACATTAACCATTTTATAGCTCAGAAACAGGTAATTAGGTAGCCAGATGAACAATTAAGCTGGTCAAACAATTATTGACATTCTAACTGCAGAAAAGGAAAACCAACCCCACAACAATATAAAGGACTGATACTGGATTATAGGAAGCTTTTGGTTGCAGTCATTGCATCTAAAGGCGGCACAGCCAGTAATGAAGTGTAGGGCGGCAATGACTATTTCCACACGATTCCAGCTGGTATTGGATAACTTTGCTCTTTAATTAAATGAAATAAGCAAAAAAAGTGTCATTTGTTCACTCAGGTCCCCTTTATCTCATAACAGCCTTTGGCAGAAGACCTGAAAACATCCACCTACTGTCAACAACACAGAGAGAGTGTGTGTGTGTTTCACTGATGTATGGATGAGTGACCCATTGAAAGCAGTGTATCTAGCAGTGTAAGTCACCGCGGTGAATAAGGTGTGTGGGCTGGTAACACTACATAGAGTTCACTGCAAGTCGCTTTGGAGAAAAGCATCTGCTAAATAAATAAATGTAGATGTAAAATGTAAACGACCGCTTGTCCCCGAGCGGGGTCGCGGCAAGCCAGAGCCTAACCCGGCAACACAGGGCAAAAGGTCGAGGGGGAGGAGATACACCCAGGATGGGACACAGGGAAACCCAAGCAGGGCTCAAATTCCAGACCCACCACACAATGTGCACTGGCTGAACCCACCCCACCCCACCCCACCCCTGCCCATCACCACCACCACCACAACCTGGAAACATTCGGTGCGGAAAATATACAACAACTGAGGAAATACTTTCTCTTGGAACTTTTTGCAGTTCATACTGTCAGACTTTATTTAAAAACGTGGTTTGGTTTATGTTGAAAATCACCAACCAGCTGAACCTGTCAGTCCTTGTGATGGTGAGGAAGTGCAACTTTTCGTAGCTACAAGACGGGGGTCAGGTTCACGCAGCCATTTCCCACAAATCAATAGCACAGGCAGGCTGAAGAGAATAATGGAAAAAAAATCTTATCTCATTTGGAAATGCATTTATTTCTGCTAATTGCATGAGAGCGGAGATAAAGGAGACGAAACCAAAGATGAGCAGAGAAACAATACGGCAATTTGCCGTACAGACGACCAACCCTGCACGCTTGGTTTGCTACAACAACGCGGCGTACACAGAAATTGATAATAGCCTGATATTTGACAGGACAAACAAACAAAATAAAGCTTGTGCACGGTGGTGATGAATAGAGCTCATTGTGGGATGAACACCACACTTTTTAACAGTTACGTGATTATTTTTCCTTTTAATCGGTGTAGCCCACCCAGAAACTTGCTATTTACTATTGCAAAGGCACACAGCAAATGACAAATAGCTCCTTAGGAATTATAAAATGAGCGTGAAAGGGCTAGCCAAGTGTGTTTCAGAAAATGAGCCGGTGAGCAAAGCAATACATCCTGCAAATGTGTTATTCTTTGCGAATGACTTGCAAAACCCAAATCCATGAAACTAATTGCTCGGCATATGCTTTCTATGAATCTAAATCCATCAACTGCAATGGAGAGGGAAACGGTGGCGGAACTCCACCTAAGAGCGGAAAGCCACCAAGCGACCTCAGCCAGTGACGACGAAACGTGTGGAAACAGGAAGCGCTCCACGGGCAGCTTCTTTTCCAACACCCTACTTTTTCCAATATTCCTGTCTGATTTTCATAAACACGCCCGCTACAAATGTAGATCTTAGTTACGCAAAATTGAGGCCACTCCACTTTTGCATTCTAGTGAGAAAACAGCAAACAACGTGGTTGAGAAATCTTATTTAAGCTCCAAAAGGAGCCGCCATAACTCTTCCGGAACAATTACAGTAGAGATCGTACCAAGGATAAGCGTGACGTGAAGAAAGGAGAAAGGAGGACCGCTTCGGCGCGGAGAACACTCGGCGACGCTCGCTTGCCGGGCTTCTCGGCGCAGTTCAGCTGAGCGCAAAGTCACCTGTCTGGCTGATTAACACGTGTCCTCGAGCGCAGCGGGCCACGAAACAGCCGCCTGAAAACGCCTAAACGTACGCCTAAACCGAATGCTGAATGTGCCTCCTTACGGTTTCTCGGATTTACCAAATCCCTTTTACCTGGATACCGAAAACAAAACGGCTAGGCCTTCACTGCCTCGTCGCTTTCGAACACACCGTTTCCAGCCATGCTCCTCATCTCGCCGGATTTATGTGTTCCACTCAGATGCAGTACATATAAATCCAGTTAGATGAGCACTACAGGCGTGCAGACGTGTTGTGATGCTCAGCGGCCTTCCAAACCCACATAAACCCAGAGAGGGCTCGGGGCACATGCGGAGAGCATCCTTAGTGAGGTCTCCGAAGAGCCGTGCACTTCAGGCCGACACAGCAGACAAAGCGGCGTCTGGTCCGGAGAGTCACTCAGCTCTTGTGGGCCGTTTCAGAGCCCTCGCGCTCATCCTGCTGCCCTTGACTCCCAACACACCTGGCACCAAGCCAATTAGGAGAAAGCAACAATCACCGTGTGAGGGAAGAGATGGAGGAAGAGCTTGCACCAAGCCGGAGAGCAGAAGGTAAGAGCCGGCGAGAGGAAGCTGGACCAGCTGCAGAGATATGACAGAAGGCAATAGAGTCACGAGGAGAGAGAAAAAAATAGTGCGCTACAATGGGCACAGCAGCAGCTGTGCTTCTCAAATACGCTGGGAAAAACCTGGATTGATGTTACCGGCATGGCACATGAACAAGACGAGGTGAGAGGATGGAGAGAATGGAGTGAGACGGGCGGGAGGGAGAACACAGGGGAAGAGAGGTAAAAAGGATCGGGTGGAACACGAGAGGTGGTGTTCAGATACTCCAAGGCTGCTGTTTCAGTCTGCCAAACAACATAATGACTCATTCAGGCAGAAAAATATTACTAGCAGGGGAATATGTGCAGCGTCTCGGTATGAGAGTAATTAGGGAGTGCCTACAATGGCATGCTCCAGTGGTGAAGGGGAAGGTAAGAAAGGCCTGTGTCAGCCGCAGCCGGCACTCTGGGACAGCCTTGTCTCCGGGTGTCTCTGGGTGTCTCTCCACGCACCTCCAACACAACCCCTCTGATCCAGTCACCGGTCGCCAAACACTGTGCAACCCTGTGACGTGTCTTGGGCTTAGGCTTCATGCAACCACGCGGACACTTAGAAGGAGGTACGCATGTTTACAGACACATTTTTGGACATTTAACCCCTGTTATCCGGCCCTAATGTGTTCTTGAAAACGATAATAAAATTATTTATTCCAATATGGAGAAATATTTCGATTCGTTCCAAGCCCAGGTTCGCTCCAAAATCACTTTGCATGCTGCTTAATATCATTAGGGAAAAAAGCCGTGTAACATTAAAAAGCAGCAAAAAGCAATAACACCATTAAACGCTCAGCTCCTCGTGTTTGCGTATATTTTGTATAGCTTCACTTTTTCAGTTTGTTCCTGGAAAATCATTTTTTAAAATGAATTATTTTTTAAAATGATACTGCATTAGTAAAACTTTGATTGTGAATGGTTGTAGCAGCAAACACGGGCCTGTATATAAAAGCTCCCTGTTCATTCTGAGTTTGTCCGAATTTAGAATAGAGCTAAGAACAAAGAATTTTTTTTTGCATTATGGTTTACGTCTAACTTTGTTTTTTCTTCTATTCCAATTTACGGATTAATCCAGAAACTAGTCGAAGATTTGTTTTTAAAGTTGCGATAAGGCTTTCCGGGGCTACAGGGTAACAGCAAGTTTTTCGAATTCATTTTCTTGACGGGTGAAAACGCAGGGTCTAATGTTTAGAAATAAATTTGAAAAAGTAAACATTTCCTAATACAACCTTGCTGTGACAGCGAATGGCATGCCTTGAACACAACGGCTGTATGTCACCTTTAAATAAATGATTAGAAAATTACAGCACACGGGCGCAAAACAGAAGACACAAACACGAGTTCACAAGCTAGGCCATAGTAAAACTGAGACTGTGGGTACAAGGCTCCCACAATGCAGTGCGTCTCACATCCTCTCTCATAAAGGCACTTGGTGCAACTTTCCAAAGGGTCTCGTTTAATCGTGCCAGACCAAATGCCGCAGACTGGATACATGAAAATCATAAAAGGCAAATTAGATCTCGGACCGGATACCTGAAAAAACGCACATCGGGACGCCAAATAACAAGTGCATTGTACGAGCACATTGTATGGCCAAACAAACTGATGAGATGTATCCACTGCAAATCAGCTCAGACATGTAATTCCAGACTAAAAGGATACAAGAGTCACATGATATGCATGCCACTGCTACATCAAACTTAGCTTTGGGTTCAGTTTCTTACAAGTGCACTGTGCCAATTTGAAGCATCTCTTTGGCAAGTACTGCAGTATTTTTTTAAAACAGCAGTGTTCAAACATTATTCTGTACATTTCTGGGGAAGCACAGCTGTGTTGTCAGCCAGGTACATATGGACTTCTGCTATGTGAAATTCCTGAGCAACATAAAGGAGATCAAAATTAAAAATATGTTTAAAAATTTAAAACTTTAAAAATTATTATAAAGACATTCAGTGTGAAATCACACTGAGATTGTACCGGATGGAGTATTTTTGCAATTTACAACTAACTAGACCTGTTTTTTGTTTGACATTTAGGTGTGAGATTCGCAAGGAATGGTTGTGTCAAAACAGTTTCTAATGCCTAAATAAATGTCAGTGAATTCTGACAGAGAATAAAGAGTTGTACGAATCAGAGCCTCCGCTGAAGGAGAACGGCGTGCTCCGCTATACTGCACTGAGCTCGCGTTTCTCGATGCCCAACAAGCATCCAGCCCGGCAAGAGGGACAAACCCACTTCAAAGTGAGCAGAGCAGTGTTGGGAGCAACTTACGATAAAGTACACCAGATAAACAATGTGGGGAGTAGCAGTCATGCAAACCTCCAGATTCCAACTTCTGAGAATATGATAAAAACTAACGAACTCTGCACCACTGTGCATTTTGCCACCAAACTGTATTCTCAGACTTACATTGGTGGGGCATGCTGGGTAATCTAATCCCTTCTTACAATTCATTTTGTTGGAAAGCCAATTTTCACTTAAATGCAATTAAGAGCCTGAAATGAACATTATGTATTAGATAAAGCTGCCGAGACCACAGACTACCCTATGCACGATGTTCAAAGATGGGTGGGAGTGAAGAGGTGGGCTGGGGGGAGAGACTTAATTACAAGTCATTAGGGTACAAGTCATCTTATTGAAAATGTTGAGTTAAACTGAAGAATTAGTCCATTCATTTTGTTAAATACTCTTGGTTGATTTAGAATGGCCTTGTCTGTTGCAGGCAGGTCATTTCAAAGTGAGTGATTAAAAAGGTGAAGCTTGTTGGAACTAACATGCTCAGGGTTACACAAATGCAAACATTAATAGAGCGCTTGCCATGCTCCACATCTAATGTGACACAGCACACATGAGTCATGTGATTAATGGAAGCTCATTCATCACTTTATTTTTCAAAGATGTGCATTTCCACACTGGGTTCCAAAGGGTTAATTACATGTGTCTTCAACGTAGCACTGTTCACAAGTGGAGATGAACCTACGCTACGCTGCAGAGCTGCAGCGCGGCTTCATTCTTGAATTCGCGAGCTACGAGCTGTCCGTGGCGAAACTAATTTTACCAAAATCATTGCAAAGATAAGGTCAAACACGATTTCTCCAAATACATTTACATTCACATTTATTCATTTAGCAGATGCTTCTCTCCAAAGCGATGTAAATCTCAAGGCAAAATACGAGTGGGTTATATCAACAGGAGAGACTCAGAATAAATTAAGTGCATTATTGCATACTTAAAACATGCACTGTTGTTCTTGAATTTATTAGCACCCGAGAAACTTGTATCATATCTAAAAATAGACCAACGGAAAAAACTAATGTAAAGATTAGAATTTTTGTGCAGAAAACAATATTATCGGCACCTAAGAATCAGTACAGGTGGTCCCCGATTTACGATGGTTCGACTTATAATTTTTCGACTTTACGATGGTGAGCTGGCGATAGACATTCAGTAGAAACCGTACTTTCAGTTTTGAATTTTGATTTTTCCCCGGGCAAGCGATATGTGGCGTGATACTCTCTCGCGATGTTGGGTAGCGGCAGCGATCTGCATCTCCCAGTCCCCAGTCTGTCATGCAGAGGTGTATTAAATACATTTTCGACTTAGGATATTTTTGACTTACGATGCATTTCGCAGAACGTAACCCCATCGTAAATCAGGGACCACCCGTACTTGTTGCACAGCCTGTAGAGGCTGTAACCATGTCTAAACGCTTGCTGCAAATATGAATCGGCTGGCATCATTCCTGGGTGCTTCTGAATTTCTTGCGGCTCATCCAATGTCCTGCTGGAGAACCCGAATTCTTCGACCAGGACCCAGTTTCAAAACACCGGGTTGGACAATGCGCTCCAAAACACCTTGGTAATCTGAAGATTTCACGATTCCAGGTACACACTGAAAACCCCCACTACCAGGGGCAGCAAAACAACCCCACAGCATTATGGAACCTCCACCATGTTTGACTTCAGAGAGGCTGTTCTTTTCTCTGAAGGCCTCATTTTGTCATCAGTAAACACAAGCGCTCATCTGCATCTTCAAACTGTTCTAATTTTCCCCCCACCTGTCCATCAAACATTGTTCCACAAAGACTTCGGCTTGTTTCAGCAAGTTACTGCTAAATTCTATCAGAATTGTTCGCGTCTTTCTTTCAGAAAATCACACCTCTGTTTTCAAACAACAACAAACACCCTCCGCCAGCACGATAATGATCCAAAACATAAACCCAAAAGCACCCAGGAATGGTGTAGCATTCATACTTCAAGAAGAAGTCATTCATACTTGCAAGGAGTGTTGAGAAGCGGTTCTAATCTCTAAAGGCTCTGCAACTGATTCTTGGGTGCCAATAATTTTGGCAAAGCTGTTTTGTCTCCACAAAAATGCTAAGCTTTGATATGTTTTTTTCCCCATTAATCTGTTTTACTCTTGTCAGTAAATTAATAATAAATTGAGTATATTTCTTTTCTGTTTTTTTTTTTTTTAACAAATATGTTTAAAGTTGACTGGTTGCCAATAATTTTAATAATTAGCTTTATGGCAGTGAATTCTAGCGCACAACCCTTGAAGGCCACATTTTTGCAGGTTTTAAAGAATGTATTTTAACTTGTCCCCGGTTGACACCTCAAGTGCTGTGTGACAGGTGTCAGGTGGTCCACTCCATTACTTCTACAATGAAACTAAGAGCTGAGGATGAACGAAAGCCGGCACAACCTACATCCCTGGAGAGCTGAGCATATGTAGAGCTGATACCGCCCTATCTCCGTAAACTTGACACCAGCACCAGGAGTTGTGCAGCATGAAGAAAAAAGAAAGAAGACGGTGTTCCGGAATCTCTCTGAACACGGTAAGCGACTGACACACCACCTGTAGACTCCTGCAGACAGTTCCCCGCCCGCAGCGAGAAGTACGCGAATGAGACCGAAGCTGGTGGGCTTTGCTCATCTCCACCGCTGGTGGAGGACTGGCAGCCGGAGCACCTCCGCCAGAGCGGGTACTTCTGTGGGTTCGGCTAACGTTCGCCACGGAAAGAGTCGATGGCGCTCCGGACGGGCACGAAAAAAAAAAATGCTTCTGTGCATTGTTTGCCTCGTTTCCTCACCGCCAGCCCCCTACCAATGCGTTTAAAGTATTTTGTCTTGGATTGCATTAGGCAGCCTGAAATTAATCTACCATTACGGGAGAATTTAAGACTCTAAAGCTTTGAGGGTGCCTACCATAAAATAGTTTAACTGCTCTACTGAAAACAAGATTGGCTGAGGCAGCCTGCGAGCTTTATATCATGCACTAAAGAGAAAGACGGGCATGGAGAAGGGGGAACTATAACACAGCAAGGACTAATTTTAGTGTCTGCCTCAAAGTCTCGGGGACGCATAAAAATCGGGAGCTTTGTTGGTAAACACTCGGGAAGGTGGACAATGTGGGACGACGCTGCTATTACTGCTTACAGTGAGCGTTTTTAATGATGCAAGGCCTCGCGGTTGTTAACGTCCATGGCTACGGATAACATCTCTTTCCAAGGTGCCCTTCCTTCCTCACGGACAGTTAAATGAGGCGGACAGCGTAGGAGAGAAACGCAAGCGCACACGCGCGCCCTCCAGACACCGAGTACTTACTCTACCATTTCCTCTCTCGTGAAAAGCTTCTTTGATTTAAATTAATATGGCAACCGCATTATATATTCTCGGTGTCAGTACATTTCCCCAGAGCACAAACAATAATTTTCAATGGCTATTTATTCCCCGTACGTGTCTCGAACCCCGTTGTACCCCAGCCGTTCAGTTGGGAGCGGCGTGTTTTGAAATAATATTCCGCCGTAGCGCAAGATGTCGTTTGTCCTGTGCTTTTACACGGTCAAAACGTTCCGCTGCCGGAGAATTTGGGGAAGCGCCTAAAGTCGAGAGATGGGGAAGCGGGATTACCGGCGCTCCTGTTAGGCGAGCGGCGGTAATGCAAATGGGGGCCTGTTGGACAAAGCCCCCCGTAAGACCCATAGAGCAAAGTCACGGAGGAATAAGTGCGACGGCGGGGCGAGCGGGCGCACGGGTTACCGAGTGTCGCGCGGAGTCCCCCCGGAGCAGCAGGAGGCGGCTCGGCACCTTCCGACGCGCGGCGGCACTGCTGGGGGCCCGAGAAACTCCCTGTTTGCTCATTAGCACTCGAGGGGAAATGTGTGTGTCAGCAAACACGCGCAACGGGCGCCGCCTTGGCCCAGAAGAAGCGGCATTTCTCAGCTGACTTTGCAGAGTAATGAGGCAAATACCAACACTTTTCACGGGCCCCGGCTCCCGTGAAAGGTATTTTCCATTCCGCATCAGGCTAATCGGATAGAAAATGCCTTTTCCTACCTCTATATTTAACTCCAGCTCCAGAACTGTGCGTTTTAGGTCTGTTCTTGTTCTCCGGACTCACTTTGGGGTTGTCTGTCAGTGCACCATGTGTTTTAATTTACCTCGTCCGCCCAGCGGTAACCGCAGCGATTCATTAATAATCACTCCTTGGAGATTATGAGCCCGCTGCACTCGGCGTTATGATTCAATAGTTGTTACCTGAACTGTGACGAAACTGTAAAGAAACAAGCGATTTGGACAAGTCCGTACATACGAGTCACAGGCTTGTAAGCTAAGGAGTGAAATCATTCACCCAACGGATTATGAAAAAACATCCACTTTTTTCATACTATGGTATTTCTGCCTGGGTGTAGGGTCTCTTTACTTCCACAATGTTGTTTTTTTATTCTCTGCCAAGAAAGTTTCACCACTGTGAACACTTGTTACTTCCTGTCACACTAACCAATCACAATACTGATTACGGTAAATGTAAATCACAACTGAAACAGGAGAATCAACGCTATTTTTTATTAAGTAATCTGACGCCGTTTTCACTAAGCAATTCTCAGTGTTCAGCTTCTTGAAACAAAGAATTTAGAGCGCCAGAATTTTTACTGGAGCAATAACGGGTAAGTACGTTGCTCAAGGCTGCTGGAGTAGAACTGGGGATCAAATATTTGTGCTCCTATAACAGCAGTGCCTACATCCTTCGCAGAGTGAAGGACACAGGCAGGGTAACTTTTTTTTTTTATTTATATCAGAAGCATCCGTGACCCAAATGATCACGGTGTCTACGTCCGGGGAGTATATCCTGCCTCGCGACCCGTGCTTCCCGCACAGACTCTGAACCAGCGTTCCCTCCGATTTCTAAGAGTCTCTGGGTGCAACGAGCTATTTTTGCGCAAAAGCTGAAATATGTGCACCACGACGGACGAAGGAACGAAGCTCTCCAGCATGGCACGGATTGTAAGACTGTAAAACGAAACGGCATCGGCGAGAACAGCAAGAGGAGGAGAGTTAACCAAATATACTGGCCTGATCGGAGTAGGGAGCCAAAGAGCCCTTCACACTGGCTCTCCGTTACATAAAATATCTGATAATTGATAAATGGATACTTATTGTGTGCTTCATGGTTTGCCATGAGTACAGGAACCTGCTTTGGACAAACACATTAAGTAATGGAAATACAGCACTGAAGGAGACGTAATAATACTGTTATAACAGAAATAATATTACAAAAACGTTATAAAATATGTGTGTGTGTTCGTTCCATTGTCATGCATAAAAACACCTTTTATTCTGGTATTTTAATTGATTTCAGGCGACATATTTTTGAGTCAGGGACCAATTATTTTTGTTGCGCAAGAAATAATCGTAATTTGACCCCCCGTACAACAGGAATTTGCCAAACGGGCCGATTTCACGGAACAAATTAGTCCTGTCGCGTGAGGGATGCGTGCAGTTCCTCGTAAAGCTGTGCGCACTACACATGTACACTATTGGTTTAATTCAATGAAGGCACACATGATACCTCTTTAACAAAGCACACACTGTATATTATATGCATGTTGTACGCCTGAGGGAGCGAAGCGTATTGCACGTTCTCCAAGGATTTGTAGCGCGTGTGTGTGCGCGTGTCTGAAACTATCTCACACACACCTTGCAAAGCACACAGAGGAGAGGCTGGACGTTGCAGAAATGACCCGCCTTGGCGAAAACGCACGTTTCTTTTCATTTATCGAAGGGACGCCTGGAAACCGAGGCGCGTCCGTCGTCTCCTCTCCCGCAGCTATGGAGCCGGAATATGCGTTCCCCGTGTCGGGCTCCACAGCTCCTGGAGGACGGAAAACAAAACGAGCGGGGCGGCGAGCTCAGCTTTGCTCGGGGAGGAAAGCGGCAGCGCCGCGGTACAAACGGCGAACAGTTTGCTGCGAAACAGAGGAATGAAAAGGTGTTTCAACATCAGAGATGGCCCAGTATTCCAAAGCAGCGTTTGAGAGCTTCAAAAGCGCAGCCACGGCGCTCGATGAAGCAGGAGCTCCGGCACTCAAAAGCAAACTGTGATGATCTCGCCGTAAGAAGCAGCAGAGCTCACAAAGCAGTTTGTAATTGTTCTCATTATGCACTCTGGAGCAAGATGAAATGCGTACCTTTTCCACCCACCTGACCCGGTGGGGAGAGCGGCGCCGGCTGTTTGGCTGAGCTCCTTCGCCACGCCAATTACTTGGTTGATAAACAAACACTCGCGATTCACGGCACTGTGTAAAGTGGTGCGTAGCGCTGCAGAGGAAAAGCAGGCAGGCCATGAAAGACGGGGGCGCGAAGGCGGATGAAAGAAGGGCGCTATATAATTACGCCGGCGAGGACTTTCATGTAAAGGTCTGCTCGCTGGCTTTGCTCGGCCCGTTTCAGAAGATCCTGTTAACGGCCTCTTTTATGGACACGGCGCAGAACAACAGGAGCGCACGGCACCCCGTCGTTGACTTTTGGCGAGGCGTCGTCTCCACGCCGTGCCCGCACAAGCGACGTCAGGCGCATTTCCCGCACTCCTTCCTCGAACCGGATCTTCGTTCCTCGCAGCTGTATCTCCAGATGGGAGACGTCGCCACGTGCCGCGGGTACCGGCGGCGAAACGCTCCTCCGGACGGAGGGGCTGCGGCCGCGCTCGGCCCTCACGCCTGCAGCACACGGGGGCTACTTCAAAATGCAATCAGTGTGATGCGACGTCCCCGGCAGCGCGCTAATTTAGTGTGATTTCAGCCAAGCTGGAGCGAGGCCAGATCCTCTGGACTCTCCCCCCCCCCCCCCGCAGTGCACCTCCACCAGCCTTGGAAATGCTGCTGGAACACGGCTGTCCTAATTACATGGAGATCAGGCACGCGGTCCTCTTTACCCGGCTCGATCCCATGGGGGGATCGGTCACCTGTACCAACACACACACACACACACACACACACGCAGACCCGGCCTCGGCGCTCACTAATTTCATCTTAGTACAGTGCTGTCAGACAAGTCCCCTGCCTTGGCGCTCTTAATCGATTAGCTCAATGTCTCTATAATGCATCACCAGCTGCCAGGCAGAAGGCGATCCGCTGCAGACACGCTTTAATTACTGTACCTGCGTCCCCGACAGCCACACAAAAGCAGGCCGAACCGGGCCCCTTCCCCGCGGCCGCGCGCCGCCGCTACGGAGCGCCTTTCACTCGACCTTGGAGACAAACGCGGGCGCCTCAACACGGACTGCCACTCGCATGCCTACTGGAGGGCGTTCGCAGCGAAAGCACGCGTGCTCGCGACACGCAGAGAGCAGCGGCCGCGGTTCCCGGCTCCTTCGCAAAGGAAGCGGTCGCGTGCACGACGAAAGAAGTCTTTCTTCACGGTTTTACCGTTTCCAGCGTAATTAAGATATCCGGCGTTCCCACGGCAGGTCCCCACCGACAACCAGGGGCACACACTCGTAGCAATGTTCCTGTGCAAATTTGCTCTTGTTTATATATTCAATTACTTATGTTTACAGACAAAACGATTCCCGCACGGTTTCATTTCACAAAATACATCAATAAGGATAATTAAAAGCCACCAGACGGCGGATGCTGCAAGGACGCACGCGGCCCCGCTTCCCCTCGGCGTCAGAGCAGAACAAGATGGGTTCAGGGGTGGGTGAAACAGGCCGGAGCAGAAACGGCGGCCTGCGGAAACGCGGTAAAGCCACGCACCGCTGCACCACGGCCCCTTCATTTGCATACGGCACGGGCTTGTGGAAAACAGGCATTTGGTGCAAGTGTATTAACCTGCCCGTGAATGAATTCCCCATTAAGATTTTTTTTTTTTTTTTTTAAAAATAAAAAGGAATATTTACCCAGTATAAGTAAGTGTCATTTAAAAGCCAGGTGTCATTAAGAAGGCATCAAACTAATTGATAAGTTCTAAAGGATTTGACTGGGCTGAGCAGAAGCGAAGAGACAGTCCACTTTAGAAAGTGTCCACAGAATTGATTTAACAAATTTAATGTGTGCATCAATGTGGGGCTATTACTGGTCGTAAGCTTCACTGATGTTATTTGTTCGACTGGCAAAATACTGCTCTTTAGAATGAGCGCATTAGGGCTAAAATTGTGGAGAAAACCCTATTACAACTTTATTGCTAGTAAATTGGAACCAAACCTTGTCTGTATTTCAATTATTCTGAGTTACCACAGAAATAAATCGATTTTGTATAGGCTCAATCACAGAGACAGTGATGAGAAACGGCTTATTACACGCTGGCAACCTGGAGCTACTCTTTTGTTTTTCCCTTCAGCAATTTCCAAGAAATTGTCAATTAAGTACTTTCTTTTCTTTCTCATTGTGCTCCTCAAGCTGTCTGGTCCATGAAGAAAGAATCCATCATATATTTTGTATGGTCTTCTGCTGTTCCCCGCTCTTTGTTTTGTTTTGTTTTTAAGTTTTAATTTAGCCCTCGCACCCGCGCCCCCAAACGGCACGCTGGCCACTGTACCCATGATGTTGTTGCGACTCATGCTGTTTCAGTTACAAAAAAAAAAATTAGGTAATTACGACTGCTGCTAAAGCACTTTCTCTTATGCGACTAAATTTTTAAAAAATCATACCACTGATTGGTTGTGGGCGTGTTTTTCAACCCAGACGCGATTTTTTTCCGCTCTGTCGTTTACCTGTATTTTACCCCCTCTCCGACAGAAGACTAAAGCGTGCGATTTGCTGTGTCCGTCATTCGAAATCCAGCATTAGAAAAGGCTGAAATGAATTACGCCACTAGGCCTCGGACGCCGGCGAAAAGCCGCTGTGACACGCCTTCCCGGCAGAGCCGCCTAATCCATTTCCATTACCGTGGGCAAAGGCGGCGCTCACCTGAACCGTCCCGTCTTCCGGCTGCTCGATTGGGATTCACAAGCCTCTTCGCTCCATTATTACCTCAAGTTAAAATTGCCTGAAATACCTGAACATTTATCACTACAAGGAACCGATAATTAAAAAACCTTTCCCTACATTTCTCCTGGCGAAAGAAACAAAGTCCTTATCTGGAATAACACTTCATGCCTAACCTGGTAGGCGAACGAGTAATATGCGTAAGCCGGAGAACCACATTTCATAAAGCGTACAGTGCCTTTTACAGCACTGTACATGTTTGTTGTTCCAAATTAGCACTGAACATATTAAACAAGTGACATATTTTACTGCATGTCTCCATTTACACACACTAACTCTTCATTTATTCTAATTAGACACAACGCTGTCCCATGAGTACAACCCAAGTTCTACGTGCCTAAATACACCACACTACAGTTACTCCTTTATCCGCCACCTTTCTCCAAAGCAAATTTACCTTTAAACTAGCGGCAGTGATTTACCCCTTTATACAGCTAGGTAACCCTTTTTACATTACATTTACTCGTTTAGTTGACGCTTTTCTTCAAAGTAGCTTACAATGTTAATCTACCTATAATTATTCATCCTCATACAGCACTGTGCAGAACTTTTGGGCACTTGGGGAAAAAAAGCTGTAGAGTGAGAATGATTCCCACAATAATGCTCTAGATTAATACACTTCATACAAAGCTTAGTAACCATCCATCGTCAAAAACCGCTTGTCCTGAGCGGGGTCGCGGTGGGCTTGGCAGGGTCCCGCTCTGTGGTGGGTCTGGGGTTTGAGTCCTGCTTGGGGTGCCTTGTGACAGACTGGCGTCCTGTCCGGGGTGCGTCCCCTCCCCTCCAGCCTTGCACCCTGTCTTGCTGGGTTAGGCTCCGGTTCGCCACGACCCCGCTTGGGACAAGCAGTTTCAGTCTGCGTGTGTACTTTACTCTTTAACAACATCCAAAACCCTTACTGTAATACTGTAACTTGTTGCAAAAGGAATGCTTGGAAATCTAAAATATGCTCTTGCATGGGAGAGGGGGTGCGGTGGCGTCAGTGGGTTGGACCGCAGTCCTGCTCTCCGGTGGGTCTGGGGTTCGAGTCCCGCTTGGGGTGCCTTGTGACAGACTGGCGTCCCGTCCTGGGTGTGTCCCCTCCCCCTCCAGCCTTGCGCCCTGAGTTGCCGGGTTAGGCTCCGGTTCCCCGTGACCCCATATGGGACAAGCGGTTCTGAAAATGTGTGTGTGTGTGTGTGTGTGTGTGTGTGTGTGTGTGTGCTCTTACATGAGACATTAAATAACTGTCTAAAACAAATATTTTTGTGAAACATCAAAGTGCCTAAGACTTTTGCACAGTACTGTAAACAGCTGGGTAATTCTTAATGGAGCAACTTAGGGCAAGTACCTTGCTCAAGGGTACTACAGCTGGAGGTAAGATTTAAACCTTTAACCTTCGGCTCCAAAGAAAGCAGCTCTAACCACTACGCTACACGCTGCACTGTACTTACATACTGTAAATCTGTTCATGTCTCACCCCACAGCTGGACTAGCACCACCTTCCCATACTCCCAGTACAGCTATATAATCAGAAAGAGAAGCAGAGAGGAACAAGTTTTACTCTAGTAAAACAAAAAAAGAAACAAGGATCCAGTCAGAGCCAAACACCATTGTTTCCATCTCATTTACTTTCCAGAATTCATCCAGCACATCTATCTCCTAAGCCTTACTGTACTTTACCTTGAGTCTTCCTAATTTATATTTCCATATGAACCTGTCGGGCAGTTTTTTTTCCCCCCACTCCCAGGGCTTAACTCCAGTGAATTCAAAGCCCACAAGTTACTTCTGATCTCTTTTTGCCACTTGGCACAGAGATCACTATGCAACATGACCCTCGTGAGCCCTTCTGCTGGATTCCTGCAGGCATCTGTAAAATATAATACTGAATTACTGCGCTGTCTGTAATATCAAAAGACATCTATAGTTGAAGTAATCAAAGGTGTTTTTAATGTATTACAACAGCTTCGGTCACAATTGACCCGACTCTACAACTTACATTTATTAGATGCATTTTCCAAATGTTAAGCAACTTACAATTATTTACCCATTTATAGATCTGCATAAATTCACTGGAGCAACTCAAGATAAGTACCTTGCTCAAGTGTACCACAGCCAGAGGAGGGAATCAAACTTGCAACGTTCAGGTCCAAAGACAGTGGACCCCAACCACTACACTACCAGTTGCCCACCAGCCTCCTCTGCTCATGATGGAAAACAACATGTAATTATATTTTTTAATAATCTCAAAGAGAAAAAATAGACAAAACCACATTACAAATACAAAAAAAAAAAAAAAAAAAAAAATCTGTAAGGATATTTATTTCAGCCCAACCGATACAAACAGAACCAACAAACTGTTGGAGGAGTTTAATTAAAGGATCTGCGTGATTTGAATGTCATGGGGGGGGAAACAGTTTTAAAAAACATTAATGCCTTGAAGTTGATATCATTTAATAGGATCAGCTCATTTACAGCACCCTACTCTGGCAGCCTGGCTTGCGTGATGTGGAGAGCGAACACGCAGGAACACAGATTCCTCCTCCGTTAAGACAAATGAGAGGATTTGTCGGAAGCACCGCTGAGGGTACCTTTGTTGTGACACTTATCCATACCCGGGCGGCATGGTGGCACAGTGAATAACGCTGCTGTGTCACAGTGCCTTGGTGGTATGAAAGGACATGGGTTCAATTCCTGTTCAGTCTGTGTGGAGTTTGTGTGTTCTCCCTATATCTGGGTGCTCTGGTTTCCTCCCACACTCCAAAGACATGCTGCTTGGGTTCACCCATAGTGTGTGTGAGTGACAGAGAAAGAGTGTGTTCCACTGATGTATGGATGAGTGACCAAGTAGTGTATCTAGTAGTGTAAGTCACTGTGGTGAATAAGGTGTATGGGCCGATAACACTACATAGAATTAATCGGAAGTTGCTTTGGAGCAAAGCGTGTGATAAATGTAAATTTACTCTGCTCAGACACCCCTCCTTCATTATTAGAGAAGAGGACCCTGAAAACGAGCCATTAACGGAAAACTGAAAGCGTCCCGAAGTGCTCAACGAATAAAAGGGACACACGAGAACGGGGGTCTTTAAGTTATTCTCTCAGACTTCACTGAACACGAATCACCTTCCTTATCCAGCACTGGTTTTATATGCACACAACATTACTGACCACATGCAAACCTCCCAACACTATTACCGCCAAAGCTCTGTGCTCTTGGTCTACAAACTGAACATGGGGCTACCTGTAGAGCACAGCATGCAAACCCCTCGAAAGTGAGCAACAGCCCTGATGAGCTTCTGTCTCACAATAAATCACAGAATGGACATTTTTATTGTTTAAACTTTCTTTTTTCCCCCGAGACACATAAATACTGTGCAACACATTTATTGTAACACTATTAATCTGGAGCTAGATTAAAATGAATTCAAATTTAAAATTATATAAATGTGTTAAATTACATTTTTATTAAATTTAATTTTGTTAAATTAAATAAAATCACTTCAAAATTATTCAACATAAAATAGCTGTCATCACCAGCTCCCATTTAATGTCAACCGCAGATGGGCCGATCCCAGAAGGATGCGAAATGCTCAACATCTTCTACCCCCTTCCAACTTTCTCCATGAGAGTACAACTCCGCTACTTACCGCTGCTGTTAAAATAAACACTGTAATCAGGCACGAATAGAGGTTTTGTTTTGCGAAAGATATTCAAATGCCAGACACAAGGCTGCAAACAGTGTGGAAGTGAGAAGCTAGATTAAGGTGGCCCCACGCTTTTTTGCGGATATGCTTTACTGTCACCTCTGGGTAAACACAGCTCTTGTTTGCTCCGTTACAGGCGCACGTTTCAGAATCAGTAAAGAAAATATAGTTCCGAAAATATTTCTTGGAAATAAGGTTTTAATTCTCAAAAATCTGTAAAACGACTGTTCACATCCCAAGGACGGAATGTACTGACTTTGGTGAATTATTTTACATAGAAGCGCTAGCTGTATAAACCAGATGCCTAGAAAACCTGTTATGTTAAAAACAATTAACAGCTGTATTTTTAAAAGTTGAATGTTTTAAAAGTTTGTAGCTGAATCATTTGTAACATAAGGACCAAGTATACATGTTAGAATAAGAGAATCAGTAAGAGCAATTAAGAGAAAAAAATAACTTTCCAAAATAGGTGTACTAATAGGACTGCTGTTTGTCAATGGTTTCTCACACACACACACACACACACACACACACACCAACCATAGTTCAATGACAAAAGAAGCAATTTAACTTGAATAATTTCACAGTAGAGTCTTCACAACCTGGCTGAAACCGGAATAGTGGTATGACTAGAAAACAAAAAATTTAGACCATAAAAAAACATATATAAGCTGATTTTGGAAAGATATTTACACATAATCGAAAAAAAAAAACCTCACAAAAGTCCAATACGAAAAGTCGGATAATTGAAGACTGGATCAGAACTTGACTGTATTTTATTTTTAAGTCTACCTACCTACCTACATATCTATCTATCTAGATAGAAGATGACATGCTACAACAAAACTGGGCGTGAGAAACTTCAGCTATATACACATATATATATTAATATATGTATATATATAAATATATATTTTTTTCTTTTTTTCTCAGTGAGTCAGCATTAATTTGTGTGAAAAATGTGATTCTCTTCTTAGCCCAAAGTCTTTCAACTGTCTTTCGAGTTCAATTCAACAATAAAAATGTGCATATTTTATACAAAGACTGACTCCAGCCAGCGAGCTGATGTGGACCTTTGGAGATGAGCGAGCCCTAAACGAAAGCGCTTTGCCCGCGTGAGGCGCCACCCTGAGCTCCGCGAGGGCCGACGTGACACTCGAAGGCAGCGTTATTCCCAATAGCTTAAAACTCCAGATAAATTTGATCAAAATCACCCGTAATTCAGAAAAGGACTTCAAAGCATACAGCGCCAAGATCCCAGTCCACAATAAAAACACAGGCTACATGTTTAATTCATTTCAACACGTCACCTCTAATTAGAGCTAGCGGAATCTGCCGAAATGACCGGCGTAGCATGTTCTGTCGGTGTTGGGTACGGCGTAAACAACATTGTCTGTCATTATGAGTTCTACATGTAAACAACGTGAACCCTGGTACCTGTGGGCAGTGTCATGTGTGTAAACAATGTAAACAATGCAGTCTATGAACAGTGTCCTGGGTGTAAAGAATGTAAACATTGCAGTCAATCACTAGTGTTCAGTGTGCAAACAATGTAAACAATGCGGTCTATCACTAGTGTTTTGTGTGTAAACACTGCGGTCTAATCACTAGTGTTTTGTGCGTAAACATTGTGGTCTATCACTAGTGTTCCGTGTGTAAACAATGCTGCCTGTGAACGCCGCCCTTTTCTGTAAACAATGCTGCCTGGGAGCGCTGCTGCGCAAACGACGCCGTGTGCGAGTACTGTGCGACTGTAAATAATGCTGTGCGCGAGCAGTACTCATCTGTAAACAATGCTGTCTGAGTGGTGTTGCAGTGGGAGGAAAGGCAGCGTGTGTGTGTGTGTGTGTGTGTGTGTGTGTGTGTGTGTGTGTGTAAACAATGAACACAGCTTCTCTCTGCTAACACCAAAGTAGTTTTCCGCGAGTGCTCTGCTTTCTTTAAACATCATCTCTATATCATACATACCTTATTTTCAGTTTTCATTTCGGACCCAGACCGACTCACAATACTACTGGCTGTGAGCGACACGCTGTCAGCGAGCGACGTTCTCCCGGTGAGCCCCAGGCACGAAGACCCCTATGAGACACCTTATTAGAGATGATTATGAGATGAAATAGGGGCCCGCGCAGCGCTAGCCATGCGCTACGACAGTGACGGGGAAGTGCTTCACGCATGAAGAGCCCCGTTTTGAAGAGCATCACGGCTAAGTGGCACAAACACACCGCTTTCGACACGAGGGTGGCGGGGGGGGAGGGAGGGACGGAACGCCGCGGTCACCGAGGCCTGGAGGACGGCGCGACTCGACCCGGCGATCAGAGCAGTCATCAGAGGGACGCTCCGCGCGGCACACGCTCATTTACATGACAAAGAGCGTGACCTTGCTCCCGAAGCCGAAGGACCCCGGCGCGAGGAGCCCCTGGCCCCGCCCCGCGCGCGCACGATGCAAACAAGGCGCTCGGCTTGCGGGGCTGGAAGGCCCGCGCTATTTATACCGGCTAGCAAACGTGAAAAATTAAAGCGGGGAGCGAGCGTCATCGCGCAGCAGCGACGTGTCTGTCGGCACACGGGCAGATGTGCTTCGCGAAAGGGCGTCGGCGCGGTACAGTTTTAAAAGCACAATATCAAGGAATTATTTTTGACATTTTGATTCATGTACGGTTATAAAGCTTCAAGACAACACAGTTTAATTATAAAACATATTACTGCCGCCTTAGTCAAGCCAATTAAATTTGATTGGATACTTTCTTTATTCAACAAGCTCTTTTCATGTCATTTTAATTTAGTGTCAAAGCAGGCAGAATATTGGAAACTAAATTATTTACTACAGCGCATAAGCCAATAATGTTCCATTTGTCTCTTACTGAGAGGGACTAGACTAACAAGATTACTGAGGACATTACTGGTAACGGTGAACGTCCTTCACCGCATCGTGTTTCAGAGAGCCTCAGCACGCACCCCCAGGGAGGGCAATCGAACCCAGCGCCACCAGGACATTCCACACCCGTGCGGACAATCACCGGTGAGCCTTCGCGGCGCCGTTCCGGCAACGGGCACGAGGCAACCCGGCTCCACCATCCTGCTGCGCACGAGCCCACGTGTCACCAACAGGCGACTAAACGTCCTGTCTCAACCCAAGAAGCCCTCTGTTTTTATTCCTCCTTTAAAAAAAATAATAATTAGCATGGCCACCAAAGCAAGGTACCGCACGTATAGGTGCTGGATGAACCGTGGGGTCGGGACATATCACCTGCAGGGACATAAATTGACAGAGAAATGGGATAAAACCATTCATTCATTCATTCATTCATTCATTCATTCATTCATTCATTCTCACTCACCACTGGTTGTGGTCAGGGTCACTGTGGCCGGGAGCCCATCCTGGAATCAATGAACGGGAGACCAGTCCATTTCAGAGAGGATGAGACCACTGCGGCTCTATGCAAACTGACTTGGGACCTGTGGCTCTAGTAGAAAATCTGTGCTATTCCAGAACATTCTGATGAAGGCAACTATTCTTCACGCGCACATGCATGCGCGCACACACACACACACACAGAGAGTGAAACAAGTAACACAGATTATAGGGAGGCTGAAAGCACCCTGGAGAAAAGCCACATAAAGCTCCTGCCAACACAGCTCTGAGATCTCCATTCAGGAGCAAGACATGCTGTTAGGACTAATTAAGACTGGAACCAAACACCTATTTTAGATCCCAGAAAAAAAAAGAAAATCTCATAAAATTAAATGTCTGAGACAAAAAAAGAAAAAAATAGATGTTCTTATTCAGCACCATTGTTTTATGCCAGTATTTCATTTAACAGTAATCTATTCATGAATAAACAAAGTGTGTACACCACTCTCAGTTATTAAAACACATTGTTCAACAACAATGCATCCTGAAGCTGTTTGTGGCGAAAAAAAAAAAAAAAAAAAAAAAAGGTGTACAAGTAATTGTTTCCATGGCAATTATTTCCTTTGGTAGGCATGGAGAAAATAAAGAAAATAACACCAACATGCCCACTACTTCCATGCAGCCAAAAGCAATTTCCTTTTCTAATTTTAGTTATGCAAAGCCTATGGGCATCATCAGCATTTAGTAATTAGTTTTATAATTACTGCTGTTTTGCTCACTGTCATTCAATTTTTTTGCGTACACCACGGTGAGGAAAAGAGCATCTCGCGTTCGCAGCTGGGCAAATTACTCCGTTGCAGGCCGAAGGAGACCGGAAGCCGTCTTTCCCGGGTCTCGCTCGGGCCCAGTGGCGCGCGCCGCTCCTGCGGCCGAGGGGCCATTGTGGCGCTAAGCGCCTTAGTTCCTCCGTGGGCACACGGTGGGGGGGGGGCACTTTCATCGGTGCGGCCGCACGCTCCTCTTGTTACGCCGTCCGGCGAAGGGGTGTAAACCCACAGGTGCAGGCGGTGCGGAGCTCCGCGGGGTGGACTAAGGACTCAGGACTTAAATACCGAGGACTAAGGACTTAAAAACGAAACGTAATGTTTTCCCCGCATCTCCGAGTTACGGACAGACGCGAGCCGCGCGGGAGAAACGGCTCCCGGAAACGCCCGCTTTTCCGCCGTTAATAAAGTGTGGCATTTTGGCGGCGAGTTTCTGCTCGGCTCTGCATGCATGAATAATAAAGGCACAGGTGGCGGAGGGGGTCAGGAGGCGCGCGGCGACCTCCGCGCGAGAGAAAGGTCATGCTTGTTTGTGCTGTGTCCTTCAACAGATGTGAACCACCTCTGACAGAGAGCAGCACGTTTCGGTTAAAACGCTTGGAAGAGGGGGGGAAAAAAAAAATTGGTTGATGGGTCAATTACGTTAAAGGTCGACAGGCGCGAAAGGATACCGGCTCATCGGCACAAGCTGCAATAATAACTTTTTTCCACCTCTGATGCCATTAATATGTGCAGTTTTTTTTATTGCTGAGAAGAGCGTCTGGTGGCGGTGCTGCTTTTTCTCAAGTCGAGAGGCGCCCTCTCCTTCGTGGCGATGCTGGGACACCCCAGTCTACTCCTGCGCGAATGCCTCTTTACCACGAGGCCAGATTTCCCTTCCCCCTTTAGCCAGCAAGCCAAAATTGTGGCCTAAAACACCGAGGATTCGCCAAGTGCCGCTGCGCTGAGATTTCCCGGAAGGTTCCAACCGTAGGGTATTACGCGGAAAGGCCTCGCCAAGCTGGTGCCGCTATTTCTCCGCCAGGTCTCGCGTGAGAACGTGTTCGCGGCTGTGGGAGGGAGGTGCGCGCCACGGGGTCTCGGCCCGCTGCCGGGAAGACAGGCCGCCGATGGAGCGAGGCGTGCGGTTTGAGCGATGGCATCGGAGCTGCGGTTCACCTTCAGCAGTAAGGGTGCAGACAGAGCTGGACAACACTGCCCCCCCCCCCGACCTAACTTGTTAAATATCACGTGACGCCATGCCCCGTGTCGGGAAGAGGCACCGGAGCAAACTGAGGCGCTGACAAAAACGTGATGCCAACAGATTTCGGAATGCTGCCTCTTCGGTTCGAAACGATGCCGCCAAAGAGACGGGATGTGGCCGAGACGCGGCCGAGACGCAGGACACACCTCGTTGTGCATTGGGGCAGCTGGTAGTGCAGTGGTTAGAGCAGCTCTCTTTGGACCAAAAGGTTGCAAGTTATTGTCACCACCAACTGTAGTACCCTTGAGCAAGGTACTTAGCCTAAATTGCTATAGTAAAAATACCCAGCTGTATAAATGGGTGAACGACGGTAAGTAGCTGCACATTGTAAGTCGCTTTGGAGGAAAGCATCAGCAAAATAAATAAATGTAAATGTGTTCATTGGGGGCTGCCAAATGCCCCCCCGAATAACATCACGTCCGGAGGGAAAAGCAACACTGCTTTCACGTCACCCGGGTGGAGGACGACGAACGACGTGCGTACGCTGCCACCGCTCGTGACCATTTTCTCCACTCTGCCCTGACAAAGAGAGCGCGCTCTTCTCCCGCGTATTGACGAGGCTACATGGCGCCAAATGGTTGTGTACATATATTCCCTCATTAAAATGCATGCCCATCTTCAAAGGAAGACAATGCAACGATGCCATCTGTTGTGCGCTCTGCAGAACAAACAGAACAAGAAAACGCAATAGGTTCTGGCAATTTGCTCATAATACCGTGGTCCTTTATAGGACGCCGCTTGAAAAACGAACCTGCGCCGCGTTCTCTCCGAGAACGGGTCTTTGCAGTGGATATTTACTCCTTCGTACGCTCGTTGTCCTGCTCACAAGAATGAATACGAGCGTTTTTGCAACTGGGTTTGGCTTCGGCCTGCGCGAGTGTAATGTGTAAAAGCAGCAGAAGGATTACCGTGGTCCCCAATAAAAACTGCAGCGCTTTGGAGCGGTAATTTAGAGCGTTGCGTTCATCGCTGCGAGGTTCCCGTCGAAACCATGCTCCGGAAAGCACTCCGATTCAGCAAATGTGCGCTTCGAACGAAAGACCAGTGGATGATGTACCCAAAACTGGCACAGTGCTGCAGCTGCTTCACCAACCTAGCGTGAGATATCGTTAGAGACAGTCCGTTACCGACACGGACCGTGTCGTTGAGTCCGCACGGAAGTCACCGCCACATTCGGTCGAGCGGCTAAGGGCTCGGCCTCGGTCCTCCGCGCTTACGTAAGGAGCACCTACCTTTCGTGGTCATTAAAAAGAACAGAGAAGAGTGTAGAAGACATGAGGCTTGGAGCCTACCTTTGACCGAGGTGTTGGGTGGTGGGCCCTCTATGCGCAGATTCCAGGGTGGGTCCCCCTGGCTGGCAAAGTCCCTCATTTTCAGGTAGCTGATGGTGAGGCGGATGATGGAAGCCTTGTCCAGCTGGCTGGTGATGGCACCTGGCAGTGGCAGCATCTTGGCCAGTTCATAAAATTCAAAATTTTCCTTCCCACGTCGTGAGCGAGCCGCATCTCGGGACTTCTCCTTTCTCAGCGCCTGCAACCTGAGAGAACGGGTCGGGTCACGCTTTGCTCGTGCTCGGCCGCGCCGGTCTGAGCCGCGGCATCATCGACACGCAACGCGCATCTCAGCCAACGCGATCAGAGAAGAACAGACACACACCTGGCCACGCACCACAGTCGAACCCCAGCGGCACAAAACACGGCCAGCTGTTCCACACACTCGGCGCGCGTCACACACACTACCTGGAACGGCGAGCAGAAGGTGTTCAGATGGTGCTTCTGAAATTGAGCTCACATAATGGCAACTGCTTGAGAATCCCTTAAATACGGTTCTGATTACACAACTGCTTGCTGCGGGAGGCGGCCGTCATTTTGGAGCCGCCCTCCCCCAACCTGCTCCGCCGCGAATCCTGAAATCACTGCAAGGATGTATGATTTAAATAAATATTCTTATATGCAAGAGACTGGAAAGAGAGTCCAGGTCCTCCAATCAGCAGAGAATGAATCTGCAATTCCACACTGATATCTGTACTCCAAGAATTCCTGAACAAATTACATTTACATACATTTATTGGACTCTTTTCTCCAAAGCGACCTACAATGTTAAGCTATCGACAATTACTTAACAGTTTATGCAGCTGGGCATTTCTACTGGATCAATTTAGGGTAAGTACCTTGCTCAAGAGTACTACAGCTGGGATTTAAACCTGCAACCTATGGGTCCAAAAGCAGGAGCTCTAACCAGTACACTACCAGCTACATAGCTACACCACCTGCTGTGAAATTAACTCCCAAAATCACCATCACAATTTTCACGCATTTATTTAAAAACAGTTAACCTGTCTTCATATAATCATTTTGTCTCTATAAAGCAAAACACAATACTTAATATGATTAAGTTAGACATAAAAGTTTTAAATGTACATTTAATAGCAGCTATATACAGTATTTAATATACTGTAGTTCAACAGCACATCACACACACACACACACACACACATCATCTGAACCGCTTGTCCCGTACAGGGTCGTGGGGAACCGGAGCCTAACCCGGCAACACAGGGCGAAAGGCTGGAGGGGGAGGGGACACACCCAGGACAGGACGCCAGTCCATCACAAGGCACCCCAAGCAGAGCTTGAACCCCAGACCCACCAGAGAGCAGCACTTGCTCCAACCTGCTGCGCCACCACATGCCCCTCTAGTTTAACAGCAAATAAGTCATATTAAATACATATGTAAACGCTCAGAAAAATGACTCTCATTGGTCCAGCATCACTAGGAAGTTGCCCTTCCTAAATCAGTGCAATGCTGCTCCTATTAATCGATATTCCAAGTATTCGGCAAGCACTCTTCTCTCATCCTTATATGGAACTGTATGATTTAAACATATTAGATATTTTTGGCGTATGTGGAAGATTGTGGAGCTTAAGTATGGTTCTGCTGCTTATCCTCAAGATCAGAGAAAATACCTCAAACACCCTGGCAGAAGGAGCGCTTGACCATCATTCAACTTGCCGTAGATGTGCATAGTTCCTCATAAATACACTGGTTCATCGGTTACAAACACAATTGCACACCCAAGGGATGTTTGCAAGTCACTTTCACCCATCATTCACATGAAATAAAAGCTTAAGACACTGATATTGAAGGATAAGGAACTGTAAAACCCCCACACACAATAGCTGTAACACATTAAAAACATTTTAATGAACCCTCAGTTACATTTGACACAGAAGTAGCGAAGGTGTCTCGGAAAAATTTTATTCAATTCCGACTCCTGACCGATTCATCGCCTAAGAATGTGCAACGTTCTTCATGTTCTCGACACGTTATTGCCTCCATTTTCATCGCCATGGTAACAGCAGCTTTCTGTTTACTGGTGCTACTCGGATCAACATCAGCAGCTGTAAAGCTGAACTGTAAACGGTGCAAAAGTGAGTTGACTTGAAGCGGTTCATATTGTGTTTGGGTGGGTTCTACTGCCATCTGTCTACTTGACGAGTACAAAAGAGGTCACGTGTTTTTCATTACACAGATGAATTTTAGAAAATCGACTATCTGAAGAAAAAAAATGGAGGGGTTTGCATCCTCAAAAATCAGAGGAATGTTTGTATCTTAAACCAGTGTATTTTTGACATTTTCAAATACCTTCACATGGTATATAAAGCTATTGTGACGACAAAAGCATTGTTTCAGTGGATGTGAATGTAATTAAAAATTGCATTCTTATCCACTTATTTTTTAATAAACTATCTGCTCGGCCTAAGCAGAAAAATTCACTGTGGGCAATGCAGTTTTAGGAATATCGTAGTTCGCATCATGGTCGCGTCAGCTTTCCTGTATAGCCTGGAGTAATTTACATCTATAATTTAATTTTGAAACGTACAATAAAACACAAGAGCAGTTAGTAATAACATGTACAATTACAGCACTCACGGGAGAGCAAACGAAAGCTTACGGAAATAATTTTTCGGAAAGGAGCGTTTTGGCTCCCTGGCGAAAAAAAATCCGTTACGAAAAATTTAAAATAAAATATAAATAAGAAAAAAATAAAACGTATTTCGTATTTCGCTACGTCTTCATGTGCTCCCCTGTCTTTGCCTCTTTCTTTCTGAGAACTCAAGCTATTTACTTAATTATATTGAGTGTCTTTTTTTTTTTCTTTTTTAAATTGCAGTACTCAACATCCAGAAAAACACAAGTTCAACCTGTATTCAGAATATTAATTCTATATTACATGTCAGCGTCCACACCATCAGTTTCCTTCCACTCAAAGCTCTTTCTCAACTGCAAGTCGATTTCCACGGAATTCTGACCTGTAACTCATGACAGTCCGTAGATGAAGCTCTATTCTAAGTTGTCCATCACCTTCTGTATGTTGTTTAGCACGAAACAAGGCGCAGTAGCTACATCTGCGCCCCCAAATCGCAACTCCCAGCCTTCTGTGGCGTTCATCATCTCCAGCCATCATGGATTAAGCTGGCAATAAATCATCCGAGAAGGTTCTGGTTCCCTACTGGCCAGCCCTTACATTAATTTTTTAACACCACAAATGCAGAACTGGTTAGAGTGGATTTCGAAAGACGGGAGTAAGAATTTCCGTACGGTTGAGAAATGAAGGACAGGCATAAAAACAACTCTAAGCGTCTGGATAATTTGCAAATAAAAACCGATAATGGAAAAAGGGCAGAAATCTCTACAAAAGCAGGTCTTTTTGTTGTCGGCGCAGAAACGGGTCTAACTCAAGTCAACCTTTAAGCAATTTCAAATGTTTCCCAGTGAAAATTCATCCCCGACCTGCTATTGGGGAGTTTGCATGGCAGCCAAAGAAGCCTTGTGCTTCAATAACGTCACGTTCACAGTTGTCATAATCAATTTTGCAGCCTTTAGGAGATATCAAAGGGTACAATAGGTTAATTTCAATACCAAATATCAATGCAGGAACATCTAAGTGGCAGACTGCTCCTCTCGAACATCTCTGCAGAGGAAAGGCATCATTTGATGCTCTGCTGCTCAGACAATATATAAAGCTAGCTGTAATGGTTGTTTGGAGGCGAACGGCAACACAGCAGCAGAATTTCATTTGTTCCACACCCTTGGAAAGCATTATGTGGGTCTGCCAAATATTTCTTGATGTGATAGGGTTGTGTGACCTTCATAGCGGGAACGTATTTATCACATTCTACAGGAGTCAAATGCAACACCTTTCTTCCTTCCAAAACATGAAATCATGGGAGAAATTTAGCACTGCCCTGCAATGGCTTTTTAAGCACCTATCAGGAGGAGAGGATGAACATGTCAGCATCAGTAGACGTCGCCCAGCTCTCGGGTCGGACAGCAGCCGCACAGCAGCCTCACGGCAGGCTGACTGCACAACACGGCCTCCCGCTTAGCTGCATGAACAGAGAGCAGAACCTGTATTTATTCTTTTATTTACTTATTTTTTTATCAACAGCACTGGGTCACAACAACATACGGGGAGAGAAAGAACGCCGACACACTGCAAATATGCCCCCGTACATAGAGGGAGGGCTCAAGGTCAAAAGGCTGCAATAAATCACAGGTGTGATGGCGTAGCATTGTCCAGTAAGTTCCAAAAGGTTGTCAAGGCATTCTAGGATTCTCCTGAATTGTGATGCAGTTCAAACAATAATTTTTCAAGAGGAGAAAATCTAAACACTTCAGTCATCCACACATTTAGAGAGGGAACCCAATGTACACCATAGCATTGAAATACATCTCGCTGCCAAGCCTGTACGAGTAATCGGTCTACGTTCAATGACATCATCAAAACGAATTTGGTTCATAGTTGAACAAGACAACAGATGGGGGAAAATCAAAATTTTGAAGTTTTTTTAAATAGTTGCACGAACCCCTTTCCAGTAAGCTTGTAGCGAACCTCATTCCTGGAATAAATGTATCACAGTGCCTGAAACAGCATTAGGCTTAGCTGAGATTCTACTTACAACAATTTACCCATTTATACAGCTGGGCAACTTTTACTGGCGCAAGACAGGGTGAAAACATTGGCCAAGGGCACTACAGCAGTAGTAGGTTTCAAACCCACAAGTGTCAGATTCAATGCCAGCAGTGCTAACCACTGTTACCTGCTGCCCTACTTGGCACCACTGCAGCACAAGTCAAGGTCCCATTCTCATGTCTCCATCACTGCATTCTTAAGAATTGGTACAGCTCTGGTGAAAACTGTGTACGATGCAGAGATCGCACTCCTGGAACTGTTTGGTGCAGTGAGCTGTTTTTCATCTTTGGTTCACTGTCTGTAGTCTGTTCTCCTGTTCTAGGGCTGTAGTAGAGTGGTGTAGTTGTCAGTATTTATAGAGAACCAAACCGTGCTGAATAAAGCAAAATTAAGTCTCAGGTGGTTCAAGGTGAGGGGATGAGGTGGCACAGTGGGTTTGGCCGGGTCTAGGGTTCGAATCTTGCTTGGGGTGCCTTGCGATGGACTGGCATCCCATCCTGGGTGTGTCCCCTCCTCCTCCAGCCCTGTGCCCTCTGTTGCTGGGTTAGGCTCAGGTTCACTGTGACCCTGCTTGGGATAAGTGGTCAGCCAGTGTGTATGTGTATGTGCGTGTGGTTGAAATTCGTCATTGTCTGAGCTGCAATACATATGACAATATTCAGCAGCCCTGCTGGGGTGTTGAACAGAGCCTTTCAAATACAGTGCTGATGGCACACTCTCTGAACGCATGCACCTTATCCACACAGCCTTCACATGTAAGCATCTACAAAAAGCATTGCAACAGGACATGGGGCAGAGATGTAACTCAAGCGTGCAATGATGACTGCCAAGCCAAAGGGCAGAAAGCACACCACCTTCATCTCCAATACCGTGCTACCCTACTTGGAGTAGAACAGCATTCCCTGTCCGGTAGAAATCACTGGTATTGCTGGGGAATCACAGCGCAGCTCTTCCGACACCATCTATTGAGTTTTCAAGCCAGTTCATCAAAAAAAGAATCGGTTCAGCACCAATATCCACCTGCTCCTTTGTTACTGTGAAGAGCCTGTTCCCACTTCACTGGTATTATTTGGTTTGTGGTCTGATCCACTTGTACAAAAGCACTTACAATTGTTATTAATTCACAGAGCTGTTTTATCGGCTCAATTCAGCTCAAGTGGCTCCTGGACGGCTACAGCAGGGGTCCTCCTGGGGTTTGAACCAGCAACATTCCGATGGTAGGGTTGCCCTTAACCACAGCGTGCTGCAGCCTGACACACGTACCGCCATCCTTGATGTCTGTGCGTTTTACGTTTCGGCGTACTCAACAAAAAACTCAAACAACTCCTAAAATAACCCTCCGGCGACACGGCACCTACGCGAAATGAAGCTGAGGTTTAATCCCCCCGCAACCGACTGCGTTCGCCGCTCCTGATTTCTATTTACCAAATTAGATAATAACGCCACCGTTCGACTTTGGGCAAGAAGAAAAAGTATCAGCTAAAGCGGATGAAACTTCTAAAAATGATCATTTAAGATGGAGGTAATTGCTTTCATCAAGGCAGAAAAGGCAGGCAGAAGAGAAATGTCACTTCAGATTAGTGTCCTCCCTCCTGAAGCAATGGGTGACACCACTGATAGAGGGACTAAATGCCAAGACCAATCAATTGCTTTTGTCACTATAGTCCTTGGTGCAGTCAAAAAGGGCCCATTTTCGAGAATCTATTCTTCATTATAGTAAAGGCTATCTCCAAGGTAACATAATTTAATTTCTTCGTCGGTTTGACCGCGCTAAGTATTCCCGATGAGGAACGCTGGTGACAAAACACGCCTGTCCGCTTTACGACAAAAACATCTGCGCTCTCCGGCCGACAGGGAGTACGTTACGGGCGGAAACACCGTGCATCTCCAAGAACGCCGCTGACATTTACCCAGGGGTTCAAACATATCAGCACACGTCCGTCCCGGTTCCAAAGTGACGTCCGCCACGTCAGGACAATTTCACCGGCTACGCTGCCCGCTCCCGAAAGTGGAGGAAGGTGCAGAACCAGGTGACGCAAAACCGCTTCACCTGTTGTGTCACTTTAAGGGATCCGTTTCATGTGGCAACATGGTAAATCAAGCCAGCAGACGAAAATAACGCGTTGTGAAAGATCGAAACATTCGCAAGGAGCTCAGCGGCACACGGGAAAGCAACACAGAGACTCTGTAGCAGTACAGACCATTGTCTCCACCATTGCTGTCCTCCTGCTCGGTGACCCCGTATCGCCCATGTCTCCAAAGACGGCTGTGTTCCGCCGGCTCTGTTGACACCGTTCAGCTTATCCGTTCGCCTGCTCACTTTCGCTAACAACTCGTCCTGGTCAAGGTGGAGGCGCTCTGGATCCCGAAACCACTCGGCGCAAGGTGAGGGGGTACACCTTGGACAGGATGCTCGTCTATCGCAGGGCAGCCCTACATGCACACACTCACTCATCCATCTGCACACGATATTTACATTCACTTATTTAGCAGACGCTTTGCTCCAAAGTAACTTCCAATGAACTCTATGTAGTGTTATCAGCCCACACACTTTATTCATTCACCACGGCGACTTACACTGCTAGATACACTACTTACAATGGGTCACTCACACACTATGGGTGAACCTGAACAGCATATCGTTGGAGTGTGGGAGGAGACCAGAGCACCCGGAGGAAACCCACACAGACACGGGAAGAACATGCAAACTCCACGCAGACTGAGCAGGAATTGAAACCATGACAGCGGTGCAACTCGCTGCGCCACCGTGCCGCCCACTAAGAGCAATCTAGCGCCGCCAGTGTGCCCAAACTGCACGTTTGGGTTGTGGTAGGAAACCAGAGCACCTGGAAGAACAAGCGGACTCCAGAAAGACCGAGCCAGATTTGACCCTAGGCCTGAACAGCCCGTCGTGCCGCTCTCCCGCCCAAACGGAATCTGCTAAATAACGCGTTCATTATGCGGCTGACTGACGGACGATCGCATGCGCTCGGCAACTTTAATACCGCACAACAACTGATGCTGAGGGATTCAAGGGTGCTTCAAATGCGACGGTACACAAAGAGCGTTCTCGCAGTGCCGCACATGCAAACCGCTCGCACAAGCTAAGCACAAAGTACACGGAAAGTGCACATTTCTTTGTAATTGAACGAGTTTGCTAATGACGGCCGCAGCATTAACAGCCCAGCTGTTTCTCATTTATCGCATCCCTTGTATTTGCTTAAAAATAAATAAATAAATAAAATAAAATTTAAAAAAAAAAAAAAAAAAGAAAAAAACGAGAGAGACAAAAAGCAACCATTTATATGTTGAGATTTTTTGCTGTTGTTTTCCTACCTCTTGCTGCGGTATTGAGAGCAGCTATTGAAGCGGCTGAAAGAAATACCTGGCTGAGCACAAAGGAGGGAAAATAGAGCCGGGGAGTGGGCTGCGAGAGGGCCACATTAATCAGGATGCCGTTCTCTGATACACACTGATTATGACTACAATGATGTGGGCAATTTGAAGAATAATACCAACAAATTATACAGAATTATGCCCTGCTGGTGGTGAATAAAGGCCCTTTCCTGTGAACCAGACACCCTGCACGCTGTCAAATTATTTCTGCTGTCAACACTTGGTGGCGGCCAGGACGGCCAGATCGGAGGCTTTGTAAAAAGGGCCATTCAGGGTATAAACAGCGCATTACTGAACTGAGAAGGGCAACCGCAGATTGGTCATTGTCTTCCCGAGCAGCGCCGAGCGGTCGAGGATACGCTTTCCCGCGAGGACGGAGACGCGGCGCCGACAAGCTGAGAGCCTCGGCGTTTTTCATTCCGCTGTTCTTGTGAGGCGATAAATAAGGACATGAATATAAAAGGCGGTGGGGAGAGAAAGGAGCGGCTTCATACTGGGGACCTCTGCTTAGCCTTTCATTCACAAGCACCGGCGGTGGGGGGGGGCGGGAGGCAAAAAAAAGCAGACAAACACACGTACACCGAGCAGCAAATGCAGACACACGTGTGCACATACATACATGCATACATGCATGCATACATAGATACGTCACATGCATACTGACATGCAAACGCATTCCAAAAACGTGCTCATAGAAAATTGATGTGCGCACACACGTTCTCTTTCAAAAGAAGCATTTTTCTTGTTTCAAAGAGGATTATGCCTGCATGCATGCTAATATGTATAATGTATATACGCAAACACACTATTTTTTTTTTTTAAATACGCATTTTCCTTTAGATAATTTTAAATGTCAATTCTGAATTGAGTACAAGGAAAAACTGAGAAGGATAATACTAAGTAGGGTGCAGAGAAATGAGACTCCACTTTTATAATTCAGTTCTGATAAAACTTTATTCTCATTTTATAAACCGCTCTAGAAACATGAATGCTGTGAAAAAGTTTCCCATTCCATCCGTTTCCAGTACCGCCTTGTTTACGTATAATAGAACAACTAATTTCTGGAAGTCCATTCTTTCTATCAGATCTATGAGGCTGCCCATTATTTCGAATGTTGCTTAACGATCAATCTTTAAAGGGGTTTTTGACAAGACTATCATTAAAAAACAAATGCTCTTTGCTTTGTGTTCCTCGCAGAGGATAAATCATTTACAATTCAAACATGTCCCAATACGAAACACAGACCGATGATGAGACTTCGGCTTCAATTACGATCAGAGCATGATGGAATGCAATAAGTCGAACCTGTTTGTGATCTCAAAGATGAAGCGTACTTGTAATATTTTGTTTTTATTTGCAAGTTTCCTGCAGCTTCTCCTTCGTCATAAATAGATTAAGCCCAACTAACCTTACTTCAGTCCATTTCAATCAGCTTTTCTAAAATCAACAGTGGTCTTCACGGCGTTTCCGTGCAAAACACATGCTCATATTACACAGATTTACACTTAAAAACATGCAATTTGTGCCCTAAAATTCACATGAGAAGCTATCGACTCACACTTGCGAGAAATGCCCGACGAGAAGAGAAGCTCCAAAACACAGAAGGCAGTGAGCATCACTGGAGCAGAAACAAAATCAGCAAAATCTTTCAACAGGGCTGGAGTGAATTGAAGATGAAAGGACAGAAGATTCTGGAAGCACTCTATGTGGTCACCAAGAGTCAATATTGACTGCATGGCCCTCAACAACAACAAAACCTCCACAATAATCTACCACAATAATGCGCCTTATTGCAACAAAGTTTTAAAGTGCCAAACTATGTTGAAAAGGCAAAGAAAAGCCTCACCAATCAGTTTAAAACTATTAAGCTGAAACAAATGAAATTTTCTTGAAAGAAAATACAATTATTAATGAGCTTGTGTGATTAGATTTACCATTTGTACAAATAGCTCGGCAGTGAGGTTTGAGTATTATGACTGATTACAGTAATTACATAATGAGAATTGCTCCATTAGGTAATGTTAATTAGAATTATAATAATAATTTTCATTTTACATATCACACATAAAGCAGCTTCTGAAAGCACTTAGAAGAATATATGTCTATATGTCGTCTATGTAAGTCTAAAGCAATTTACAATAAATATGAGGATTTAAAGTGCAATAAGAAAACAACAACAGAATAAAAAAAAAAAACTGCATTTAAAAAAAAAAACACCGGAAAAAGACCAACAACATCCATCTATCATTTATCAATAACCACTTGTCCAACACAGTCTCACGGTAGTCTATCCTGGAAGCCGAGGGCAGGAGGCAAGATACACCCTGGGCGGGACGCCACTCCACAGCAGGGCCATCGCGTACATACTCTTTCACTCACACATACACACACCAAGGGTAATCTGGAGTCACAAATTCAGCTGAAAAACATGTGTTTGGGCTGTGGGAGGAAACTGGTGCCCCCAGAAGACACCCACAGAAGACTCCCTCACAGACCGAGTTGGATTTGACCGTACATACAAATCCACAGAACCAGAATTGTGATGCCTGCTGCACCTCTCTGTAGCCCGAGAACGAAATAAAATAGATTCAGAGACACCAAGATAACTGAAAAGAGAAAGTGAGAAGAGGAGCACACAAATGTGTCATGTATAGGCAGTTTGAACATGTGGGTTTGTTTGGCCCCCATTTAAATTTTACAAGAATTCGCTTCGCAAGCAGATTTTCAGGAGGGAATTACGCTCGTTACGTCAGAGAAGCCCGCATTAACACCTCGTTCTGTACTTTTTCCAAACGTACTTTCCTGAAAAACAACATCAGTCCCTTCTTGATGGAGCTTTGTTGGAATGTGGATCATTATTTACTTGATTAAAAAGAAACAGAAAGACCGAGCAGACAATCACGATTAAACTGAAAGAATGATCTTAGTACAATCATTTGGTTGTACTCCAATCCATGTCCATTTTTTTCCCCCCTTTTCACATGATAAAATACCTTCCAGTAACGTATCACTAACACTAAGGATTGAGGGGGAAACTGACCCTAGCAGATGAAAAATGCCACTCCAACCATAGCCAAATTATAAAAATAAAAGGGTCGCCCTTTCTACATTCCTACCTTCCAAATTAGTCACGCGCGCCTGCGCTCAACGCTCGGCAACGCTCTCCGCCGTAGAAGCAGATGCGAGCTTAAGATTGCGGGCAAATTTCCGCAGCGCGCAGCCGATACCTGGTTATAATTTGCCGAAGCGGGGATCGCACCCGAGTTCCGCGCCAAGTTCTGCTCGCTCTCATTGCTGATTCAGGACAGGCGTTCCTGAAGTTCAACAAAGCCTGTCTGGAGAAAGCCTTCCTTCTGTCAAGCACTGAATCCTGTTGGGTCTGGAAAGAGTCTGAGCGGTCACTGGGAGAGATAGCAGCGGCGCAGCGATGGCAGAACACCAGAGCACCATCCGGAACGGATTTTGCAGGCCACAGCGCTGGGACTTGTCAGCGCGCAAGGTCGCCATGCTAGTCATGCAAAGCAGGACCGTGTCACGGCTAAACGCCGGGGGAGGAGGAGCTCTCGTTTGCTCTCTCGCAATCACACGTGCACACGTACGCGAAAACCACGACCATCACTTACCTTGTGCTCCGCTCATTTGTATTCTTCGTGCACGTGAACAAGGAGAGAACGCGTGCAGAAACGCGCAGGTGTTGACAACGCGATCGCAACGCGCAAACGTCGACAGATCAAGACGAGCAGCCGGCGATCGGTCAAAGCGGTGCGGGTCGCCGCTGAGATTTTCGGATCCTCAGGCTTCTCGCGAGCGATCGAGGAGGTTCGGCCGCTCCGGCGAGGCCCGGAACCCGAGGCCGCTCTGGGTGGCCCCGCTCGAATGGGCAGGAACGGATGTCAATGGCGATATCGAGCCGGCGTGTAATTAAGAGCCCCGTTCCGAGGGACGAGGGAGGCGCGGCGCGGCGCGGCGATTCACCGCGGCACGGAAAATCCCGTTAGCTGTGAATAAATCCATTGAAGGCGGCCCAGGTAAGCCCGGCGCAATGCGATTACATGGCAGCCGCGCTGCCTCAAAGCAGCCAAAACGGCAACACAAAGCCCGCCATCGCTCACCTGCCTTTGTGAAGGTGCTATCCCACTTAGGAAAATCCTGTTAAAATGTGTGACAGGGATCACGGCAAGCTGGATCCTTCCGCTTCAAAAAGGGAGAGGAACTAGTGGAAGAGGAGGGATTTTCATGTTATTAGCGCTAATGTGGGGAAAGGAAAATCACAGAGAACAGGTCAGCTTCTTTGGATAATTCTTCGCCGAAATGACGTACGCAGCCCCGACAGTTTCTGAACCTTCTTCGGCTATATCCGATTATTTCCTGTACGGTCTACGGTACACTACAGTACAAAGAAAGTGCACATTCAGCCAGACGTTTAAGAAGCGTGAGAACCGGGCCCATTCAGGTTAAAACCGAACGCGGCAGATTTACAGCGCTCGGACGTAGTAAGCGCGCGCTACCTCGGTAGGCCTCAGAGGACCCGGAGCTGCTCGCGGTGTCTGCGTGGCCTGTCTGCAGCTGCTGAAACTTACAGGAAATCATCAGATCATCTCATGGGCCCTGGAGCAAAGGGGGAGGACGGGCGGAGGGAGGAAGGGGGTCGCAGCAGCAGCAGGCCAGGCCCCCGGTCTCCTCCGGCAGCCTGCCCATCTGTTGATCAGCCTGATCCGTTTCTCATGCGCTGCCGCGACTCTGGCAGGACCTTCCCGTCTTCAGCAGAGGGCCTCGTCAACCTCTTCGTACGACTGTTTCACCTTCACGGCGCCCCCTCTGTTCAAAGTGCTTTACTAGAGGCATCCAGACATAGAGCCGTTCACCACACTCTGGCCACTGGAAGTGAAATGTCGCACGCTAGAGGGTCTCCAGATGATCTGCTTTCACTTTTTTTTTTTTATTTTAAAAAAAAAAAAAAAAGCAAAAACATGGTGGAAAAAATGGGGACACATTTTGCCACTTTTGACAGTTATTTAAATTTCTGTATTTTTTATACTGCCTACAAAAGGAAGCTCTAAAACGGGCTACTTAAAAACAGGGCACCCATGAATTAATATCCTGATAAAAGCATGCAATAAAGCTGAGATTAACACTGATAACTGCCAGCAGCCTTGTTCAGAAAGAGGAAAATTTTGAAAGTTTTCTTGCCGTCTGAAGCTGGCGTGAAGCTTGTTTAACTGATTTTGTCGGTGACCGAGTGAAAACGGTTTCAATGTTTACCGCCGTCGCCTTGGAGACCGATGCTCCGCCACGGCTCTTTCCCTTCATCGCTGCTCCCCATGACTGTATTAACGTCACATCAGGTGCATTCTTTGCAAACTTTGTTCTGAACCATTTCTGAACGCTTACAGGAGCTTTTGTGTCCTCCCTCATGGATGGCATCTTTAAAGAGGCACTGTTACAGGGCTACGGGTGCCAGATGTACAAACCACACACACACACACTTTCTGAACCGCTTGTCCCATACAGGGTCGCGGGGAACCGAAGCCTACCTGGCAACTCAGGGCATAAGGCCGGAGGGGGAGGAGACAGATCCAGGACGGGACACCAGGCCGCCGCAAGGCACCCCAAGCGGGACTCGAACCCCAGACCCACCAGAGAGCAGGACCTGGTCCAACCCACTGCGCCACTGTGCCCCCACGTGCAAACCATATGAACAAAAAAATCCCAGCAAAAATTAAAGGTACATTGGATTCACCACGGAAAATTTACGGCATACATTATTCGGGGTAATCATTTACGGACACTTTACGTTTCAACAGAAGGTAAAATATCAGTGTTTGGAAAAACCACAACAAACTGTTTCCCATCTGCAATTATTTAAATAAGCAAGAGGAAGAATGTGCATTTTGAAGCCTTATGCAGAAACAAAGAGAAAGGGGCACTTTGTAAGGAGGCCAAAGCAAACTGGCCATATTATACGAATGACACGGAGCTCTGAGATGCAGCCGGAGGCAATTTGATACACGGCTCACTGCCTTGCATGCTGCATATATGGCAGGACTTGATAAAGGCAGTGATTTCTCTGCTCCCAGCTTCTTAAAACTAATTAGTACCTAGGAAGAGAAGAACTGACAGAACATGCTTGGAGAGGCATACTGGTAAGGGAACTCCAAATAGGGTTCTGCTGAGCTGCGGGACAGAGCGAGCCTTTCACAGCTGCACCACGGAGCTCCGTTTCATTACATGTGTGAATGGGAATGATTAATGGAGCAGAAACCACAAGCTCTCTGTTGACAATAGATGCGGGACAGAAGTGGCTGGCCGACCATTCGGGACGAGTTCCCCTCTCATTAGGAGTCATCCCAAGATTCCCCGCGCCGCATGCGTCTTACACTCAGGAGTCCTGTTGACATTTCAGCCTCACTCTTTCGAGCGCTGCTAAGAACTACAGTGAGACACACCCAATAGGGATAAACCTTGAAGCAGCGCAGAGCAGCGTTAGCATGTGTGTACATGTGCGCTGACACACATCTGTGGCTGTGCCTAAATAGTGCTCGCGTACGCGCACATGTTCGTGAGCAGCAGATGTGAACCCCTGCCTGGGATGATGGCGCTCTGTGCTCCGACACCCAAGCTGCTTGATGAAGGGCATGCTGTTACGTCAAAGCACATATTTACACAGAGGAGTGCTGAGATGTCAGATTAGGGAGCTGTGGCATAATGAATATCACATTTTAGGGTGCTATGCACAAGCGCCTGAATTTCTAGAGGTTAGCATCTTTAGTTGTAATTACAGTATCGGAGAGACTGTCGGCACACTTTCGCCGAGGGAAGGGACAGTTTCTAGAAGTCAAGCCAACGGCTTTAGACGGACAGAACAACTTTGTCATTGCTGTCGTTACAGAACTGTGGAAAAGGATTTGTCCCTTTCTAATTTTCACTATTTTATCTGCTTTTTGACATTTAAAGTCATCAGGTCTTTTCTGTTGAATCTGGCAGTATAAGAATGGATACAGCTAGATAGAAAGAGTGACACCGATACTGTTTTATGTAATTTTCATAGTGCGGAAGACAACGGAATGTGCAATCATTGGTGTGAAAAAGTAACTGCCCCTACTTTAATCAAACAAATTAATGGTATAATTACAGTCAGTTGCTTGAATCTACAATCAGGCCTGATTTGGGCCAGTCCTGTCAAATATAATTTTCATTTACTTAAACCCTCACCAGCAAAAGTACTGTTAGAAGAGCAGATAGATATTCACAGAGACACATCCTACCATGCTCAAAGGAAAAATCTCAAGGTCTCTGGAGAAAAGTTGCTGAAGCCTATCAGCCTGGACACTGTTACATAGCCAATTCTAAGACTCTGAACCTCATGTGAACCATAGTCAGAGCCTTACTCATCAAATGGAGAAAGTTTAGAACAGTGGTGAATCTACCAATTAGAGGCCATCCTGCCAAAATCTCTCTATGAGCAATGCACAAAATGAGCACAAAAAGGACCCAAAAACAACAGCCATGGAATTATAAGACTAACTCTGTTCACTAAAAATAACATGTAAACTAATCCACAGTTCACTAAAAATCACCTGGGTGTCTCTTAAGACTTCTGGAAAAATGTCCTGCGGACTCTGAATGAAAAGTATTATTTCTTGAGCAACATGGGACCCATTAAGCCTGGCAAAATTACACACACACACACACACACACACACACACACACACACACACACACACACACACACACACCACATCTGAAACCGCTTTTCCCATACAGGGTCGCGGGGAGCCGGAGCCGAACCCGGCAACACAGGACGAAGGGCTGGAGGGGGTGGGGACACACCCAAGACGGGACGCCAGTCTGCCGCAAGGCACCCCAAGCGGGACTTGAATCCCAGACCCACCAGAGAGCAGGACCCGGTCTAACCCACTGTGCCACCGCACCCCTCACGGCAAAATCCAAATGCTGAATTTCAAAGTAAGAATATTCTAGCAAAAGTCAAGAATGGTGGTGGCAGTGTCATGGTCTGGGTTTTCTGCTACATTAAGACCAGAGCACCTTGCAATCACTGAAGGAACTGTGACCATAAAGGAACCCTCTCTATAGGTTAATGTCAGGCCATCAGTCCAAGTCCATTAGATACAGCTGAAGTGAAGATGCAGGTCATGCAGCAAGACAGTGATCCCAAGCACAAAAGCAAGCGAACATCAGAATGGCTGAAAAAAACCCAAAATTAAACTTATGGAATGAGCTGGTCAAAGTTCAGAATTGAATTCGATTAAGACATTGCAGCATGACCCAAAAAAAAAAGGTATTAACACTGAAAAACCTGCAAATGTTGCTGAGCTAACAGCATGGAGAAGCGGACCAAAATTCCTCTACAGTGATGTGAGACTCTTGTTAGCAGGCACAAGAAATGTTTGGTTGTGGTAATAGCAGATAAAATTGCTGCAATCAGTTATTAGCTGCGATTTATTTTTTCGCACCTATGACTGCACATTTTACTATCTCCCGCATCAAGGAAATGACAAAAAATACCGGTGTCACTTTTTTCCCCCTCACAGACATCCATTCATATCCCGCTAGAACAAAAATGTCCGAACAAGTCTTCTGCCAAAAAACTGCAAAAACAAAGAAAATTGCAAAAGGGGCAAACGGTTTACGAAGTCGAGAAAAACTACATGCACACCACCGTACCGTGAGCCTCAAAAGACTTTTTCCTGATGAAGAAACCTCTCACGAAAGGACAGTGGCATAAAATGTGGAAAATGAATTCATGGCTACGTGACGGTAGACCGCGATCAGGGATTCCGTAAGATTACACGAAATTGCGCAACACCTTCCGAAATCTCGTACACGTGAAATCTATTCGGACCGCGTACCGAACAAAACGTTTCCGGCGCGGACGTGTCCACGCTGCCACGGAGGAGTGGAGCGGTAAGGCGGGTTTCGGAAAACGGGCGCGAGGAGCTATCTGAGGCGGTAGCTTCCCAGAGGCGGCTCCGGCATCTCCCCGTCTGCGGCCTCGCCCAAGCACACCGACAGGGTAATCACTGGACTCAATCAGAGAAATTCTACAGTACAATGGTAATTTTCTCTCACTTCTCTCTCCTCACCGTCAGCGCCAGGCACCTGCTGCAGCCGCTGAGGTGGAACGGCTCAATATTAGCTCTGAAATTAGTGGCGGTCCCTTGTTAAGGACTTGGCACACTCAGAGCGTGGATAGACACCGTTAATGGCATATAAGCCTTCATCATCGGGGAGCCACAGAATTACTTGAGCCAGCCTCCCAGCGTGCGCGACCGCAGGGCGCTCCGCTGCAACATCCAGCCTGGCCAGAGAAGATGGAGGAGAGGGAACGGAGGAACACACGCCGGTGGCAAAAGGAGCATCTCCACGGCAAGGCTGAATTGTGATGGACTAATTCGGGAGATTATGGGCAGGAAATGGATACATGATAATGAATATTCAGAGGAAACCGGACGATTAAGTGAAAACCGTCCTCCTGCATAAATAAGGAGGCGAGCAAATTGAAACTTGACTGGACTGCGCGCTTTGCGGAGCGGAATCGTGAAGTGTTACAGTCAATCCCTGGTATGGATTACACATAGGGGGTGTATCGCAAACAGCATCGGTAAAAGCAGACAGGATGAGCAGCGGTTAGCGATATCCGCTCCGGATTCATTTTTGCGTCAGCTTTTCCCTCTAATATTTTCGACAATATCTTTGAAACCGGTGACCTTGAGAGTGTATAAGTCACCTCTGCAGTTTGACACACTCTGATGGCACTGCTCCTACGCGTCGAACCATCAATATGAGGCCACGCAGAAATTCACACAGGCCTACACGACACAACACTATTTGGATGGACCACTACGGGAAAATAATGACGACACGTCTTGAAGTTCCGTCCTGCAAAACGTTTAATTAGAGCCCGAATATACGGTCCCCCGCAGTTTGAGCGGAGCTTTATTTTTGACCTTTACATTTGCAGACGTGACCTTCCACCACCTGTTACTATTGTGCTGTACACCACTTATTTATTCATTTAATTCATCCTTTTCCACAAAGATACTTTCAGTTACGTACTCATTGATACAGCTTGGTACAGGAGCAAGCACCTTGATCGGGGGTAGAGAAAAGGGAATAGGGATCGAAAGCTGGGTCTTTCGACCGCAAGGCAAAGGCACTAAAGGCACTAAACACTACACCCCCTGCTCCTACTTCTCAGACATTTCGAAAACCTCAGTCGTAACCGTCATCTTGCTACTTCTGTTTCCACGACTGATCCGGACAGTTCGAGAAGGTCGAACGTGAACGCAGCCCATCGGCTAAAGGTAAAATGACAAAGAGCTCTTTAATGAATCGCATTCCTCCTTCGCTGTTTACCGAGCACCGTCTCGCACCCTCACCCGCGGCGCATCAAAAAAAGACACGCTTCCGGATGCTCGGAAAACGGCCATGCCGTAGCGCGAACCTCACGAGCTCGGCGCACAAGGTCAGGAGCCCAACAACCGGCACGTGCAGCTTTATATAACGCGTGCCCGGAGGAACGGCGATGCGAGGCGGGAGGTCCCGCGGCCCACGCTCGGCCCCCTCCTCCACCGGCCTGCCAAGGTAGCTCAGCTAGACCGAACAAACGGTACGACAAGCGCCTGCAGGGGAGGATGTCAGGGTGGCCCGGCATCGGGGCCGCGTTGCTCCCGCCGCAAACTAATGACCGGCTCCCCCCCTCTCTGATCTCCGCAACCCGGAGGGGGCCGGCGCAAGGGCCTCTGCTCCTCGGGCCCCCGTGCCGGGCCCCCGTCCGCGGCAGGAGCGGCCGCGCGGCCAAGCAGCGAGGCGTGATCAAAGCCTGCTACAATGGGCTCCTCGCAGGGTCAGCCGCCGACAACCTGTACAAGATTTACACCTTCAATAATAAATGAACTAAACACCTTGAAGTAATTGGCCGAGCAGGGCTCTCTCTCTGCCAGAGAGCTTGTTTGTACAAAGCAAAATAAGCCTAAATAATTGATGCGCAATGCAGTGCTTTCGTGGAACGCCCCGATGTGGAACTCGCTCCACGTTCGCCCGCTCTCCTCAACATCATCACGTTCCGGGAAAAAGCGGGGGAAGAGGGGGAAAACGAAGGATACGGCAGAGAGGGCGAAACCGTCGATTGCGTTGAAACGCGACGTCGTGCCGCCGCCGCCGCCCGCTCATCCGTGAGGACTACGGACACAGCGATTCACGAACGTCATAGGAAAAACGCGACGGATTCTCACTAAAGCTTGCCGTTTGATCCTCCTCCCTTCCACGTAGAAGGTTCATCTTTCCATCTCCAGCCCCCAAAAGCAGCGGCCACGGTAAATTTACACTGGGACACACTCGGAGTTACCTCTGCGCGCGCAAAGCCCCAGAGCATTATGGGAGTGACATTACCTCCCGTTTTATGACGCTGGAACCAGTTCGAACCGTTCGCTCCCGCTGCGCGGCGTTCACGGCATTCACGGTGTCGAACGCGGCACGAGGACGGCGCGAAACACCATTTCCGGCCTCTCCGTCTCTGGAAAGAAGGACCGGAGACAAACGAAGGCGGTGAAGCGGGCGCGTCGGCGAGCGGCGCTTCCAGGCGGAGCCCTTTCCTCTGCGCAGCACCACTGAAGCAAGCGACTTAATGAGCTTCTAATGAGAATGTCTAATTTGATATGGGAGAGAGTAATTATGCGATTGTTTTTTAAAGACTATCTCTAACAATTAAGGAAATAGCAGATCGTGGGGCTGTCGAAGGGTGGGGGTGGCGGGCCTCTCTCTCTCTCTGTGCCAGGCTTCACCCTCCGGAGCGAACTACACGGATAAAGACAGATTATATGCAAAGCAGAAGAAAAGCTCCTTTGCTCAGACTCTGATATCGACGGCCCTCACGCGTGCCTCACCTTAACACAGCCCTCGCGCCGTGCACCAGGCTCCTTGCGTGCTGCCTCCATTTTACGCGTACGTTGTTTTATTTATTTGTTTATACTGACGATCGTGAAGCGTACTGCTGCTCCGCGATCCCGAAATGCGTACAGCTATGAAGACCAATTTATTTATTTATTATTTTTTTTTTGGTGGAAATTTGGCGCCAAAACAATGCCACGCGAATGTTCGCTCTTCTTCAAGATCCTCGAGCTAACAGATGTAACGAACGTTTAGTGCAGGCACACGTACAGGTTCGTTCGAACGTTTTCCCTGCAAATACGTACTAGAGTATTTACACTCCGTTTTTATCGCACTAGAGGAGGCACGGTGGCGCAGCGGGTTTGGCCGGGTCCTGCTCTCCGGTGGGTCTGGGGCTCGAGTCCCACTTGGGATGCCTTGCGATGGACCGGCGTCCCGTCCTGGGTGTGTCCCCTCCCCCTCCGCCCTTGCGCCCCGTGTTGCCGGGTTAGGCTCCGGCTCGCCGCGACCCCACTCGGGACAAGCGGTTTCAGACAATCTGTGTGTGTGATTTATTCCACTGTTTACATTTATTTCTGAATAAATAAACCGCAGTATTTATCCTGCCCCGTGTAACGTCATGTACGGTATATGCACCATATCACCTTCCTAAAATCCAAAAAACTCTCAGCTGTGCAATACGTCTGGCCCCGGGGGTTTCGGCTAAGGGACTTTACGCCAGCGTAGCTTTCGGCTCTTCGTTATAGTTGCGTCTGCTCTGTAGCAAATCGTATGCGTCCCCTCCGTCTGGGAACACAAAGCGAGAGACACCATGTCCGTAAACAGCCCAGGGAGCAAAAAATCCGCACGTGCCTTGCCGATGACCGGAAGATCCCGGAACACGGGTCATGTTTTTGCCAGTTCTCCTGCTTAGTGCGCTTACATTCGTTCGCGTTAAATGCCGTACTACTCGCGGCGAAAAGTTTTCACGCTTGTCTCTTTTTGCTGCGTTTCAAATCTCCCAAAGCATGTGTCCACGTGTCCAAGTCAAGCCCCTCCGACCCACCCCTCCCCACTTTCCCGCCAAAGCTGTGGCTACATCAGCCTTACCAGGTACTTCAGCTAAGAGCAGTGCCTCGTTGCATTCTGTTATGTTAACCAGTGCGTACTAAAGTAAGCCTGTCCACCTTCTTAAAACCATGGGATAATTTAGCATATCAGGATGAAAAATGGTTTGGGATGAAAACCGCATTATAATTTTTCCCATTTAAATTAACGGTAATTTATCCCCCAATTTACAAGAATTTGATTTACGAGCAGTTCTTAGCAACACATTAGGCTTGCAATTCGGGTTAAGGGTGTATTTAATATCCTACAACATAATAGTTATGGTAAGTCATTATGAACAAATACTGTGGTGGTCCTTTGCACAATTCTTTATGGCTCTCGGTAAAAAGCATATGTAATTTTAGGACACAACCGCTACACATCTATCTGCAGGCCTCCGCGGTGTGAGCAAATGTATGATGTTACTGGAAATAAATTAATAAAGCGCTGTAAAAGCAGAGTCATTTCTCTGGCGAAAAGAGGAGGCAAAGGCAGCCAAAGGAGGGCCGGGCTGATGGATTGGGCAGCCGGGGCCGGGAGCAGCCCTGCCGTCGGAGACTGTGTTTATCCAAGGACAGGCTCTCTCACCTTCCCATCTGTCCCGTAAATTTCCTAATGTGTAAGACAGGTGGCCTGCTGGATGTTTAAAGCCCAGTGGGTGAGAATATGATTAAGAACTCACATTAGCTATTGTGGTAAATATGAATGCTATTTTTAGACGGGGTGGGGAGACTAAAAACAATCCCGCTAACTACGTACATAAATAAGAGGCGGATGGACGAGATGGGCTTGAGGAATGGTCCGCTGTAATTTGATGGTCTGTGCTTGGCTGGGCCTTACTGGCCCCTCTCCAAGATGAGAGTAAGCAGCACCGCCACGCACTGGGCGTTGGGCGGAGCCGCTGAGGCCGATCCAGTGACGTCACATACGTTTTGTGCCCTGCGGGAAGGGAGATCTGGACTGTTACTTGACTTACACCTCCTCTGTAGGCAGCTCACATGTAGTACAGCCCCTGACCAACAATCACCAGTGGTACCTCATACAGTAAACACACACACACACACACACACACACACACACACACACACCCCATCTGAAACCACCTGTCCCATACGGGGTCACGGGGGAACGGGAGCCTACCCGGCAACACAGGGCGTAAGGCCGGAGGGGAGGGGAAACACCCAGGACGGGACGCCAGTCCATCACAAGGCACGTCAAGCGGGACTCAAACCCCAGAGCCACCGGAGAGCAGGACCCGGTCCAACCCACCGCGCCACCACACCCCCCTACAGCAAATGAACCTTTACTCCAAATCGCCATCATTTCCCACAAACAAAAATAGTGCATGTGCACACCGACAAAGGACCACCCAAATTCACTAAAACATCAAAACCAAGATACTGCCAGCAATAAAGTAATAACATGAGCATACTTACCATCAAATCTGTGTAACTGCTGCTTGGTACTACTTGGGACTGAAGCAACGCAAAGCTTTTCAACTGACCACGCTCACAGCGGTGTTGGACCCGCGGTGGTGCTGGACGGGGCCCATACAGCACAGGATACCGGACACCTTTCGACACCGCAAGCTGATCTCGTTTAGCCAGACTAGAAAAGATTGCGTTTTACTCCCCATGTTTGGACCCCCTGAGACGTGAATAGATGAAGGGACTGGCAAACCACTTCTGTTCCGCTCTTGCCTTGGAAACCACATGAGTGGTCGCATCGAGTTGAACTTGATGCACTTCCACAAGAACCTTTTGAATACAGAGCGCAGCAGCCAGTCCCAGATCATATTGGCCATATAATTTAATAACAAACAGCACATTTACATTTCTTCCTTTAGCTGATGCTTTTCTCCAAAGTGACTTACAACGTTAAGGTTACAATCATTACAGTTACAAGCTTACAATTATTCACCCATTTATAAAGCTGGGTAATTTTACTGGAGCAATTTAAGGTCAGTACATTGTTCAAGGGAACTAGAGCCAGGGGTGGGGATCGAACCTACGACCTTCAGCTCTAACCATTACGCTACTGGCTGTCCCCAGCACATCACCGAGGGAGATTCAACAGCTTTAAATAAACTAATATATGAAAAAAATTTTAAAAGTTCTACAATTAAACTGTGCTGACACAGGGAATGTAAAATTTCTTCCACTCTTCATTGGTGTGGTTCGCTGGGTTCCATAAACACCTTGAGTTCCAGAATTTCAGGTTACTTTCTTTTTCGTTTTTTTTTTAATAAATAATGGTGTATCCCTTACACTGTCCAAACAGGCCTCAATTTAAACAGGCTTTGTTGAAGAAAGGGAAAAAAAAAATTCCATCAGCTTGTCTGAGCGGTTGTCAGCTGCAGGATGAAGGCAAGTAACGAGCAGGGTACATACGGTAAATGACTGTAGGCATGTAATAACTGTGACCTTAACACTGTGAGTCGCTTTGGAGAAAAGCATCAGCTAAACGAAAAGAAAAAAAAATGTACCGTAATTGCCAGAAGCTCACTTAGATCACAAGCGCTCTGCAAACACGACACCCATATTTTAATATTACTCGATTATTTTAACTACATTTAGCTCACAGCAGGAATTCTTGAGTTGTTCCAACTGTATGAAAACAAATATACACCGAATACAGGTAGTTCTCCGCTTGCAAGAGTCCTGTTTCGACGACCTTGTTGTAAGCCGACTTTGTCCTAAGTCACAATCTCTTATAATGTATTATATAAACGATAAGGATATATAAAGAGTGAACATGTGTGAACGCTACGTTATAGCACTTTGTTTCATATACGTGGTATATATTACCAATTTCAGACATGACTCAAGTTAAAATAAAACTGATATAGGATAATATAAAGATTCTACAGTATTATACAGTATTTTCATGGTGCACAATTTTTACTTTCATTTCAAAATCTGTTCTCTTTCGCTTCGCTTCTTCTCGTCTGAACCAGCAGAACACTGCTGTTTTCGCTTCTTAGGCATTTTCAATAAAAAGTAACTAGAATGGAAGTGCAAACAAATGTTGTGTAAATACAGCACCATTTTTGTGAATAAAATGTAATCGCTGATAGACACACACAGTCAATAAGAAATATGGCTCCTTGCAAGAGCGCGGCCAGCCGATGTTATCGTCGTAGATACGATCGTATCGTATTGCAGATGCAGCGGTTGCCCTTGTTTTCAGCAAACGTCAACTTGAAAATAATATAACAAATTGAAAGGAGGGCTGTCATAAGTTGAGTATGTGGTTAGTTCAGGACAACTCATATCTCTCTCTCTCACACACACACACACACACACACACACACACACACACACACACACACACACACACACGTCTACAACTGCTTATCCCAAACCGGAGCCTAACCCAGCAACACAGGGTGCAAGGAACACACCCCTGATGGGACACCAGTCCACCACAAGGCAACCCAAGCAGGACTCAAACCCCAGCCCCACCACAGCCCGAGCACTGTCCAAACCCGCTGCACCACCACGCCCCCCCAGGAGTGCTCATATATACAACAAATCATTTGAGAGCGGAATATTTGTGTAAATGCCCTCTGAGTGCTTGTGTATTACTGTTCAAGCAGGTGGCACGGTGGCACAGGGAGTAGCGCTGCTGTCTCATGGCACCTGCTTGGTATGGGAGGACATGGGTTTGATCCCCATTCTGTGTGAAGTTTGCATGTTTCCCCCGGGTGCTCTGGTTTCCTCCCACAGTCCAAAGACATGCTGTTCAGGTTCCCCTATAGTGTGTGAGTGACAGAGAGAGTGTGTGTGTTCCACTGATGTATGGATGAGTGACCCAGTGCAAGTAGTGTATCTAGCAGTGAAAGTCACCAGGGTGAATAAGGTGTGCGAACTGATGACGCTACATAGAGTTCACTGGAAGTTGCTTCGGACAAAAGTGCCGGCTAAATAAATACATGTAAGCGAACGCAACAGTAAGAGCGCGTAGAGCATAAGGAGCGCCGTCATAGGGGAGGGGAGGCTCCAGGGAACCGGCTGGAGGGCTGCTGTACGGGCTGAGCCTGCGGTGAAATACACCGTGAACACAGGGGGAAGTGCGGGCTCTGAAGCCCCACACCTGGACACCGGGGGTCGGGGGCCGACTGTGCGAAAACACTAATTACAAAGAGAAATGCGTGCTGAGACCCAGGTGTAACGGCAAGCCCGCAGAACCCAGCATCTCTGATCAGAGGCAACAAAACAAGGAGCAGCAGAAATGAATAAAAAACAGTCGGCGCGTACCGAGGCGCCCCGAGCCGAGAATGGACAGCGTGCGCGCCCAATTTGCCCGCGCAGCGGTAACGCCTACGTGCGTGCACCTGACAGGCCGCGTGCAATGAGGGTAAAGCAGAAAACGGCGTCGTTTTCTTGAATCCGATGTCAGACGCACACCGAGAATGAGTACGAACACGTTCCGTAATCTCTGCAACATTTCTTTTCGCAAACGGTCCGTCGCAGGCGTCGGGAGCGGCGCCCGGCCGCTCGGCCCGGCCGCCGCAGCCCCGATGGACGGCAGTTCGACGGGACGCTTAACCGGCAGGCTGCTGAGTGATGCAAGCGTGGCGTGAAAACACAAAGCCATTATGGACATTTTTTTTGTAGCCGCAGCCAGAAATCACAGCTTTCACCCATCTGCATTTGCCCCAAATACAATCTGTACATTTGGACAACAGAGTGCAGCGTTATCAACCCTGTCAACAGTATCTGGGCAAACGCCGTACGCGGGCAGCGAATTAAATCAGCCATTCCCGTAAAAAGCGACCACGACATATCTGGGGAGAGAGAGAGGGGGGTGGGGGGGGGAAATGTGGAAATACTGTTGACCCTTCACTGTGGGAGCGTACAAATAATCTCTGCTGCGAGATTCAGGGCAATTCATGTGAGATTTGGGTTTAAGATGTGGATCGTCGACTGCCTCCCCCCTGTCGAGCGGGACCACCGCGCCCTCTCCCATCGGCACCCGGCAGAGCTCCGGTTTCACGTAACACTCTGCTTATTGTGACTGACGCGCAATTAGACGCGGCGAGGCCACGCCAGTCAGGCCTCGACCAAAGGACGCGGCCAGCGAGCGGGAAGCGGCGTTTCCGCAGAGCCGACGGCCCTGCGCACGTCATACACACTCATTTACAGTTTCGGGATTAGGAGAAATGCAGCTGTTCCAGGTCACGAGAGCTCTGATCCCCGCTGGTCTGCAGCCCCGCTGCTGCTTTTACGTTTAAGCTGTTTATACTTATACAAATCAAGGCAATGAAAAGGACGGATCTGCTTCAGATTGTGGGAATAACACATCGCGGGGCTATTTAACATCCCAGAAATAAGTGTCAGGACAATTCAGCGGGATGGCCGGACGTAATTCGGAAGTACGCGTATTCGATAACACTTGGCACGCGAATTTGTACATTCAAAGGTTCCCGGCAAGGTCCCGTCTCAGGCTGAGCACCGCTGCGAGGGTAACCTAATTTACAATTATTAATTTAGAAGATACTTCTGTCCAAAGCAACTTCCAATGAACTCTATATAGTGTTATCAGCCTAAACACCTTGTTCACCACGGTGACTTACACTGCTAGATACACTGCCTGCACTGGGTCACTCATCCATACATCAGTGAAGCACACTCTCCCTGGCACTCACACACTATGAGTGAACCTGAACAGCATGTCTTTGGACTGTGGGAGGAAACCAGAGCACCCAGAGGAAACCCAAACAGACACAGGGGAGAACATGCAAACTCCACACAGAGTGAGCGGGGACCAAACCCACATTCTCTCGCACCACTCGGGCGCTGGGCGACAGCGGCGCTACTCGCTGTGCCGCCATTCCTAACCTCCGTTCGCGCTCGGTGCGTAAGGGCCGGCAAAGACAGGACGCGAGCGAGGAAGTGCGTAATGGAGGGCTGCTCCAGCACAGGCGGAGTGTGTGCCGATGCTCTAGGGTAGTCTTCCAATTAGCGGCCAATTTACAGCAGGTAAGCCGGCTTCCGAAAGCTGCGAGTGAAACAATTAGGAACGCAGACGGAACAGAGCGCCGGCGGACCCCGGGGCCTTTAGGGACTGCTGTTGCCCACTGCTCATCTACATGTCATAATTTAAAATCTATTTTTAGGTGATACGCAATGATAAATGAAGAGAACCATAAAACAAATTAATTAGCAAATTCAAAAAAAGCACGAGCGCACACACGCGCGCACGCAATCCATCACGTACGTTCCGCAAGGAACCTGGTGTAAGTAACCCGGCGGCCCGCTTTGGTCGGCGGTCAGCCGCAGACCGCTCCCAGGGTGCCCGGCGGCCGCGGCCGTGCCGGCCGAGCCGAGTCTAATGAATCTCGATTGCTTTGGGTATTTGTCAGCAGAGCCTCTCCAGCTCTTTCGCTCTTTGCATAATAGCGGAGGATGCTGTTCTCGTGTTGCAAACGCGGCTTGAGAGGCCATTACGGGAGCCGGCGCGCATTTCCATGGAGTGCAGGACGACCGGGCATGTTTATTCATGCAGAATGAGCGGCACCAGCAAGGTGACTACCTGTCAAGAGCTGGCGGCAGCATGCAGCAGTCTGATTTCGCCTGATAGATATGCAGGTGCTGAGGGGGCCCTGCGTGCACGCGTGTGTGTGTGTGTGTGTGTGTGTGTGCGCGCGTGCGTGTGCACGCATGTATGCGTATTTGGAATGCGCGCAGCTGTGTGTGACCGTGTGTATGTGCGAGCACGCATTCAAATGAGCGTGAGTGTGTTTGTCGATGGGGGGGTTATCAATGGCTAATTCAAAACAGCGTGCCATCGGTGCGACGGGACTCGCGCCGAAACTCACGGTCGTCATCGCCGCAGACTAAACCCAATTAAGGACGCTAGCTGTTAAAGCGCTTCACGCGTTCGTGACGACCGGACGCCGATCGCTGCCGCGCGATGCCTGGAAGGACGTCCCTCTGCATTCGGTCCCTTGTACTGAAGGATCTACCGCTCTAACTTTCTGTCACTGTACGGTAAAAACGGTAAAGAGGAATCTACACCTGATCCAGGTAAAGGGAAATCATCGCTAAAACGACCACACCCAGAGACGTTCCCATTCGATTTACGGGAATTCGGCTTTACAGGAAGTTTCACTTAATCTGAAAATTTCATCCGGAGTTTCATTTAATCACCTCTACTTTGCCGTACGAGGAATTAGTTTGCTTTTACAAAGGGCGAAATTGGATTTCGTTCTGCTCCCGACAGCTGAGCGGTACGAGACCAGAGCCAACAAACGGTCTTCTTCTCGGTTGTGGTTTGGCTCGTGCTGCGTCAACTTGTGAGCCTCCATTAGTTCCTCCTGCTCAAATTTCAGTGATCGTGGTCCCGCTTCGACTGTCCAAACCACAGCTACTCGTTCAGTGAGTGTCAATTCATTTTAGGGGGGTACCGGTGGCACAATGGGCCGAGGGTTCGAGTCCCGCTCGGGGTGCGTCCCGCCCTGGGTACCCCCCCAGCCTCACGCCCCCGGGATAGGCTCCGGCTCACCGCGACCCTGCTTGGGACAAGCGGCTGTAGACGTTGCTTGGATGGTTGTTTTCATTGCCTTCTTTTGTCTTTACCATCCTATGTTTAACCATTTAAGGCACAATTAATACATAAATATACAATTTCGGGGGGGGGGGGAGCAGTGGCGCAGTAGGTTTGGCCTGTGCCTGCTCTCCGGTGGGTCTGGGGTCCGAGTCCCGCTTGGGGTGCCTTGCGATGGACTGGCGTCCCGTCCTGGGTGTGTCCCCTCCCCCTCCGGCCTTACGCCCTGCGTTGACGGGTTAGGCTCCGGCTTGCCGCAGTCCTGCTCAGGACAACCACTTTTAGTCAATGTGTGTGTGTATATGAGCTCCGTTTGAGTGCTTCACGTATGAAACATAGGAGCCGCACTATGAGCGCAGGATGACATACATGTCGTATTACAGGGTTAATGATGAAGGGAAACTCATGCTATGATTGGTAATCTCAACTGCTGAAGTAACTGTGATCATTTTAATGGTATTTGGTGGAATTTCAGCACAGAAGCAGGGTCTCTCATGTCCGAACTGCCCTCGTAAAGTGCGTGAAGACTGCATGGACTAAACAAAAAAAATGAATGCTTGAAAATCGGACAGCGTATGACACAGATGTGCGCCTCAAAAACCGGGAGGGACGTGATGAGGAATCGCGCGGGTCGAGGTTGGACCTCGGGCCGCTCACGTCCCACATGGGCGACACGAGAGCCACCGAGAAGTGTCGGCGATACTCCCGGCAGATCGGAGGAATCACTACCACGCGCCAGTCTGCCAACATGAATCCGCACCCCGGTTGAGGAAGAAGGGTCATTACGTCGTTCCTATTCCGCTTTAAGGTCAGCGCTTGGGAACGAGGCCGAACGGTATTAACTTCGAGCGGCGCCACGTTTTTCCTCTTTGTGCCTGAAATAAAAAGGAAATGCTATGATTACTGGACTTCCGCAAAAGCCTATTTACGAGACCAGCGCTCTTAAAAGATAACGCGGTAAAAGTGTGTATCTGATGCTGTGATATGTACAGCGGCAACATTTATACCCCGGTACCACAGAGGATTGAAATACCACGTTGGCAGGCCTCCAGCTCAAATATGAGCCTTTCTTCAGTCTCGCCACTCATCGCGCTCGTCTTTTAAGGCAAGACTTATACCGCAGCTCCCCAACAACCACGCTTCTCGTCGAACATTTCTGCGGCAGAATTACAAAGCAAAACAGTGAAATTATGGTGCTACAGCAGCGCCGTCTCATCTCTCACCACTAAAACATTTCCTCTGTAAGGAAAAGGCCGAAAGAATCAAAGTTACTCTTCGCACGACCGTGGGAAAGTTTTCTTCATTCAGAAGGCTATGCCGTTTGCAGAAGCCCCGATGACAAAGTAAATTGGTATAAAAATTATAATGCTTCTCTGAAATTCATCAGGACTGGTACCGATGATTGGCATTTATTTTCCTTTACAGAATTTTCTCATTCTATCCATTAGCGTGACTGATAACTCCAGATGGTACTTTCTAGTTTGCCAGTCCCTTCGCTCATCAGAAAGAATAAAAGTCAGGGTTCTGGGAAGAAGACGTTGTACGAAAGCTTTGCATCGGCCGCACGGTAATGCGAGCAATTCTGAGCGAAGGCGCTGCAGTAAACGCTTCCGGGTGAACAGAGGACGGCCGTAATGTGCAGAGCGGCTGAAGAGGCCCCCCGCGAAGCACATGGGAACCGCACGCGCAAGGGGCGCGGCGCGGGGCACGCCTACCGTCGCGCACCACCTCGTGGAGATTTTACGCCGCTTGGATCGTTCCATCCATGGACCATCAATGTTTAACGTGTTTTTTTTCCGCACTGACTAAAAGGACAACATCTCGTGCGTGTGCGTCCAGCTGCCCAGACACTTACAATCACAAGGATATGTAAACCACATGGACGCACGGGGTCGGATGGTTACGCGCGCCATCCCGCGCAGGAGCGGTCCGCTTCGCTGCTAAGACGCGCTTCGGAAACGGACCGTGCCGTGTTCAGGGAGCTCCCCGATGGAACCGTGTCGGAGGAAAATGACGTGAGCCCGGTAACCGCGGGATCGCGCGTCTTTTTCGGAGACGACGGGGCGGGCGCGCGAGGGTCCGGCGAGCGGCAGCCCGGTTTCCGAGCCGCGAAGCCCAAGCGAGGCTCCGTGACTTTTTCATTCGGCCCTCTTAATATTTCAGAAGCCCTTAAAGGCATATGAATCAATTAATTTTTAGTTACCCGAAATGCTCCGCAGCACAGCTCATAAATAGTGCACGCGGTCTGTGCCAAAACGGGCCGCGAGTCGCGGCACAGCCACAGCTGTGTGAAGGCACGTAAGGGCGGACGTGCGAGGCGGGTGGCTCCGTTTGCCAGAATCGAACAGTTGTGCTGCCGGAAGCCTCCCGAACGAGCTGCCGCACACAGGCCTGAGTGAACTCCATTTCAATCTTCTCAGATTCGTTTTTAAAGCTCTAAATTGCAAGGTTCTCCTGAGAGGGCTAATTTTAGCTCTCCGCTGACATATTGTCCGTAAACAGAAAAGCAACCGGAAGGATTTTTTTAAAAAATCATATCAGGGCTCGCATAATGCTTCTCCGCTGTCGTTTGCTTAAAGTGTCATAGCTGGATGCCTAGAATCCTTCGGCACAGTAAATCGAGGAAAAATATTTAGGAAGGCGATGCCAAGAACGACTCCCATCAAAATAAAGAAACCGCACGACGTCACTAATTGCGTCGCCTGTATTTCCGTTTCGAAATTGTTCTCTTGCTAGAAAGCAACCAAATTCGTCAAGTGTATCAATAAATTTACATTTACATGTATTCATTTAGCAGACGCTTTTGTCCAAAGCGACATACATCTCAGCAGAAGTACAATTTATGCATTACATTAAGAGAAGGAGACATAGCTGCAGACATGAAAGTCTCAAGCAAACCTAGTTCGTTCCCTACACCACTTGCTGCACCGAGGTTCATCGTTCGAGGAGGAGCATAAAACACAGGATAGACAAAATATATCTGTCAAAAAAGCAAAACAGCCTGGCTATCTTGATATTTCCTGCAATTTCCGTTATGGAAGTGTTCTTCATATCACTATGGAATCAAAAGTGTAGCATCAGGAACCAACTTCAACAGGAAATGCAAAAAAAAAAAAAAAAACGTTAAAGGAACGTTCATAACTTCACGGATGGAACTGCTTCCCGGCCTGGAAGACAGTGGTAGAGCGGTGTGATCAAGTGCAGCAGACTTGGCTAACAAAGAATTAAGCTTTTTTTAAAAGCTGGATATCGTATTGCGTAGGAAATACAAGCGGTAAACCTGTGAACAATAAACGTTTGTGTTCCGGCACGTTAAAGGATATTTTGCACCTGGACCATCGGAAACTGGATAGCTGCAAAATATGAGGGAAGTGCTAACATGTAGAATAGACCACCGATCGCAGAAAATTAACGTGAGGCCCTGTGTTTGCATTCCCGATTTGAGTCTTCCAGTAGCACATGTTGCCAGAGCAAGTGATACACCATCCAGGGGTTTATTTAATGTTTGCCAGCAGCACAATACCAGAGCTGTTGCTACATTCAAAGTCACTTGTCTGCATCCAAAGTCACCTGTCTAATTATTATTCCAATATCTTTGCATCTCGCAAGCCTGCGACGGCATGGCGCTGGTATATTCAGGCAAGAAATTAATCCAAATGAGCTCTCAAACTACATTTCACTTTCACGTGCTTCCTCGTTAACGTGGAGCATCTATAAGAGATACCGTGCTCTGCTGCACGCCGGGGCTGCGTAGGGTCTTCGCCGTGCCTGTACCCCATGGAGGGAGGGCGGCGCCGCACGCCGGTCTCACACGTTTGCGTGACGCCGCACGGAGAGGAGCGCATGGATGCGGCGGACGAAGGAGCGCTCGGATCACGCCCGTGTTCCCAGTTCAGGAGCGCTAAGCCGACGCTTGTTGCTCGGCTGGCGGAGACAAGGCGCTAAGACACGGCGCGGGGGGCGCGGCGGTGACGCCCGACAGGGCACGGCATCGGTGCACGCGCTCCCCTGGAACGCAGGCGCACAAAGCTCTCCAGCACAACATCTCCACTCTTCAGGAAATCTATACCATGCATTATTAATGACCCGCAGACAAAGAAACAGGTAGATGAAAAAAGTCAAAAAGAAACGAGTTAAATAATTGAATGCACCGCACCTCAAAAAGAGAGAAGAACTCCTACAGTTGGACAATGCGAGCAGAAGTAGGTCAGAGGAAGACATCAAAGGGGCCGACTTGAGCGGAGCCGCGCCGTGTAGAGCACGAGTAACTCGCGCCAACGTTCTCGGCGCGTTGCCCCAGCACTCGCGGGAAGGGCCTCCACGCAACGCAGTCGATGCAAATCGATAGCAGCGCTGTCTACGCATACCCCCTCGTATCCTCTCTGGCATCTTCACCCAAACTGCATGCCATCAGCCAGCGGCATCTCGCCGGATTCTGTCTTGGTCCGCGAGGCCGCGAGGTTCCCGCTGGGTTACCACGCGCTACGGTGGGCGGACGCGCTCGTACAACGTCCGGGACGGGTGGGTTCCCGCTGGTACACTTTGGATGTGAGCTTTGGATGTGACTGGGGGCATTTTGTTTTCCTCTCCTCAACTACGAGCTGGCAAACTGTACTGTCATTTATTCATACAACTATAATTTTGGATTATTTTCAAAAACCTTCCACAGCGCAGCTCTGGTGAAAAGAGTGCTCTATAAGAAATAAATTCAAATGACTGCGATGGAGTGATGCCCCAACCAGGGCGTACCCCCCTTTGCGCTCACCGATTCTGGAATAGGCTCCGGAACCACCACTGAGTTCAACTTTTCGACAGCTGTGTTTCTTCTTGCATACGCACCCAATAACGATCAGCGTTTTCTCATGTTGGTGTCCATGTATCTGCAACCTCATGAGAAGGTTGAGCATGGGCTCATGTCTCCCTCGCCCTGATCCACCAGCTCGGCAGCAGCGGCACAAAACGGTTCTGACCACGCGGCAGCGGGGCGGCGCAGTGACGTCCACGTCCACGAAGACGAGCAGGGATCCAGTCCCCGCTTCTGTTACTCTGACACTAGTATTTTATTCAGGTGTAAAAGGCAAAGGGGAAAACTAATGTTTTCGGTCTAATCAAAAGTGTTGAAGTTTGCAGCCGCATAAGTACATCCCCCGCGGCAACTAAATGTGGTGGTAGATAAGGCTGGAAGAGAGGGACAGACAGGATTTATGTGTTTGCTGATCTGTTGTGGCCCGAAGAGATCCTCGAGGCAGAGCAGGCCACCTGCCGCACGTTGCATTAAAGCGCAGTCTCCGGGCCTGCCTTTCAGTCCTCCTCCTGTCTCACCGAGTGCTGCGGCTGACACGCACACACACGCGCGCGCACACACACACACACACACGCAGGAGACAAACTGTCTTACCATGGGGAAAAGCACAACATACATAGGAACACACACAGTACCATACAAACAACTTCATTATTACATTAGATATATTATTTGATATATTCTTATCCTTTTTACAGCAACATTTTCAGGGGGGGCTGGTAGCACAGTGGTTGCAGCTGTTGCCTTTGGATCCAAAAGGTTGAAGGTTCAAATCCTGCCTCCTGCTGTAGTGCCCTTGAGGAAGGCACTCACGTGAAACTGCTCCAGTAAAATTACCCAGCTGTATAAACAGGTAAATATTTCTATGCAACTTAACACTGTAAGCGGTTTTGGATAAAATAGTCAGTTAAATGTGAAATTAATCACTTTATACTCCTTTGCTTCATCTGGGTAAAACTAAGAGTAAAAGTACACTTAGTGAAAGAAAAAAACAAAGTTGCTAATAAAATTACATTGCATCGCAATGCATTTCATTGATTACCGCATTAAAAACAGTTTACCGTTGTCTTTTCACAAGACTGTATCATAACAGCTGTTCAGGGATAGAGCACAATTTCACCTGGGAATCTCCCTTGACCAATTGAAAGGCATTAAAAATAACAATATCAATAATACTAAGGGCAGCCGACAGCGCAGTGATCTAAAGGTCGCCGGTTTGAATCCTCCATACTGTTGTAGTACCCTTAAGCAAGGTACACACACACCCATCATCTGAAACCGCTTGTCCCATACGGGGTCACGGGGAGTCGGAGCCTAACCCGGCAACACAGGGCGAAAGGGGGACGCACCCAGGACGGCAAGGCACCCCAAGCGGGACTCAAACCCCAGACCCACCGGACAGCCAAACCTGGTCCAACCCACTGCACCACCTCACCCCCTTCTTAAGCAAGGTACCGACACTGAATTACTCCAGTAAAATTACCCAGCTGTATGGATGATGGGTAGATAATTGTAACTTAAACACCGAGTGTCACTTTGCAGAAAAGCATCCGATAAATGAATAAATGTGACGGCAACAATCTGCCAGGTGACAGAGGAGCGAGATGATGGCGTGGAGCCCGACCCCGTCCTGTTGCACCCCCTGCCTTGACACCCTCTCTGGACCAGAGCGGCGACTCGGCCCGAAGCAGACGAGACAGGCAGGCCGCGAGAGCCCGAGTCGCTCCTCCTTCACGGGCAGCCATTTATCTCAATTTCGCTCCACGCTGGAAACCACTTGCAACGAGCGCTCTAGTCGCTCAACGTTTAAACAAATCATTGAGGGGCAACGTGACCCGGCTCGACCGGCGTCTAATACACCGTCATACCCCCGTTGAAAACCCCGGTGCCGAAGAGCATCAGTCGCGTGTCTCGGCGGCAGGCCGTGTTCAAAACAACGGCATCCTACCAGCGCTGCTCCTGACACTGCTGCAGCGCAAAGAGCTGGAAGTTGAGTACGTTGCCATCTCTTCTGCCCTGTGTTACTTACTGTGGTTTTCTTAAATGCGCACATGACGGCACCGTGTGGCCTGGAGTTGGCTGCGTCCCATCAGCGTTCGGCACGAGTCAAAATGAGAGCGCGAACGAGAAAGAAGGACCCAAAAGCCCGATGCCCTGCTAGCGGAGGTGTCTCCTGGGTGTCTCGACTAAACCCCGTTCAGCCGCGGTGCTGATAATCCAGCTGGTCCCCATGTAAACCCCCGAAGGACCCCCCGGGGATGCGCTGGGATGTGGCTCACTGTTTATGTTGGACCGAGCCCCTCCCACTCCTGCCACAAAGCAAATGCAAATCGGGCACCAACAGATAAATGAAAAGACATTTTGCGAAGCTTTAAGCCAAGCTGTTCAGCAAACTCTGAGTGGAATATGTTAAAAGTGCACTTTCTGGATTTCCTTTTATCTTCCCGAGTTTGAGAACTTCCAACAGGTTCCGAAGCTTTAAAGGGCAACGTTCCCAAGAGAAGTGTATCACTTTTCCATCTTTGAAGCCACAAAAATCACCTTAATAGGCCTGAACATACTCTCTTTTGCTTATTGAAGCCCCTTTTGTTTACGTTTATGTGCGTCTGAGCACACACACACACACACACATTATCCGAACCGTTTGTCCCACACGGGGTTGCGGGGAGCCAGAGCCTAACCTGGCAACACAGGGCGTGAGGCTGGAGGGGGAGGGGACACACCCAGGACGGGATGCCAGTCCATCACAAGGCACCCTAAGCGGGACTCGAACCCCAGACCCACCGGAAAGCAGGGTGTATGTGTGTGTAAATAATAAAAATATATATATGTATATACATATATATTGTATATTTATACACACACACATAGAGTATGTGCATACACATATACACACACTCATACATACATATATACTTGTATAAACTCTTATATAGTGTACATATACAGCATATACACAAGTGTTAATCTATAGAACGGTGCAAAAGTTTTAGGAACTTGGTTGGGGAAGAAAGCTGTAAAGTGAGAATGATTCCAACAATAATGCTCTTAATTAATAAACTTCCTATGAAGCTTAGTAACCATCCATCGTCAACAACTGCTTGACACGGCGGACTTGGGAGGGTCATGCTCTCTGGCGGGTCTGGGGTTCGAGTCCTGCTTGCGATGGACTGGCGTCCCGTCATGGGTGTGTCCCTTCCCCCTCCAGCCTGTGTTGCTGAGTTAGGCTCCAGCTTGCCACGATCCCGCCTGGGACAAGCAGTTGCAGACATTTTGTGTGTGTGTGTGTGTGTGTGTATACTTTCGTTCCTTAACCACATACAAAACTATAATACTGTAACTTTTAGCAAAAGGAAAGCTTGAAAATCTAAAACGTGCTCTTTCCCATTGACAGTAATGCAGAAGACATTAAATAACTGTCTAAAACAAATATTTGTGTGAACCATCCAAGTGCCTAAGACTTTTGCACAGTACTACATATATAAACTTTTTTGGTTACGTGTGGTCACAGGTTACGATGCTGAATGGAAAACAAAATCCTAGTTAGGATGGCACGTAATTCGGAGGAACGCAAAATAAAAACGTGAAGTATCGACAGACCCCTGCAGAGCACAAGCAAGAGTGCAGGTAACGCAGCCCTCCCGCTGAACATCTTCTGCCTGGCGGCTCCAGCCAAGAAGAAAGCTTAAAATGCTTTGCTGCATAAGCAGGAACGGAGGCGTCCGTAGACATCGCTCCTTTCTCAGCGGTAATGAAAATCTTACCCTGATGCAGCACAATAACTTTGAAAAGCCTAAGAAACACAACAGAAACAGTGGTGTCTTTACACATTATAAATGGATTTCAATCAGAATGCGTTCCAAATCAGCATAGCAGCTCATGCTGCAACGTAGATAACGGGTAATTTGCAATGCGGGTGTGCAATTTGACGTGTTTTTGTATCGTGGTGAATCAAAGTATTTATTTAAGCCTGTGTCATTTAGTCATCCTTCTGGGCAGAATGACCACGTTACAGTGAAAATGTTGGCTTCGCAGGCAGAGAGCGGCCACCTGTACGCCAGGTGCGCGGCGACAGGAGCGCAACGCTGACAGTGTACCGAGCGCTGGGGTTCCGCTGTCAGAGCGCCTCTGCGTGAGCTTTGACTCTGACCTCGACGGGCCCAGACAACGCAGGGAGAAAGGGGGTAAAAGGGAGGGAATTACCATGGAGATGAGGTATGCTGTTGCCCTCCAAGGTGGAGTGTCTTGGGCCTAGAGGCTGAACAGGAGCTGGCATTAGCGGGCCTCTCCCAGTAGGGGTCGCTGTGGAAAAATGTGAAAATCTCTTAAAGGCGATCGCATCGGAGAGAAGGCCACCCCTCCCCGTCCCCACAACAGTCATCAAAGTCACATATATTGCCGTTTCCCCGAGCGGCCTGTGTGTTGTGCGCGACTCTCCCAGGGTCTATAATTAATGCAAGCAAATGGCTTAAAATACATGCGGGTCGGGTTACGACGAGCGAGCGACGTTCAAGGCCTCGCTCTCCGACTCCTTGGCGCGAACGCGTGCATGGGCTCTGACAGCTACACAAAGCACATGGGAGGCTAACTTTAAAGGATTTTGTCAGATGGAATCTTATAAAACTATCCTCTGAGTGCTCTAACAGAAATGTCTGAAATTCCTGGATGTCACATCCCTTCAGGGTTTTGTAGCCAGCGCAGGGTTGGCAGGCGAGCTATATATATTACATTGTGTGGCTGAAATTGACTTTAACTCTGCAGTGAATTATTGAAATTTTACTGACCCTCAAAAAGGGACTGTCAGAATTGATACCATATTCAATTTTTCAAATGCGGCGCGCGTTTCGTATATGTGGGATTCTCAGTGAAGCTAAATCAAAAACACAAGTAGTAAGTAAAGTAGTAAGTAAAATATATATGTATGTGTGTGTGTGTGTATATATATATATAAAAACCACCACAGAGTAAAATTTTGCCTCCCAGACAGCATAACCTCTCAATACTGAAAAACAAGACTAGCAAAAGACCACATGTAATATTGCAAAAAAAAAAAAAAACAGAATTCATGCTGATGAACATCACATCTTTCAACAAAAATAAAATAAATAAATAAAAAATCCAGGTAAAACTGAAATGTTGCTGCTGCATATTCCTGGCTATACGTAATTTATTTGGGACGTGTAAAGTTGTTGAAAAGATATTTTTCAGTATAAACTAAAACTGAGCCATGTGACGTAACCAAGAGTGTGGAATTCAAGAATTTACATGACTTGCTAAATTAGTAAACCTCCGTATTCTGCTGTTGCAGAGAAAAAAAAAATAAAACACAGGCATGCATACAGATTTCTATTAAGAATAATAATTATTTGTGCAAAACATGGAAAAAAGAAAAAAAGGACGGCATAATGGTATCAGTTAAGCATAACTGAGAAAATTGTGTTATTGGAAGATCAAATGAGTTTCAGACCATAACTTAAAAGAGAATTTATGGGCGTTATGAAAATTTTATTAAGTCTTCATATATGAATGTGGTATAACGGCAGACAACTTAAAACATTAAAGAATGTGTTTGCATACATTGGCGCAAATCCGGCTTTGTCCTCAGCCAGTGTCTACCGTGACTGTGGACATGCAGGACGAGTGGGGGACGGGGGACGGTGGACGGGACACAAATAGAGACAAACTACAAAGGTCATTCTGCACTTTCTATTTATAGATTTAATCTTCTATGTACCAACTTCTAACCTGGATTATTTAAAATTTACGTGATTCATAATGATTCATCTTTATGAACAGGAATGAATGATTTAATCGTATAATTGATACATACATACAACTGTCGGGTTATGAAAAAAAGCAAAACTATTGCTGTTCCACTATCCCGACCGCTGTGTTGCTAAATAATGGTAATAATCCAGTTCTCCCTGCCACACAAAGGACTTTATCCCTTCGCTTACAAATTCTCGTAAAACAAAGATGTACTAATTCCCATTAGTTTTAATGGTAAAAATATTTACGCGTTTCAGAGCCCGGAAACTGGCACCTATTAATGCAAAAGTGTCTCGAAATAATTCTGATATAACTGCAGTTATTGCAATAGTATAAATTCATAAGTCAACATAACAAGGCAGTTTCCCTTCATTATTTACTCTATAACACTGCATGACTGCGTACCTGCGCTACTTCACCTTATTTGTAGCTAATATGTGGCATACACTTAAACGTTCACACACACACACACACACACACACACACACACACACACACACACGATGCTCAATGTTTATGTACCTTTAATGCAAAAAAAAAAAAACAAGGAAACTAAACAGTGAAGACGAAAGAGATCCACGAAAACAATGGAAATGAACTGATGCTCGCCAAACAAGTAGCTATGGTTTGGACAGTCAGACCAGGACCACGATCACTAGATTTTAAGAGGAGAAACCAGCACGCAGGGGTTATTCAAGGTTATTCGAGGTTATTCGAGGCTCAGAAGTTAATGCGGCACGAGCCGCACGGTGGCTCTGGTCTCGCATCACTCAGCTGTCGGTAGGCGCGCGAAATCCAAAGTCAGTCCTCGTAAATGTGAACAAATTTTCCGTAAACTCACGTTGGGATATTAAATGAAACCTTTCGGAACCTCGAGTTCTTGCAAACCGAATCTTCGTATTGCGGACGATGACCGTAGAGGTTTTTGACGACCACCGCATCCCAAGTACTTTCGTGTCGGAGGTTCTTAATAATTCCGATGTATCGGTCCGGAGATGACGTTAATAAAAAAGATTTTTGAAACCCATTATTTTGCGCATTGACAGTTAGGTTTACCAGTCATTTTATTATTTTACTAACCTTACCGTGGTGATCAGTGATGCACCAGAGGACACTGGGGCCTTCTGACAGTTTTACAGTTACAACGTGAAGCCTTGGAGAAAAAATTCCCACTAAACAGATAAAATATTAAATAAAACGACAGCACATAATCTGTGTTTAGGTGCCAGCAAAATTATTGGTGCTGTTGTTAGAAGCAGCTGGGAGCACAGTGGTTAGAGCTGGTGTGTTTGTGACCCAAAGGTTGCAGGTTTGAGTCTTGCCTCCAGCTGTAGAACCCTTGAGCAAGGTATTTGCTGTAAAATTGCTCCAATAAAAATTACCCAGCTGTATAAATGGGTAAATAATTGTAAGCAGCTAAACACTGCAAGCTGCTTTTGGAGAAAAAAAACATCAGCAAAATGAAGCAATGTGTTATTAATTATAAACTGTGCTCAAGACCGATGGTGCACAGTTTACAAACTTCCACAACCCTTGCGTCCTGTCCTCAAGGTATGGGTAGTGTAACACATTGCAATTCGCTCCTAACTGACCGGCCCTGCAGAAAGACACATTTAAACACACACACACACACACACACACACACAGAAGCCAGCCTTAGTGACCTAGGGCAGGATGCTGGATTTTGTTGCACAACCGTAAAGGTAAATTACAGCCAGGAACGGCACATTTGGCCCATTTATCAAGCAGACTAGACTACTCACTATGCTGGGCTTTCTCTTAAATTATACGCTTCTCCACCTTGGTAAAAACTAATCTGGCCTGGCCCGGTACACAAAGTGTTCCAGTGGCCCCTTTACATTGTTTCCCAGGAATGAGCCCCATGATGGAAAATGTGTCCCAGGCGTGCCGCTGTGCCCCTGCCCCCGGCCCTGGCACCTGTGCCCCTGCTTTGCGTTTGGACATGTCTACTTTCGGGGAGGGCCAACATCCCAGCCCCACTGTGCCGCAGCGGGCGAACAGTCTTAGTCAACAGCGTGCAGGGAGCTCCTCACCTCGGTGCTCGCTGTGCTGTGCCTTAATCACGTCTGGATGTGGGCTAAAAAATAACCGTCCCCCCAGAGCAGAACACGTGAAGAAATATACCAGTGAGGTCATAAAAACCATCCTTCACCCTTCGAGGACGTTTTTGACTCAAAGAGCATAGTCAAACCAGCGTTACCACACCAGAGAAACAAGACTAGCGTCAGTCCCGGTACATTATAGCCACACCGATTCATTTACATCATGTCCTTCAAAGCAACGATTGACCCGTTTATAGAGCTGGGTCATTTTTTTTTACCAGAGTAAGTCATGCTAAGTACCTTTGTTGAGGACATTGCTGCAGGTAGTGGGATTCAAACCTACAACATTTACATCCAAAAGTGGCAACTCTTAGCTGCTCTTCTCCTTGCTGCTCTAAAATGCCCTGGACTGGGAACACACTCGATAGCGATAGGAATCCTCTGCGACCACAAAAATCGGCAGGGAAGGGAATTCCGCCTTTTCCATCGGCGATCTAAGGGGACCCACGCGGATCGGGCTGGGGTAGGTTCGCACCCCACTGGGCTCTGCTGGCGCTCACTCGCGTTGCGTAGCGGCTTGCGCACACAAACACGTGCGAGTTCTTGCCGACCAGCACCGCAACACACGGGCCGCACTCGGAACGTATGACCAAACGCGCTAACCGGAAGCGGGCGTACGCTCACGATGGGTGTGCGGTCGGGCCGGTGCTTCTAGAACAGCAAACGTCACACCTGGATAAAACAGGGCACTGTTATCTTTGTCCTCCACCGCGGTACAGACAGGATATATACACTTGCTGCGTGAGCAGCGTGGACGTGCTACCCGAGCGTGTGTTCGACCCTTCTTGTTCTCCCGCCATCTGCAGGACATTCAGCTCTCTTTGGCAAATTATCCTGGTGACTGAAGCCTTAAAAACGTGACGCTTCAAAAACACTGAATTGATTACAGCTCACAGCCTCCTTGCATTACGCACACCGTCTCCCTGGGCTGTGTTACCCCCTTCTGATCCAACAAATTGGCCGTTCAGGTCTTACACCTACCCATCATAGAAATAGAGTCTGGGCTTCATTTCCACTGTTTCACTTTAACCACAGAGGTCCAGGGAAAAACCCTGACGCTAAACATCGTGTCGCAATTAAAAAAAAGACTGACCATCGAACCACCGAAGAGAAGACATTTAGTAGTTTTTGTGCAGACGTGTCCGCGGCAATATCGGAGAACTTCCCGCAGCACCGCTGCATATCACCACCACCCGCTTAGTCTTTCCACGCCCTACCGGCAGTATGGCACACATCACCGCGCTGCTTACCACAACAGCGCTGACCTCCCTGCGCTCGTCGTGTGTGAATGCACCATCACCGAAGACTGAGAAAGAAGAACACGTTCCGTTCACACCCAAACACACACGTGCAGCGAACCCGTACATCGCATTTATCATCCAAAGGGCTAAATAAGCTCATAAGAGCTGCCCGATTGCAGACACCTTACATGTGCCCAACAGTCCACACATGGCCCAGCGCCCGCATCCCACCGTTTCCTCTTCACACTACTCGCACCAGAACACAAACGCACCGTTCTAAAGTCAAAGAAGAATGATACGGGGTTTGCGCTCCGTCAGGCGCAATCATGCCGCCAAATTCTTGACTTGGAGTTCATGAAACTTACAGTACGTGACATGAGATATCCGAATCGATTCGGTTCATTTTCACAGAGGACTCTTCTCACCAAAGTGACACCAAGTGCCGGACAAAGCGACTGGGAATGATCCAGTGTTACGGTAATGACAGGTGCACTCAACTGCACAGTAAGGCAGCCGAGGAGAGGAAAACAAAAAACTCCCAACTGTAAAGGAAAGGAAGAAAAATCAACCTCTGGGGCTCTGGAGGTCAAAGGTGTAGTAACTGCACACCACTCCTTTGTACACTAATGTGGTGATCTGCGTGGAAACGTCTAGAACGGAAAGATCTTTCGAATCCGAGCTACACTCCATGGAAGCTGAAAGCTCTGTTAAAAGATATGATTTGTGATTCAACATATGGAACACATGAATAGGCAGATTTACAGTGACAATGAGAGTATATCACCCCCCCCCCGGGTTAAAATCCCAGCTGAACACAAAGAACTCTCTCTCAAGAGAGTGTGTTTTACGTGCAGCACATCTTATTACACGTGTGCTCATGCTTCAAACCATCTTCTGCTCTTACAGATGAAGTCATGTCACAGTTCTCAAGGAGAGGCCGTTCGAAAACATTTCCACTCACGCCTCAATCGGCGGGAGATGATGACACACAGAAAGCGGGGGGAGTTGGGCGAGGAGGCAGCGGGAGGAGCGCTGCGGTTCAGGAGATGGTCTCGCACTTCTTCATGACCAGCACGTGGTTCTCAGACCCAAACTGCTCATATCAATGAGCTGATCACTCTGGACCCTACATCTGGGTACCGTCGTCCCAAACTGCTAGCGACAAACACGCCTCTACTTAATGTCTGTGTCCCAACCAGTCTTTGCTCCACCGCATCATCTCTCATCGGAAAGGAGAAGCTGAGGAAGGAGAGAAAGGAGAACCATCTCCCCGATCCCTTACTCTTCTGGTGCTACGTGTTAGGATGATGAATTTTTCAGCGTGGCCTCCCGTCCCAGATCAAACCTGCGTACTTTGAAGTGCGGAGATGCCACACTGTCTACGCGCAATTCTAACGGGACAATAGAAGGGCCTCTGTACCGCTCACGCTGACAGAAGAAGTGAGCGCAGCTCTAGACAGCACAGGAGCTTCTCTAAGACGAGCGGTGGAGCAACACGGAGCTCGGGGGAATCCACGCAGCATTTTCGGCACGAACGCCGCTCAGATCCGGAAATGCGCACCGGTTCCGTTCGGGGGAAGGAAGCGGAGGGCGGGACTGCGTTCCGGACCACCACGGCCCTGACGAGGACAAGCGGTTCAAGTGAGCGAGCAAAAGTAACGATGTGTGCGTCAGTGCACACATCCAAAAGAAAGTGTTGCTCTCCAACAATCTCCACCGTTGGACAAAGTGACACAGCGGACAGAGAATTAACTGAGTACAGCTGCTGTGATTCACACTTGTGCCACATGTAGCCACAGCGATCTTAAATTCTCCCCAAGCGTAATATTTACACAACCTGAATGAAAGATCTTATCTATTTCAGAGGGAATTCTGTTTAAAAGAAATAAATTAATTAATTAATTTTTTTTTTTTAAAAAAAAGCCATTTTAAAAAGACAGCAGTCTGGAGATGTAAAGAGATAGCGCTCTGCTTTTCCAGGCCGAAGGAAGAAGAACCCTATCAGGGCGAAGTCGATTAACCAAATTTCTTAAATGAAGAGTGAAAAAAAAAGAAAATCTGAATCTTGTGATTACAATAATAGGTTCTCTTTGTCTGCCCGATGTGACTAAAAGCTTTTTTTTTACCTCGTTTAAATTGCCTGCCGTTAAGATCACCCTTTCCAAAACCGGGCGGACCTTGGACGGCGGTGCCGGGGCACGGCGAGCGCTCCGCAGGCGGGGGGCGCTGCGCTCTCCCTCGACCGCGGTCCAGCTCCACGGCTAGGGCACATTTGCCCGATGTCAGGTCAGCGGCACCGCTGTTCAATTAGGCCGGAGGCTGTTTGTTTGTGCGCACGGCTACTTTCTTCTCCACTTGCCCATTATGCTTACAATCTCGCCTGTCATATTTGATTTGCCGTGCGATGCGGCCGGGATGACGGGATCCGCCGAGCAATCACTCACGGGAAGAGCCGGACAGGGGCGATGCGCGCGGCACACGCCGTCGCCAGCCTCTCCTCTCGTCCAACTGCTTAAAGTGGTCGCCGCTCTAACTACTGTCATTGTGCCGCTGTGACCTTAATAACCTTCAGAGGCAAAGAACAACAGGTACACAGCCTTCCTTTAGACACACACACACAGTAACTGATTTACCGAAGTCTAGCCTAGACTTCAACTCCCTTTAAACTGCCATCTTGTCTCCGTTAACAGGATTATTTAATGCCAGACATGTTTCACTGCTATCGCTTTGGCCAAAACCGCACAGCAAACCAAAGTACCTCCCTTGATTTTTTTTCTTTTTTTTCCCCCCTGCTGCCAAGTAATATAAATGTTTACACATAACAGAAACACCGCGACTGATTTACGTTTTCCATCGCGCAGACTTAAGCAAACCTTCTGGTCTTCACAACATATTTTTCATTTATGAAGCTCATTATTGATGGCGAGTCGCACCTCTTCGGATTGGATTTCTCTATTTGTTTACGCTGCACACAGTGCTGTGTCTTGAGGAAATATTCATCCGCTTTACGTGTCGAGTGAGGCGGCGACCAGCGAGAGAAGCGTTCGGGTCGTACAAGAGACCGCCAACGGGTTCGGTCCGGGCCTGCTGGGTAACGAATGCCCTCGACGCCCATCTCCAGCCGACCGGTTCAGGTTCCCTTACACGACCTGCTCGGGGTTGGCTCTCATCACGCTGCCGTCCAAGCCACCATGTTCGCGATAAATATGATGTCACCCGGGTTATGGTTTGCACCAAACACCGAGCTATGCGTCCGGACCGAAGAGCTCAGTTCTTCTCGCGGAAGGTCTCGGAGGGCGTCACGTGGCTTACGGCCAACTCCAGGCATGGCTTAAGACCGATGTTCTTAGAGGAAGCTTCTGCATGACCACTCTCTACTTACTTACTCTCGAGGCCAAGGCTACGTAGTTGTAAGTAGAGGTGGACCTCAACTGTTGAAATATGCAAATCACGATGACTCAGACTTACGATGCCGTCCCATCGACCTTACTGCGTTATTTGCGAGTCCCGATGTTTGTAACGTCTAATGACAGCCGCTCCATCCGCTGCACGATAACACCGGCCGGTCGCACTGTTGCACGGCACCGTATCCGTTTATAGTTTGGGGCTCACTCAGAATTTAGTGGTCTGGCAGCGGTTGTGTTTAAATTTCCAAAACTTTCCCTTTGTGACTCCCTTCAAGTGACGTTTTATTTTAAAATGGCTTGCAAGTGAAAAAGCTGGAGTTCTGGTGGTGCTGAAAAGAAGCAGCGGAAGTCCATAGATCTGGGAATGAAAGCTAGGGCAGAATAAAAATATAACTGTAATACTGTACATTGTATTATTATTATTTTACACGAGTGATGTGTGGAATTAGTGAAAAAATATAGCAAAGCCTTATAAAACATAACATTCGGGCATGTACATTCAGTCATTTATCTGACGCTCTTCTCCAAATTCAACTGAATTCAATATATTTTTATAGAGCGCTCTTCTCACTCAGGGACACAGAGCGCTTTAATACAGGCATAAGGCAAGAAAAGCAAATACATCAGATAATATGTAATGCATAAATTGCACTTTTGCTGAGATGTACGTCGCTTCGGACAAAAGCGTCCGCTAAATGAATAAATGTAAATGTAAATAAAGAAACAAAGGAGACAGTTGTCCACCAACTATCATAACAAAGTACTTTTATGGAGCTATAAGCACAGTATGCCTACTGGCCACGGAGGAAAGGAACAAAAACTCCCAACTGAAAGTCGAGGGAGAAAAACCTCTGCGGGTCCAAGGGCCGGTGGTTGCCCACCCCTCCTGGGTATTCTAGATTTAGTAACAATTCTAAACCAGTTTACAAGTAATCATGATATTGTTTGGGTAATTTTTCTGAAGCAATTTAGGGCAAGTACGGTGGCACAGTGAGTAGCGCTGCTGCCTCACAGCACCTGGGTGGTGCGAGAAAATGTAGATTCAATCCCTGCTCTGTCTGTGTGGAGTTTGCATGTTCTCCGGGTGCTCTGGTTTCCTCCCACAGTCCAAAGACAAGCGATTCACGTTCACCCATAGTGTGTGAGTGACAGAGAGAGTGTGTTCCACTGATGTATGGAAGAGTGACCCAGTGTAAGTAGTGTATCTAGCAGTGTAAGTCACCGTGGTGAATAAGGTGTGTGGCTCATAACACTACAAAGAGTTCATTGTAAGTCACTTTGGGGAAAGTGTCTGCTAAATGAATAAATGTCAATGTAAGTACATTGCTTAAGGTTACTACAGCTGGAAGAGGGATTTGAACCTGTGACCTTCAGGCCCAAAAGCAACAACTCTAACCACTACACTACCAGCTGCCCCTGTTAATTGTTTGTATCTCCTTATGATTTATGTAATACAGTATGAAGACGTTTACGACTTTAAATGAATCGGACTTAAATGAAGTTGACAAGTCTTGTTTTAAGTCTGCTGCAAATTCCGTACAACATGAATATAATGTCAACATATATTAAAAGGAGTCTTTATTCATATGACAGCAAAAGGAATCAGTTGACAAGATAGTATATAAATAAAAGCATAAAATTAGACAGAATTCGGGGGAAAGAAGCTGTTCGACTTTCCATTCGTATTTAGAATAACGTTTTCATTGACAAGTCGACTGCGCCCCGCTGTCAGTTACTGCCCCTGGTTTGCGCAGGAATAATGTTACAGATGAGGGTAGAAGCAACGTTGACAGCAAATAATCTGCTCGTCGTGTAAGCGTGTGTACTTTCCATGTAGACGGTGCCGGACCGAGCTCGGCGTACCAGGAGTAGCCTAGAGGTTCCTCACATTTCTCCTCGCTCTCCTCATTGACAGCCTTTTAATAAAACATGCCAGCTCATAATTATTGGGGACTTGTTTTGCATGGATGGTGTCTTTTTGTTCAAAATCTAACTACATCACAAACACGCACTGAGATGTCACCTGAGGAACTACTTCGTGCGTGCAAACGCAAGCGCACACACACTTTCAGAACCGCTCGTCCCATACGGGGTCGCGGGGAACCGGAGCCTAACCCGGCAACACAGGGCATAAGGCCGGAGGGGGAGGGGACACACCCAGGACGGGACGCCAGTCCGTCACAAGGCACCCCAAGCGGGACTTGAACCCCAGACTCAGCGGAAAGCAGGACCAGGTCCAACCCACTGCGCCACCACACCCCCCTCCGGAACTACTGCATGCTTTTAAAAAAAAATTCTGTAATTTTTAATATGTACAATACCAAAATCTTGGAAAGCCAAACGAGTATCACAAATCCGCTTTCTGTCTCCTCCATGTGACTTTCTACTGGAGCGCTAGGGAGCCTCGAGCGGGAATACAGGTTTTACTTGTGGAAACGTTTAATTAATTTATGCAACGTTTTGCTCGCGATTCCATTCATGTTACGTCTTACTTAGAGTAGCTATCAAGTGAAAAACGAGTGCAATGGTGGTACAGGAAAAAAGTGAAAGAAAGCAGATTCGGAATAAGTGAATAAATGCTAAATGACAGTGAAAATATAATACTATACAGTACTATACTATACAAAGTGGGGGCGCGGTGGTGCAGTGGGTTGGACCACAGTCCTGCTCTCCGGTGGGTCTGGGGTTCGAGTCTCGCGCGGGGTGCCTTGCGACGGACTGGCGTCCCGTACTGGCTGTGTCCTCTCCCCCTCCGGCCTTAGGCCTTGTGTTACCGGGTAGGCTCCGGTTCCCTGCAACCCCGTATGGGACGAGAAAGTGTGTGTGTGTGTGTGTGTGTGTGTGTGTGCGCGCTATACTATACAATACTGTATAAGGCAGCATGAAAATATAATACTTCATTGCATTCATGTTGATGGGGGTGCGGTGGCACTGTGGGTTTGGCCGAGTCCTGCTTTCCAGTGGGTCTGGGGTTCAAGCCCTGGTTGGGGTGCCTTGCGATGGACTGGCGTCCCGTGCTGGGTGTGTCCCCTCCCCCTCCAGCTTCAGCCATGTGTTGCTGGGTTAGGCTCTGGTTCCATGCGACCACCCCAGAGGACAAGCAGTTTCAGAAAGTGTGTGTGTGTGTGTTCCTATTTCTATTATTTTAGCAGGAATAATGTGTGAAATGAGGAAAAATGTAACAAATTCATCTTACACAACAAAGCATCCACGCATGTAAATTGTTTATACATCCATATGGTTTCGATATGAAAATACAGCATGAGGGGGTTTGCGACTTACGACGAGGCTGTCGAAACGCAAGTGCTTTGCAAGTCAGGAGCACCTGTACAGCAGAACTGTTAGTGCTCTGTTGCTGCCAGGACAGCGCATACTTCTCTCTGCTGTCCAAGTTAACTCTCACATCCTGGCGTTATCTGCATGGGTACAGTTTAGAAACGGAATGACGGTGAGTTCGGAGCCAGAACCGAGGCCCTGTTCCCGGCACGCAGTGCCGACGGAGCGCGAGGCCGACGCGGCGCTGACGCTCCGGACATCTGGCCGCAGGGCCCGTGGCGACCGGGTAGGGGGACTCCGGCCCGTCGGGGCCGCGCTCGGCTCCGCGGCATTCCCTCTGCAGCCTGCTCACGGGCGTATGGTTCTGTCCTCATTTCTTCGGCGAAGACCGAACGCGAGCGCTCTCAGTCAAGTGGTGAAACGGAGCCCACCCCCCACCTCCCTGCAAATGGCTTAGTGAGCAACTGCTGGCTCAACAGAGGAATAAACAGATGGCGTGACTATACAATGAGCTCTAATGTACGACACATGTTGAGCGGAACAGGACTTTTTGCAAGTGCTCCGCAGTCGGTGTGACCCAAAGTGCTTAATCTGGCGGCTTGGCAAGCCCAGCGTGAGGATCAGGCCACAGCCATGGACGGAGGGAGGGAGGAGCACACACCCGCTGCAGCACATCGTGCCACAGGCCTGGCGAATGCCGCCATCGAACCGGCAGCCAACCGCCACTAGCGGTCGAAACCGAGCCCGCGCTCATCGTCCCCATCCTCCTCCATCCAAAGTACTGCGAACGGCGTGTTTTGTGGAGAACTTAAACCGTGGCTTCTTCGACACGCCACAAAACTGTAGAGTAAACGTGCAAACGACGGCTGTGGAAGATGCCGTTCGTGCGCCGATCGGCGGCGACGTCATTTCTCAACAGGAACGGCATCAGAAGCAGAAAGACAGTCAGAAAATTAGCGTCACCCATAGCGGAAAACGTATCGCGGTCACAAATGCGTCGTTCGGCAATCGCGGCCCGGTAAAACGCTCGCTTCAGCTTCGTGGGCCGAGACTGTGACCCAGCTGAGGACGCACAAGAGCGCAACGGGAAACAGGAAAGTGGCACTTTCTGGCAGCAAGGGGGTCCCTAAATCACTAACCTGAGAAGAGGAGAGGCACTATGATTCAAACATCCGACACACACATTTCAGAAACCGCTTGTCTCACACCGGGTCAGGAGGAGCTGGAGCCTAACGCGGCAACACAGGGCGTACGGCCGGAGGGGGAGGGGACACACCCAGGACGGGACGCCAGTCCATCGCAAGGCACCCAAAGGGGGACTCGAACCCCAGACCCACCGAAAAACAAGGACCCGGTCAAACCCGCTGCACCACCGCGCCCCCCGCTGATGCAAATACTAAACACACACAAATTCTGCACGGCAAACTTCCTTCTTCTTCCAAGTGGACAACAAACACAAACTGCTCAGGCTTTCCGATTAACGCCACGCCTCGCGTAGATATAACTGTCATGTAAATTTTGTTTACTTAAGCATTTCGCACCATCCCGCGATAAAGGAAGAATGTCAAAAAAGCAGCATTTATTTGTGCTTTTGATGGGCAGCACTTAATGTTTATTTGAGCGGATCATTTCGCAGACCCTAACAGTAAGAGTCCCTCTGAGTTATAATGACATCTTCCCCACATCGCCGCCTCATTTCCAAGTCAAGTGCTCAGGATGACGCGCCGCACTTCCACAGACAAGTTTAAACTGCTCGCTAATTCATATTTATGCCTTGAGTTTAGGCATCTCTGTCAACGTGCGAGGCTGGACAACTCAAGGCTTCTTCCGAACGGAAGGGAGAGGCGCGGCCATGAAGTATGAGTGTGTCGGAGGATGCATCGCGCGTCCGTACATTTGCATTCTCTTTGAGAAGGCCCAACGGCGCACTAAATCAGTGCGGACGCCTCATTCCTACAGGTCCCCCAAGCCGCTCCCTCTTCCCTCTGCTTACTTGCTGACTGAACCATTTAACCTCCTTACAAAGCATCCACTTTTCTTTACCTTTTTCTCACAATTTTCTTTAATTTAGTGAATATTTTTAATGCATTTTTAAATAAAGTCAAACTTAATATTCAAACGGCGCTTATCACTGTTTCTTTGCAAAGCAGGCCATAAATATTAATGAGGCCCCGCTCAGACCTGAAAGGGCTGCCTTCGCCTCGGCTTTCTCCTTTAAGAAAGGGGGTTTATCACAAATAAAAAAAAAAAAAAAAAAAGCCCTGTGTAATTTTTCACAGAAATAATTGCCCTGCATGTGGTAAATGGTGTTATTTTCTGGTATTTAAAAGTTTGGCAGAGCTCCCCGTGTAATGATTCGCTGGCTGAGGCTAATGCTGGCAAACAGACAGAGTCACAAGCGGGGCGGCGCGTCACACACGTAACGGCTAAACTAGCTGAGGCTACTCGGCTGGACGGCTTTACGGGAGAGGAACACCGGCGCGCTCGGCGACACGGGGCCCTCTCGGGGCAGCCGGGACGGCGCAGGCCACGAGCATCATCGAGCCTCGCTTCAGGAGGAACACGCCTCGTCTGTGCCGGACACTCGAGTCCTCGGGGATCTACGGCGTGCCAAATCAGCCGAAAACATCCTGCGTAACACCGGTGGCCTGGTGTCGCAAGCGATGGTGTACGCCTTTTTCAGCACTCCGCCAGAAGTACACACACAGACACATCATCTGAAACCGCCTGTCCCATACGGGGTCGCGGTGATCCAGAGCCTAACCCGACAACTCGGGGCGCAAGACCGGAGGGGGAGGGGACACACCCAGGAGGGGACGCCAGTCCGTCGCAAGGCACCCCAAGCGGGACTCGGACCCCAGACCCACCGGAGAGCAGGACCAGGCCCAAGCCGCTGCGTAACCACGCCCCCCCAAGCAGAAGGATTATATACAAACAAGACGCACTTTAAAAGTGAGTGTTTAATGACTGGGGTAAGAAGGAAGAGTCTCTGGAGTGTGACATCTTTTCTGTCCTTCCTGAGACTGAACACGGACCGTGCGGCGTTGCTAAGGTCTGCTATGGTAATCTGGCACAGCGTGCCGTCCTCTTCACACGTCCCATTTCTTGCCCGCTCTAATTTCACAGCACCTAAAAAGCCCTAAACAGAGTGTTTCATAATCCGGAGATAAAAAAGAACCGGGAGGATGAGTTTGAATATGGGGTGAACAATGAGCTGTGCATTTTCGGTAAGAGTGTTTCATGACGTATTGAGGTGACGCTGCAAATAAAATGGGGTTAAAGTGGGAGGAGTGTGTTTGTAAAGGCTATCAGGTGTCCCCAACAGGTGGGCAGCCGTGACCGGCTGAACACCGCTGACCTTGAGCGTTTGCCGCTGACGTTCTTTCGGTTTCTGAATCCTTTGGTGCAATACGGCCCGGCCGAAGCTCCACATGCCTTCCTCCTATGCGCTGGTGTTTCTAATTGCCCTCACAAAACATCCAGCAAGAGTCAACAGTTGTTTTCTTTTTCCACTGTGAATCTGATGCTGTCCACGGTTGTGTTTAGAGCGTCAAACGAAATTCACAAGATTCTGCATTTTATGATCGCGAACTTGACAAGACTCGGATCCGGTAGGTGGATGACACACGTACCAGGTCCTGAGCTGCAACAATCAGCAAAACCGTCCAAAGAAAAGCTGCATTCGACCCCTGTTCGTTTGTCCCAGAACACACCGCAGCACAGATGCTGTGTGTTAGGCTGTGCTGAGGAACATCACCTGTATGATACACACGTCGGATAGGTACCCGCACGACTTCACCAGATGTATCCGCACCAGATGTTTACGGACTTGGGATGTCTCGACACGTATGAGAATCACTCTACTGCACATATGAGATGACTCTACGATCGCACCTAGACTGCCGTGCTCACATGGGATGCAGGCGGCTCACAAACTGTATAACACTGTGGAACACCGCTCTCAAAAATGAGAGAAGAGATCTATTGGATGCAGTGTGAGAAATGTCAACATGAACATCAACAGGTTGTGAGGAGACACGCTCTGCTTCTTCTGAACATGACAGTGGAAACAGCTTTGCATGGGACAACATGGCGCTCCTGGCCTGATCCAGCTGCGGACAAGGATGGGAACTTCTGGAAGCCTACGGGGTTTCAGATGCTATCTAGGAGCTGATGAGAGGCAAGGAGCTCACACACAGCATGGCCACACTTGGGGCAGACGAGTTCATCGCATACGTAAGAGGTCAGCAGCAAAGGGTCAAGATCATTGCTGACTGACCAACCACAGGTGTCCACCCGTTGGAGTCACTTGACAGCCTTTACAAACACACTCCTCCCAGTTCACCCCCTTTTCAATGGCTCTTTTATTGCTATTACACACCGTACAGTTAAAGAGTAGGCTTACTATGGGTGCTTCAACCTCCCCCATAGTCCAAAGACACTCCAAATTGCCCATAGTGTGTGAGTGTGTGTGTGTGTGTTCATGTGCTCAGTAGCTCCAAAACAGGCCCTGGAATCCTGATCAGGAAAAAGCAGTTTGTGAGCGAGTTAGTGAGTGAGGGAGCGAGCGAGCATTAACCACTACATGCACCCCTGTACTTCCGTAAATTTGAATGGTGTAAATCTGAATTTACAGAAAAAAATTCCCAGCATACGCATTATTTACGCACAGCGCTGACGCAAAACATCTGAAATACGTTGAGCGCAAGTCGGCGTAGCCAGACAAGGCAAGAAGTTGCGTCTTCCCGGTTCCTGTGTGTTTTGAGCCGCGAACACATCTCCTTGCGTTAGCGCGGTGCTTTTCTCGCATATTTTTTACCCGTTTCATTATTCGCAATGTCTGGTGGTAAAGGTGCACTTGAAGGAAAACGAGAACCGTCTCGCAAGCGTACGGCAATCGATTCGGAGATGAAATTGAAAATAATAAAGTATGAAGGCGGACAAAGATTACCGTCTATAGCACGGGAGCGAGGTTTAGCCGTATCGACTATAAATCCGATAGTGAAGGATGCTGCACGTATAAAGGCGCACGTGATGATGTCGAATGGTGGGGGAGGAGGATGGAATCTGACATACGTAACTTTTCACCTACGTAAGTGGTTGAAGAACGGTCTGTGTGCGTAAGTCGGGGGGTGTCTGTAAGTGTTAACCAAAAAATGCCTCAATCATGTGAATGTGTGTGTTACATTGCTCCTCTGCTCACAAAGCCAAACCCGAAACCTGTGTCTAACCCTGTCATCACAAACCTTAAGGGATGTGCCATAGTAACCTTCTGCTTACACGGAGCTTGGTACAACGTATAACACTGTAAATCTTAAGAAAAAATACTGTAACTGCTAAAAAAAAAAAACCACAAAAGACCAATATGAAGAAAAATATACGTACAAATTCACCCCGTAAATAAATCCCCGTGCAGCTACCTCTATTTGTGTGCATTTCCGCTAGGCGTCCCGGTCTCCCCCACAGGCCGAAAATGTGTGTTTCACGTGAACTGCTGACTCTAAATTGTCCGTAGCATGTAAGTCTGTGTGCGTACAGAGACGGTCCCCAACTTAAGATGGGGTTACGTCCCGCGAAACCCATCATAAGTCGAAAATTTTGTAAGTCAAAAACACATTTAATACAACTAACCTACCGAACATCATAGCCTACCATACGTGCGATGGCCATTACGGGCTTGTCGCCTTCATGCTGGACAATCATCTTGAGTTTCTCCTCAACTGTAATCATCTTCCTCTTCTCACCAGTAGCAGGAGACACAGATGGGCGTTTTGTACATATGACGGATGCACAAAACACAATGCAGATGGGGGGAAATCCAAAAAAACACTGGCAACACAGAACACTGTAGAGTATCGGTTGTATACGCTAGCTACTGTGTGACAGACCGGGAGATCACTGCCATTGCTCATCATCGTCAAAGAGTATCGCACGGCATACCGCTTGCCCGGGGGGAAAATCAAAATTCTTAGTATAGTTTCTAGTGAATGCGTATCGCTATCGCACCATCGTAAAGTCGAAAAATCGTTAGTCGGACCATCGTAACTCGGGAAGTGTCTGTACTCAGCAATGGACTGGCGTCCCGTCCAGGGTGTACCCATCCTAGCCTAGAACACAGAACTGATTCCACGACCCTGACAGACACACAAGACAAGTAATACAAACAGTACAAGTCAAGCACACACGTGTTTGAAGTGGGCGTGTCCTCCATGTCTACGAGAAGAGCGCAATATTTTTTCGTTACGCGAATACGTGTTCCCATTTTACGAGCTGCAGAACAACCTACGTTACGCTACGGAATAGACAAAGTGACCGAGCCAGTGAAAGTTTTGTGAAGCGTGACTCACAGAGACAATACCCCAAGTGCCTAAAGGAGGTGCCGCTCAGTTCCAGCAGTCCAGATCCGTACACCTCACACACATACACACAAAAAGGAACAAATAACGGAGGTCAGATTGCAGGTTCTTAATGATCAGCACTCTACTGCGACTTCCCAGCGAATCTTAGTTGCCTCTTTGTCAAGTCTTGTCCCATAGGTGGTTGCGGTCCAGTCCCGAGCGCCTGTCCCGTCCACTCCTGTCCAGGTCCGGTGCTGTGGCCCGGTATTCCGTCTCACGTCCGTGTTCAAGTTCCACTCACAGATTCGCGCGTCACGTTTCACCTTTGCGCGAAAACACTGTCTCTCTGTCCAGTGTGCGCCGTTTCGCCTCTACTTTGCACCCGGCACTTGTACGCACGCTCTGCACGCGGGCTCGTCGTGCGTCACGTCCGCATCCGCGTTACGGCAACACAAAACAACATTTTGCGAAGGAAGACACACGGTCACGTGCGCAGGTGAGCCTCGGCGCACCCCAGCCACGTCCCAGCGCATTCATTTACTGATGCTGTAATCTGGCACTTACCAACGGTTCAGAGTCATTCCTTTTCTTGGGAAATTAGCACATCTGACAGGTCCAAAATGTTTTTTTTTTTTTTTAATCTTGCCGATAAAGGAGACTATGTCCTCTACCTATCAGTTCCGCTGAAAATGAGACTTCTGGGAACAGCAATGGGGAATGTTGGCACATTTCCTCCTGTAGGAAATGAAAGCTTAATAGTATGGGCTACTGCGAAACAGCTGCGTAAATCCTACTTAATCCTTCCATGAATTAAGAAAAGCACAAAGTGATAAATGCACCGGGTTAAAACAATAAACGGAATAAATGAAAATAAACACCGACGGTCAGCACTGGCGTGTTTGCATGTACGGTATAATTTATATCTCCATTACGCTTTCCACCCCTTTCCATGTGTACAACATAGCTCACATGCACAGTCACAAGTACGTTTAGGATCTTCCAGCCCCGGCTGAGTGTACTTGCCAGATAAATGTGCTCGTCCAATGTCTTTTGGCAGCGGACGCCGTGCTGCAGGTACAGAAACACCATCCTTCTTAGAGCTCCTTTATTTCCCGCAACTGAAGTCCTACAATTAAACTTTCCACTGTACGTGCGGAGCTTTCACTTAGCAATAAACGATCAATTTCCCTACGGAAGGCCTTTTTAGCTCAAGCTTCATAAAACCATTTTCAGTCTGTTTATTCCGTTGTCTCGAAAAACATCAATTTGAGCAATAACATTTTTCAAAAAATCACCATGAAACAAAAGTAGAGAAGTTCACACATCCCCCGACTAAATATTTACTTGGCGCCTTTCAACCTCAAGCAGAGGCTCAGCGTAAAGATAAACAAACACAGGTTATCTAGCATTTACTTTACGTGCTACGGAACGGACCTCTGCGCTCAGCCGTGTGCCGCTGTGAACTCGGCGGTTCGGTTTAAATGTCTGTAATATACATACTAATTAGCCGCAAAGAAATGAAATCTTCGCTAACATGTTAAATCTGCTACATGACAGTATAATTTGACTTCTTAAAGGATTATGCAAATCACAGCTCATCACAGCACCGCAAGACTGAGAAAGGTGACAGCTAATTTATATATAATGCACCTTTCAGAAACTCGAGGAGGCTCTGCACCTGGGCAATCTGCTTCTTTATGCTCCCTGTATACATCAGAGCTTGTTTACCTTGCGCCCAAAGTTCTCGCGGCAAACGCTTTCTCCGTATTAAATCATTTCAGCCGCACGCATGTTAAACGCTGGACCCCGTCACAAGTTATTAAGACGTCTGAGGTGCAACGTTTGATTTGTACACTCTTTTTTTTTTTTTTTCCGGTCAGTGCAGAGAAGCACAAGTGTGAAATAAGTGAGAGCATCATCTTTACCATTTTGTAGATGGACTAAATGGCTTCACAAGGCGACACATCGGCGCGGAGGGCGGCTCGGGTGCCATGCGGTGCCATCGGAAACGGGTTCGATCCCCCGTGCGGTCAGGGCGGTGTCTGCGTTTCCTCCTCGTGGCTTTTGCGGATGCTCTGGTTTCCTCCCACACTCCAAAGACACACATTACATGAGAGCAGCTCGCTTTACTTTGGCCGCAGTGTGCGTTATTTCCCTGCGGTGGACCAGCAAACAGTCCACGGTATACCTTGCATGCGCCGTGCCCTGCGCTTCCAGCACCGGCTCTGAATCACTGCCAGCCTGCGCTGGAGCAGCGGTTAACAGAAGCGCGAGCGAACTACATCACTGCTCAGGAAAAGCGCGACTCCACACCGGCAAGGAGGTATTTTTGCAGTAATGTGGGACTGAAACTGGTGCTCTCATGTATAGAGAGAAGCGGTGGCTGCGGGCTCCTCCTGGCCAGAGTAGCCCACGGTACGAGAGAAGCGAGTCCACACTGAGCTCTATTTCCACTCCCCTGCCTCAGATGAGAACTGTGAACTGCACTTTACACATACAGTTTGTGTCCCCGTGTCTGGGTAGGGCTGCTAATTTTTAACATGCTCATCAAGATTTAAATAATTTGTTACAAGTAAGTCAAATCCATACTAAGAAAAAGGGAGAGAGATGGTTAGAGGCAGAGTAGTAAATTGTTCCATTTTTGCAGGTAATCTAAATGCAAACTAGAAGCAACTTATCATGAGAATGGATTTTCCACCATCTGGTCAAATAACAGGGGATTTGTCTAGTGGCAAGCAAAGAATGGAATGATGGGAGAAAGATTAGCGGGCAAGTCCTACAGTTGGCTAAAATGTATTTTGTGCAAACAAGAACAGATGACGCCTTAACAATTACACCTGTCAAAAACTCCAGAAAGCAATCCATCTCTCCGCAGCTCAGCTGAAAACAGCCGACTTCATAGCAAAATTATTTTTTTAAACAATTGCCAGCAAACATTTTGATACATGACAAGCCTGGAAGTCACGTTTCACTTGTACGCGTAAGCAAAGCAAACCCAACCCAACCCAACCCAACCCGACCCAACCCGGGTCTCTCCGCCTGCTCACAAACAGAGGCGAGGCGTTTCTCCGGGGGTGGCGACGCGGTTTCGGCGGAGGGGCGACGGCCCGGACGCTTTGTGCGGATCAAAGCCAAGTCGCTTCTCGAGCTCCTCTGTGTCGCTAACGGCTTCTTGGCCCATGAAAGGCGTCCTTTATGAAAGGTCTCCGCCGCTGCACTGCAGACTCAAAGCACCGATTGTTGGCCATTTATCTTGTCCATCTCCTTCTTGAAAACAAGCCCACACGGCTTCTTAGTTATTTTTGTGCTCGCTGCATTCAAAGGAGCCCTTTGTTAAATAAAGGGCGGAGCTTATCCTTAATTATGGAAAATGGGAAATGTAACAGTGTGCCCGCGGTACCAGTTCGCTCTTTGTTCGCCGCCTGCAACGTCTACATGGCGCCTCTTTGAAGCTGCTAACAGGTGGAAATTTCGGCGGACGCTAAATCTCTCATTTATTCAGAAATGCGTACTTTGTGGGGCTACGGAGACATCTGCGGCAGCTCCTGCCTGATAGTAATGGCTGGTAATGGGCTGGTAACGTCAGTAACCTGATGGGGTACGACTGTGCCCTTCCTCAGCTCAGCGTTGGGAAATAAAGTTGGGCAAACATCGCAAGTCACCGAAGAGACGCCCTTTAAAAAAAATTCTCTGAGTCGCACAAGTCGCACTTCTGAATTTATGTATGTGCGGATAACAGGAAAACAAATTTATTCAGGTAGGAATAAGTGCTCCTTTTGCCTGTAGCTAACATCTACAGTTATTAACGGAACAACCTTTTTCAGCTGTTTTAACAAGGTTTTCCCCCCAATTTGCTAAGGAAAAACATGGTACAAATGAGTGATCTCCCGCCAAATTTCGGCTCATGCTGTATCCTCGAGACCCGCAAAGGAAAACCGAACGAAGATATTTTCACAAAGTTCACGATCACTTATTTGCATCGTACGAGCGAAGGAAAAAAAAAAAAACAGTCGAGTTCGCATAACCAAGTGCGGTAACTACGACACATACGGTACGCCCGTACAATTCATCAGGAACCGTCCACTGAACTTTATGGAGTCGCTCCGACTGATTAGCGTTCAAATTAACACGATGCTTTTCTCCAAAGCCACTTGCAACGTTAAGCTCCTTACAATTATTTACCCTCTGGAATTTTACTGGAGCGATTTTGGGGTTGGGCCCTTACTCAAGTGTACTACAGCTGGAGATGGGGTGCGAACCGACAGCCTCCTGGGTTTAAAGGCAGGAGCTCTAAGCACTAGAATATTATGCGATATGATACTATGATGGAGGCAGGGAGGCTTTGTGGGCCAAACGAAGGATAACCTTAAGGAGAAGGTAGCCGGCGGAGACTCTACTCCGGACCGCTATTAAACGACGGGAAACATCGGCGCGTTGGTGTAAGGTCTCCGCACGCTTTGGACCGCGGAGGCACGTGTTTTGCCCAGCGCTGGTACCGGAGCTGCGGCCTTCTGCAAGCCGGAAGAGCCCGGGGCCCGCTAGCGGGAGGACCGAGGCACTAATCCTGGCGACAGAGCCGGACTCCCAGCAGCCCGCGCAGCCCATTGTGCGCGACGCTCGTGACAAAAGGCATTACGCTTCGCTCACAAAGGCCCGCGGGGAGAAGCGAGCTCGGCTGCCGAAAATGAGCGCGACGCACAATGAGGACGTCTCCTCCAGCAGCCGTGGGCGCGGAGTCAGCGGTGCGGCCGCCGCATCTCCCCTCAAGACCGGTCGCATTTCCATGGCTATTCAAATGTGGCGGCGTGGCATTGCACCAGGCGCTCACTTTCCTGCCTATTTAAATTTTAATTTCATCTCATATTTATAAGGGAACAATTAACAATGCAGTAGCATCTTTGGGAAAGGAGTGCCTGTGCGCTGCTGAAAGGGCAGAGCGAAAACAGCCTTGTGTGGAAAATACGGACCGGTAGGTGTTTAATACCACAGCGTAAACAACTGCACGTTTAAGTTCTCAGGATACTGAGGCGGCCAGCCATCGATTTTACCCTGGTACGTCCCGGTTGCTCGCGTACGCGTTCACACGCTCCGGATGTTTCGGAGAGCTTCTGGTGTATCTTGTCGGCAGCTACTCTAAATCGTAACCCCGATCATATTTGCTGTCGCGCGTATTTCTTCCGCTCCGCACTTAACCAGCTTAGCGAAAAATGCCTTTATCGCTTGGTGCACACATGGTACCACGTACTGTAAATACCGTGCGAACCCCTCTTACTCCTTGTGAGGAGATGCACTAATTCTGTGGTGTCGCAAGTCGTTGACAAGTGTACTGTGAGCACAAAGAGAAATCGGTATCTATCGGTAGCTATCTTTTACGGGTGGTCCTCGACTTACGACTTACTCGAATTACGACGCGCTCGAATCGCGATGACGCAGACTCGCAACCGCCATCCCATCTATCCTATTCTTTTACTTTCGGCTGACCGTGACTTAGGGTTCGAGTGTTCATCAGCAACTGCGTTTTATTTACATAAACATTTTTTTTTTTTTCCACAGAACGATAAGTTTCTGATTCCCTTCAAGTTTTGTTTTTTTTTAATTCAAAATGACTAGAAAAAAAAATGTGAGTACTATAGTGGGGCAGAAAAGAAAAAGCAAAAGAGGAAAGATTCAAGAATGAAAGTGAAAATAATTAGTACAGCATGAAAACATACTTATAATACTGCACTGCATATTATTACTATTCTATTTTTGTACCATTTTAACATTAGTAATATGTGAAATTAGAGAGAAAAAACATAAGCAATCCCTTTTACACAACACGAAATGTATTTCTCGTTATTTCTTTACTTCTTATATCTTTATGCTTTATAGGACAGAGCATAAGGGGATTTGGGACGTGGTCATCAGAGCGGAACCCCGTCATAAGTTGAGGACCACCGGCATTGTTTTATTTAATTATTAAATTAATTATTTAATTATTTTTCGACACACCACAGCTTTTCAAGCACCACTTCTTTAAATTAGATGAGAGAGCTGCAACAATCCCCCTGGTAGCCTAGCGGTTAGAAGTAGCGCCTTTAGACCCGAACATTACAGGTTTAATTCCCACCTCTGGCTGTAGCGCCCTTGAGCAAGACGCTCACCCTAAAAGTGCTCCAGTGACCCAGCTGTCTAAAAGGGTAAATAATAGTAAGAACCTCAACGCTACAAGTCATTTTGGAGAAAAGCGTCGCGTAAATGTAACACCGCCATCTGGACATCATCACATTTTATGGTCAGTGACACATGGTCGCTAGCAGGAGACGGTCACCACTCAGCTGGTAAGACGACTGGAATAAAAAGGAAATCCGGCGAGCGGCCCTGCCACCCGGGCAGCGCACGCAGAGCTGGTTCCGCTGCGCTCTCTAACTATGGTTACTCGTGTTGAACAGGCCGCCGCCGCCGCCGCCTTGGGAAGGTGACATAGCGAAGAGAGGAAGTCCCCACTAGGCCCCGCCCCTTAGCTGCTCGCACACATGCCTGTTGGTTGGCCGGTCCCGCACCCTCCACGGCAAAACATGTAAGAGACAACAATCAATAATAGAGGGTACTTGTTCTTTCATGATGAATAATTACAGCAGTGCACTAGAGGCCTGAGCCAGACAGTTTCTCTCACCCGCACTCCGGTACCACTGGCCTCTTCTCCACGGGTCCGAGGTGTTCAAACGCATCGGTGTGCAGCGTGAAAGCAGCAATCGGGGTCAGCGAGCGGGTCAGGGGAAAGATATAGTGTATTGATTTCACAGCGGGAGCGGGGCCGCCACAGCGGGGTTGGCGAGCTTGGCCGTGCGCCGCGCTCCAATTGGCCAGCGCGGTTCAAAGGGTTACCGCTTTTTGTTTGTGCTCCTGATGAATTGGGGACTGACGGATTGCGCAGGGGCTGGGACGCGAAGGGGATGCTGGGAGATTACGCCGCAGCTAACCCCGTTGCCTTCGAACGCGAAGTACGAGCAGGGGGAGAAGCAGGACGAGCGCGGCCCGCGGGAGCGGGAGAGCGGCCCTCGTGGGACGGCCGTCGGCCCCGTGCCGCGGGCTGCGGCCCGTAAAACACGGCGCCGAGCGCGATTAATCCGAGGGGCTTGAAACGACGCCACCATTTAGTAAATCATTCTGCTCCGCCACAGAATCCCGCGCTGCCATTGGCCACTGCCGGAGGAGCTGTAACTCGCGCCATTATTGAGAGCGATGCCCGTGAGCGCGTGCCGGCCCACGCGCCGCACGGGAGGCTTTCTCCACCGCGTCTTAAACAGCTCCGACTAAAAGCAATGATGGGAGGCTTTTGCATGTTCTATCACATTATGAAATATTCCCCCGGAATGGCAGTGGGCTCAATACATGATTCATATGACAAATGACAGCGCTCGGGCACAGAAGGCTCCCCGCGTCAGCGGCGCACAAGTATTGTTATGACTGCCTTACAAGTCGCGCAATTACCGGTCATGCAATATTCACCGAGGATGTGGGCAAACCGCTGACAGATTAAGAAGCCTGTCGCCAGATCGGTGCGGTGGCAGGGCGCGGGCACCGAGAACGGAGCGCAGCCGCGCGGCTTCCCGGAGCACGTAAGACGTACAGGGAGATGAGCGCCCCCCAGCCCACGCGTGGGGGTCACAGAGAACCCAGAGCGACTGTGCCGAGCGTGAATAACACACGGGACCCGACCAGCGGAGGAGGATGAGGACACAGCCTCTTCGGAGACTCCGCTTTAAAGCACGGGATGCTGTTCTCGCTCTGCGGACGCACTGCGTACAACACGTTTGCTTTGCGATTCCATTCAAGTTACTTCTTATTTAAAATGTGGGTACCGTGGTGGTGTAGAAAAAAAACAAAGGAACCAAAGTGAAAATAACAGCGTGTCAAGAAAATATAATTGCAGTAAGGAATTTACCTGATGCTTTTTTCCAAAGTGACTAACAATACTAAGGTACCTACAATGTTCAGTTACAATTATTTACCAGTTTATACAGCTGGATCATTTTACTGAGCAATTTAGGGTAAGCACCTTACTCAGGGTACTAGAGCTGGAGGTGCAAACTGAACCTGTGACCTGGGTCCAAAGGCAGCGGCTCTAACGACTACACTACCAGCTGTAAATTATTATTATTATTATTATTATTATTATTATTATTATTATTAATTGAAAAAATACAGCAAAGCCCAACAATAAATTATACAACATGTTACTTGTTAACATGTTATATGATTCACATGTTAAACATGTAAATAATATAACATGTTTTCTATTTATTCTTACGGTGTATATAATGCAGCATAAGAGGGTTTGCGACTTATAAGGTGGACTTACGACGAGGTCATCTGAGCGGAACCCCGCGGTAAGTGGAGAACCACCTGTGCTGAAAACTGAAGAGGAAACGCAGTGCGTTCGTATGTGCCGTATGTACAACAAGCTCCAATTCCACGTAAATAGGCTGGACTCCATTACGATACGTGTGCTCTATTCTCGCTGGGCTTTTAGCGGAGTTTCCCAGACTGCTGCTTCCCAAGGTGTCGCCGACTGGGTTCGAGACAACTCTGCATCGCTCAGAGACATGCCAACGTGTCTTTATTTTGGACTTCAATGCTTTTCAATTATGATGAGGCAGCATGGTGGCACAGCGAGTAGCGCTGCTGTTGTGTGAGAAGATGTGGGTTCGATCCCTGCTCAGTCTGTGTGGAGTCTGCGTCTTCTCCCTGTGTCTGTCTGGGTGCTCTGGTTTCCTCCCACATTCCAAAGACATGCAGTTCAGGTTCACCCATAGGGTGAGTGACACTGATGTATGTATGATTGACCCAGTGTAAGTCACCTTGGTGAACAAGGTGTGTGGACTGGTAACACTACATGGAGTATGTTGGAAGTTGCTTTGGAGAAAAGTGTCTGCTAAATAAATAAATGTAAATGATATGCACACAAAGCATCAGATGAATGAATGTGGTTTAATTCACCTGTACTTTTAGTGCACTTTTTCTATTTTACATATTTTGAAAAGGCAAGAATTCCTCTGTATAATGTTAACGTAACAAACATGTCATTGGCATCTGCACTTTATATCGATGTGATTTTATTTCCTTCATGCAAACGAATGAGCGAGAAGGTCCTCACGGACCGATGCCGTGACTCGGATCAACATTTTACAGTTTGTGGTGCTAAAAGCGAACCGTTTTTATTGTTTCCCGCGTTAAACGCCTGTCCTATGCGAGCCGCTGAGTTGAAGATGGATGGAGCGGGTTTAAAGTGAATGTGGGAAGGCCTGGGCTGGCGTCGCAGAGCCGTTCAGCAGATGAGCTTCCTTGGCAGAGATGAGTGGGCACGGGTCCAAAGCAGGCAGGGGAACATCCTCCCAGCAACAACAAACGGAATGCGATGAATGAAGAATGCCTCGACCAGAGCATCCAAACTTACTGGAAAAGAAGAGGGAATCATTCAGCACCACACTTGCCTGGCGAGGGAACATTTCTAAAAAAGCCTTCCCCCCTTGTTGTTATAAAAATTAATGGCAACTCGGGTTCCGACTGAAAACAAGGCTGGTTATCAATCCACGTAAGAAGTTGAAAAGCAATCATTTGTAAGTGATCGCACGGAAAGGAATTCATTTAAAACACGATGGACACCAAATTTGTACTAGATAAAAAAGAAAAACACTAAAATAAAGTTTCGGAAAATATTAAAACTTGTAAATTAAAAGATTAAATCTTACGGTACAAATAACTATGCATTATTTAAATCTCTAAGCTACGACAATCCAATAGAAGTCTAACACTTAAAACAATTTTCTGTACCCCAGGAATCTCAGATTGGATTCACGCAGTATGCAGACTTCACACACACACACACACACACACACACACACACACACACACACACACCATAGTACCATTTCACACAACATAATTTCAATTAACGATGAAGACTGGCTCATACAGTTCAGCCTCAAATATAAATCCAAAGACTGTAACCCAATGCTAGGCTAATTTAAAAACAAATTAAATAAATGAGTAAAATAATAGAGGGGGTGCGGTGGCGCAGTGGGTTGGACCGCAGTCCTGCTCTCTGGTGGGTCTGGGGTTCGAGTCCCGCTTGGGGTGTCTTGCGACGGACTGGCGTCCCGTCCTGGGTGTGTCCCCTCCACCTCCGGCCTTACGCCCTGTGTTGCCGGGTTAGGCTCCGGTTCCCTGCGACCCCGTATGGGACAAGCGGTTCTAAAAGTGTGTGTGTGAGTAAAATAATATTGGAGAGATGCAGTTGATGGATTTCAGAACTTTTTGCTCGAGAGAGAAGAAGCGAGCAGCACTGCTGTCTCACAGCACCTGGGTGGTGCAAGAGGACGTGGGTTGAAACCCTGCTCAGCCTGTGTGGAGTTTGCGTGTTCTCTGACTGATGCATAGATGAGTAACTCATTGTAAGTAGTGTACAGACACCCCTCAACTTCTGCGAATACACTGTTCTTCAACCCCTTACGTAAGTCAAAAGTCACATTTGTCAGATTTCCCCTCCTCCCCCACCATTTAGCAGCATCCTTCGCTATCGGATTTGTAGTCAATACGGCTAAACCTCGCTCCCGTGCTATAGACGATAATCTTTGTCCGCCTTCATACTTTATTATTTTCAATTTCATCTCCGAATCGATTGCCGTACGCTTGCGAGACGGTTCTCGTTTTCCTTCAAGTGCACCTTTACCACCAGACATTGCGAATAATGAAACGGGTAAAAAATATGCGAGAAAAGCACCGCGCTAACGCAAGGAGATGTGTTCGCGGCTCAAAACACGCAATAACTTGTAAGATGCAACTTCCCGCCTTGTCTGGCTGCGCCAACTTGCGCTTAATGTATTTCAGATGTTTTGCGTAAGCGCTGCGCGTAAACGATGCGTACGCCGGGAATTTTTTTACGTAAATCCGAATTTACGCAAGTCGAATGCACGTAAGTAGAGCACTGTCTGTATATAGCGGTGCAAGTCATCTCGGGTGAATAAGAAGTGTGGGCTGATAACACTACATAGTACTCACCGGAAGTCGCTTCGGAGAAAGGCCTCTGCTACGTGAGGTAACGTGAGCAATGCCGGTCGGCCAGTGTCGACATTAAGTACGAACGGCCGACTTCAAGCACACGACACACCAGATCGTGTCACGCTGGACAAAGGTGTCGCCTAAACATAGTAATAATTCAATAAGCAGGGAAGCAGTTAGGATAACCATTAAGGCTGCTGTCTTCACCTCTGAGGGTGACAGGTTCGAGTCCCACCTCCTCGATAAATGGGTAAAAATTTACATTTATTCATTTAACAGACGCTTTTATACGAATCGACTTACATCTCAGAAATATAATTTGTGCATTTCATTAGGAGAAAGAAACATAGTTGCAGTCGTGTGATTCTTAAGTGAACCTGGGTTGTTTCTTTCCACTTTATGCACCGATGTTCATCCCACGACCAGCGATTTAAACCAGTTGAAATAAGCTAACGTGTTACCGCGCTTTGGAAAGAAGCTTCAGCTAAACGAACACACGTAACTGCACAAAGAACGAAGAAGGAGACGTTTATGTATCGCCCGAAGCACCCGTCTACGTAGGTAAAAGGAAAGCTGAAGTGTGTCATTAACCTAATTAAGCCGGTGCTCCAGGTGCCCTTCATTAGCACACGGCAACCTGTACAGTATCTCTGTGAGCTGCACACGACAACATTTATTAATGGCTTTCGCCGCGCTGCAAGTCATCGCGACGACAGCCTCTCAGCTCCATTCTGACAGCGCATTAAGAAAATAGGAGACGCGGTAGCGACGCGCCGGTCCCCGCACCATGCCCCCGTCGACCAAAATCATCCGTTCTTATTCATCCTCTAAAGCTCACGCCAAATCATCAGTGAGGAGAGCTCTTAAAAGCTGCATTGTGTGTGCACTCTACTCTTTTCATTATTCTTTCCCGATATCTTTGCATTTTTGCTCTTGATGTGTAATACGTCGTATGTTTTACTGCTGCTGATGGATAGAGCTGCTATGAGACAAAACAAATTTCGGAGAAATGTGGCAATCGGCATAATTCGTCTCGCGTCGCGTCATGAAATTGCAGCTGGAAGCGAATCCTGAAGGTTACCAGGGTAAGTCCAAGCCCAGGCCCCTGCTCTTGGACCCTTGATGAAGGCACGTACCCGGAACCGGTCCAGAAGCGCATCCATCTGGTCATCTGGAGTTCCATCCCTTCGGACTACAGTGTGAGTTAAGCAGTACAGAAACGGTTAAATGAACAAACCTTTGTTCTTCACCGTGAGCACCTTCCCTCTCGGTCGCAGGTGAAAGAGCTCAAACACCTGCAGAGGAGCCCCATCCGACGGGAGAGACGGGGGGGGGGGGGGGGAGCAGGACCGAAGCCAGGACTGTTCCTGCTCGTTCCGCCACACATCCGACATTGACACGCAAACTGCTCAAGCCGCCCAAACGGGCCGAAATCTGCACCCGTATCGACTCGGCCGATAGCAAGCAAAAGGTGTAATGGGCTTGGCCTCCGTGCGACCGTTCCACGGGCGTGACCTCGGCGAAAGCGGTCCAGATGAGGGCACGGCCGACGGCGGCGTTTCTTTTCGGCTCCAACCGGGTCCGACCGCTTTCCTCCACAGCAGCGGGCTGGAGGGACTGCACTGTACCAGGGATGCTTCAAAATTAAACGGCTTACCGCAACAAGGCGCGGCACTACCCTGTATAATTGATCATCCGATATTCCGTATAAATATTGATGGATGCAACATTTATTTTTCACATTCCGAAGCAGCAAGAAGACTTCCTCCAGCACTGAGCGAACAGCGTTCTCCTTCTGTGGGCCATACGCGTAAATGATTCTCACACACCTCACCGAGGGTCGACACCTCAGAAGAATTCGCAGACACGCATGAAGATACGTATGCGCTACGCTGTGGGAAACAATCTTCGATTTTGGAACACGGTCATCAACTAGGACATAACCACGTCAATCGGCTCATTCAAAGCAATTCTAACAAAACCCCGCTAATGGACCTGTAAGCGTCCTCTCGTTCCTTCCCTCCTTCTTAGGCTCCGAAATTAATTTTTCTTCTGTACTGATTAAAAATTTACCTACCACATGCTGCTGTGTAACAGAAAAAAATATGTAAATCTCTTCCTTTTTAGCTTATTTCCATATCAAATATTGCAGAGATGTACACTTCAGAAGTTAAGAATGTGCAGCGAGGAAATCCAAGGCAATTTTTGATCTTTCCCAAGGTCTAGGAAAACCCAGCATTTTCAGTCGGATGGCGAGCGCAAATACCATCATCTTTTAAGCTCTCATGTATATCAAAGAGCAACATTTATATTTAAGAGTACAGGCCGGCCTTGTATTGCCAAAAATGCCAGCATAAATCTTTCAGGGGAGAATGCATTACGTACATATACACATGTCTGCGAGAGTGCAGCCTTGTTATTTGCGAGGGCTTTGACATTTGGAGGATTAAGACCAGGGCGAGATTTCTTGAGCGTGGCGGCAGCGGCTCCCATGAGCCTCCGTCGCGGACGGTCCGGCGGGACGTGCCGCCGCCGCACGGCGCTCGGGGTGTCGTGAACAACCGGGCGAGTGCATCCTGCTGCAAACCGCTGCTCCCAAACAGCTCTCGGGCACCGGGCCATTTTTCCGCAGCCGAAAAGCATCTCCGATATGTGGTATGAAACAGACATCAACGTTTCCATTCGCGTTTTGTTCGGTGCACCCTGACGCTCGTTCGACTGTTTCCCCACGCGCGCCGCGGGAACTCGTCCGCAAAGTAAAATACCTACAGCGTGGGCAAAACTTTGCGAAAACAGATTCTCCGCCGCTTATCGAAGACTCCTTGTCAAACGCTGAAAGAAACGGTCGCTTTTGCGTTCCGCACGTTCACGCTGCACCGCGGGCTCGTTTCGTCGACAATGAACCGTCTTCTAATTGTTTTTGCCTTCTTTTTTTTTTTTTTTTGCAAAATTAACCGATCCCTTTCACTATGAAAGAATTCCCAAAATTAAATTATTAAACAAAGCTTTTTGTGGGAGCGGAAAATTGACAACTTCAATAACCTTCCCATTCAAGTCTTGTAGCACTTTGCTAATTAATTCCATTGAAATGAGTCTAATTAAATTGGATTAATATAAAGCAGCCGACTGCCATCTCGGCACGCAGACAGCACTCCTGGTAACAGTCGGGCTATCGGCGCCGTCCCCACGAACAATGACAAGCCCGAGCCTTGTAAATACAGCCTTCTGCGGCGCGCACGGCGTCGCACGTCACACGTACACGCGTCCCCATCTCCTCCGGGTTACTTATTTATTTATTTATTTTCGCCAGGTGCTAGAAAAACTGCCTCCCCCAGAGCGAGGAAACCCTTTTTTGTCAATTAAAAAAAAAATGAAAAAAATAAGAAAAGACATTTGGGTCCCCTTTTTGTTGTGCCGTGCCTTTTCAAAATAGGGCCCCAATTAAGATGGCTCGGACAAAGCGGCTTTCAAGAGACCGTCCCCCTCCTCGGCGGAGACACTTTCCCATGACTAAATGGGAATTCCTGCACTGCCGAGTGGTGCTTCCACGTCTCGGATGCTGCCGGAGGCCATGGGGATTTGTTCTTCTAATCTGCTGGGATTCCAGCCTCGGTGCCCCCGCCCCGCAGAGGTAGAGGACGGCGTGTATCCCGGCACATTCCCGCTGCCCACCGTGCTGTGCCACTGGCCCTGCGACGAGCAGCCCTTTACTGAGCGAACACCAGCGGCGACTGACACACACGTACACACGTGTGCACACACCGCAAACACAACGTACTTCAAACGCCCGCATAAATACCGGACCCAACGCTGACTCATTTTGGTTCAATTTTTTGTTGTCCCATGGGCAGCAGGGGGCGCAGCGGTTAGAGCCTCCAGCTCCGGACTCAGAGATCACAAGTTCAAACCCCCCCCTTCCTGCTGTAATACCCATAAGCAAGGTACTTACTGCCAAAGTGCCCTGGTGAAAACTACCTGGCCGTATAAACGGCTAATTCACCGGAAGTACCTTAACACCGCAAGTTGCTTCGGAGAAAAGCTTTGAATAAATGAGTGAATTTGGTATTTTACAATTATAGACATTTCACAAAAATGCAGAGAAAAATCTGTCCTATCCAGTGTTGTCTTCATGAAATACCCCACGTTAGCAGGAGCCAGTGCCTGAGTACAATTAAAAAACAACAATCATAACGTCAAAAAAGCACTAATCCATACCAGAACACCCCACAAACTTCCAAGGAGTTCGCCAACTTCGAGCACTAAAGGAGAGTCAACACGAAGGATTTCTATGCACTAGACTATCATTAATATCATTACACCCTGCGATGGACTGGCGCCCCGTCCAGGGTGTACCCCCTCAGCCTCGCGCCCACCGATAGACTCCAGACCTCCGTGACCCTGAACGAGACAAGAAACAGAAGGATGATTACAATATTATTATTATTACTATGCATGCGTTAATGCATTTGGAAGTTGTCTTGTTTACAAACTGCATCACCCTGCAGTCTCCCAGAGTGACTGTTTGTGCTGAAAGAGTTCATTAAGGCTCTGGAGAGACACTGTAAATGTCAGAGTCCCCGGAGCCACAGCCTGCCAAGGACCCACTAATATACTTTAATAATGGACAAACAGAGCGAGGTGGGACACCAGCAGAGGCAGCTGTTAGAGATTAACCCACAGCTACGCAGCCGGTGGCCACGCTCATGACCCTGGGACTCATCTCTGGTTTAGGGCTCCACCTGATTCGCGTCAAAATGAGTAAGCGACCAACAGCGGGCGTCCGAAATACAGGGCTTCCCGCGCGCCGCTCCCGAGAGGACGTGCGCCGCATGGAGCGCGACGCTGTAGCGACGAGCTTCACGAGGAGCTTCACGAGGAGCTTCACGAGGACTCCGGCAGAACCTGGAGAGCATCGCGGACCACAACGCAGCCGGAGCACTTCGTGACGTCGCCTGTAGCGCAACATTGACCGTGTCACGCTACGACATCCGTAAACTCCGGATCCGCTTTCCTTCGGGAAAATAGGTTCGTCGCACATCTTATAAAGAAACAATCGCCACTGAATGCTGCCACTGGATTTTGCAGTGAAGGTTGAGGCATTCCGCTAATGTTCTTGCAAATTAGTTTATCTTCATAGACATTTGATGGAAGGACTTTGTGTATATTACACGCACATCTACTCGAGTGCATTACTGAGCAGTAATACGTCAACGGTATCTCCTCCCTGTCATTCCATTTACTCCCTCCAGAGCGAGCTGGAAAATAAATCTTAAAAGCACACGCATCGCCTTCTTCGAAAACACAGGTATTCTTTTACCTTCAACAAAACCCTGGCAGGTAGTCACTGAAGTCCGAGCTAAAAACACTCGGAAAAAACTGGCATTTATAAAAAAGAAAAATACCCTTTTTTCCCCCCTCTTTTATTCTTAAAATAAACACAATAATGGAAGCTCAATGGGAAAAAAGCCCGTGCGCTTAAATAAATAAGAGAAAAATAACCGTAGAAGAAAACACAGATTTTACAGAAAAACTGGATATGAACACCTTTGTGAAACAGATTATGGACACACTTGCTTTTACACTGATTGAAAAACTAAGAGAAATTAATGCAAATACAAATTAAAGAGCATGGAGTACTTCTAAAAACACAAAAATAAGCGTTTTGTGGGCATTAAGCAGCAAAATGTCTTTATGCTGACCATTAAGGGGGAATTTTTCAGGGTCTCATGAGCAAATCGGGCCATGTGGGGGTTGTGCGGGGGGGGGGGGGCAAAACTGTGTGCGCTGTGACGGGTGTGAAAGTGATGTGAAATCACTCGCTTCGCCTCTGAATTATTTGAAAAGAGATCAACCAGTTCTGGCCGGCGCTTCTGTCAAACCAAGTTTACACTGCGGACTTAACAGAAGCAGGGCCTTTCTGATGGAGGAAGTGACCCATTAAGGAGTGTGTACATATGCAAATGGAAGGCAGGCAGGTGTCTGGGCCCGGCGGAGCGCTGGGGGACACTGGGCCACTTTAACACTCACTCGCCCACGGCGGGAAGTGGCAGTGTGGCCAGAAGGGAGGGAACGCGAGGAGGAGTGGAGGAGGGGCTGCCGGCGGCGCTCATTTCTCACAGCGTCACCCCCTTCTGTCCGCTCCTTCAACAAGCAGAGGCTTAGGGTTGGGGTTGGGGTTGGGGGGGCAGTGAATTTAGAACAACGGTTCCACCGGCCTCGGGCACGTATTTCTTTATCGACTCTATGGTAGCACTTCACGGAGAGGAAGAAGAAATGTCGCCTTGCCTTCCTCTCGGGAACAGCTCGTGTTGGGGCAGCGCGGGAAATTCGCTTTTATTTGCTGCTTCAGTCTCGGTCCCGAGTCTGGGTCAAACACGGGCGAGACGTGAGAAGGGAACCCCCCGCAACACACCAAATGGGATACTTGTTTAATTGAAGAACACATTACGTTCTGCAATCCAGCGGCAGCCTCCAGCTCTTCTCCACCAGCAGAGAGTAGAAGATCATCGCTGACGTAGCAACTGCGCGACGAGGTTTTCCACGCGGATCATCTGCAACGCGACGCGGCCGATGACGAGGAACGATCTGCGATTTCGGTTCTTTTCCGCAATCGGCCGGGAGCCTCGGAAGGAAGCGGCCGCACCGGGGCAGGGGAGCGGCGGTCGAGCGAAACGGGCCCCGCATACGGCCGGCGTCCTTTGCGGTGCCGCACGCGCGGGGCTAAAAATTCATCCGATAAAATTTTATAAAATGCAAAAAATAAAATAAATACATACAAGCGGCACAGCAATTCATTGCTTAGCAGTCCTTGCAAAATAAAGCACATTCCGGTTGAAAGAGGCCTAACCCTAACCGTAACCGTCCGCTGCTGTCGTGTCGAACCCCACACCGAAACCGCCTTTCCGCCCGCAACACTGGCGCCCGGCACCGAACTGCCGCAGCCTCTAAGGACACCTTGAATGCGTTGCAGCGCCACAGCCAACGGCTCGTCGGCGGTGCAGATGCACCGATACCGTAGCCCTCTTTGTCTCTGGCACCGTGCGCAGCTGTGCGACAAACACGGGGCCCCGTAGCGGCGGCGCGCTCCCACCAGCGACCCTGTGCTAACGGAGTAAATCCTCGGCACACAGGAGCTGCCAGCTGCAGGATTACTCACAAAGGGAACATGTGAGACTGGCCTTTTTCCAAGGTTATCCCTCACAAACACCTTCAGAGGAGTGCTGGAAAAAATAAAATGATAATAAAATTCAAACAGCCAGTTAAAATGCACCGCATATTAGCATCACTTCACATGGCTTCCCTTTTGAAAAGCAGAGCATTTCACCTAAAATCAGCTAAATCAACTCATCCTTTTTGCCCATTTGAAGCACATCATTTGTAGTGCAGCCAGAAGCTCCCCAGATGGACGCTGGAGAGTCTTGAACTGTCGGTTTGATTGCTCTTGCCTGAGGCATTAGGTTCAATCCCGCATGTCGCCCCTCAGCAGCTCCGCACGGCCTGCGCTATTCCGGCTCGCTTCGCCCCCGGGATTTGTTAACTTTCACATACATTTAGTTGTGCAGTTGGCCGGCTCAAATTGATGGACCTGTTGCTCACGGAGCTGATCTGCCGCCACAATTTCCGACGGCGCCTCGCCTCCGCCGCACTTTCCTTAGCCGGGAATTACGCGCACGTTTCATTAAGGAATATGAGATCCACCATCTACCCCGTATTAACCCTCCGGGGAGCACAGACGCACGGCTCCCCCTTAAACCATTAGAAGAAATGTTTCTCCTCCACCGATGATAAATTTCATTTCCAAAGCTAAAGTGATATACTTTTTTTTTTTTTTTTTTTTTTTTTTAAATAGGAGCGCAAAAAAAAAAAAAAAAAAAAAAAGTGTCAAGCAAACATGGCCAAGCTTGAGAGAGTCGCGGCAAAACAGTTATTTAAATGTAAATAAATAAGAACTTTATCTTCCTTCCCCGCAAAGTTTGCTGTTTTATCTGTAAACTCCTGAGGCTTTTCTCTTTTTTTCAATATCCAAGTCCATTATATAGTCTTTGCTACAGGCCAAAACATATAGTACAGGAGCGGTAATGCGGGCCTCGGACCTGCCTGTGAGAATTAATGTGGCCGCGGCTGGGGCTGGCGGCGCTATCACTATCAGCTTAAGACGATTACTGCATGTCATTTGTCATTTGTATGATACCGCCATACACCAACGTTTAATTTTCTGCACCACTTTATCAGACTCGGGCTTGGCTCTCTATGGCCCATTGTCTTCGACCTATATACATAAACCCTGGGCTGTAGGAGCAGGCAAATACATCCGTCGCCCGCCTCGCCGTGCGGCAGCCCCAGTCCGCTGCTCTTCCCCTCGGTGGCGAGAAGAAACACCTTCGGCCAACTTCAGCCAACTTCAGCCAGCGCCGGAGACGAAGCGAGCACCGGTGCAGGAGACGTACTGACACAAGTCGAGGAGAAAGGCAAAGAAGCACAGAAGACCTTGAAGCAGCGTGCAGAAAGTATGCATATTAAATCTGTTTCGGATGGATGGATGGATGGAAGGAAAGAAGGAAGGAAAATTCCATTAATCCCAGAGGCTAAATTCACTTTGGTCGCAGCAGCATACAATGTACAACATACATACAACCATAACGCAACTAAACATAGGAAAAAGGCGGTACGGTGGCACAGCAAGTAGTGCTGCTGTCTCACAGCGTCTGGGTGGTTTGAGAGGATGTGGGTTCGATCCCTGCTCAGTCTGTGTGGAGTTTGCATGTTCTCCCCGTGTCTGTGTTGGTTTTCTCCGGGTGCTCTGGTTTCCTCCCACAGTCCAAAGGCATGCTGTTCAGATTCCCCATAGTGTGCGAGTGACAGAGAGAGTGTGTGTGTTCCACTGATGTACGGATGAGTGACCCAGTGTAAGTAGTGTATCTAGCAGTGTAAGTCACCTTGGTGAATAAGGTGTGTGGGCTGATAACACTACACAGAGTTCACTGGAAGCTACTTTGGAGAAAACACACCCATTAACTGAAACCGCTTGTCGTGGCGAGCTGGAGCCTAACCTGGCAACACAGGGCATAAGGCTGGGGGGGGGGGGGTGGGGGGGACACACCAAGGATGGGATGCCAGTCTGTCACAAGGCACCCCGAGCGGGACTTGAACAGGGCCCAGTCAAACCTGCTGCACCACTGCACCCCCTGCTTCGGAGACAAGCGTCTGCTAAATAAATAAACGTAAATGTAAAAGAATTCAGGAAGTGAAATAAAAAGAAAAGTAGCACGTTAACAAGTGCGGACAGGCAAACGCGTTCAAATGCAAGAGAGGAGGAGTGGACTGAAGAAGACGAGGAAAAAAAGGGAGACAAGGAAAATGCCAGGAACGTTCAAGAAGCAACACTCAAAGAAGCAGGTAAATGTGAAGCTGCTGAACCTGGTGACCACCATCCTCATCATCAGCTGAGCATCATCCTCCTCATCAAATGTGAGCAAACCCAAAACATTTCCCAATGCGCCTTCCATCATTACGAACAACACAGGCTCCATGCACCACTGTCCTTAATAAGTGGAGCGCAGTGCGCGATGGAGCACCGAGTAGAGCCCGAAAGTGGGGTAAAGCCCTCATTGTACGCAGCTCGAAAAAGGCTCCGAAACAGCGGTGACGCAGAGACGAGGAGCCAGAGAGTGTGAAAAAAAACCACCTGTAAGTATGTGAAGTCAGAAGCAGAGCTGAGAGCGCCCGAATCCAGACGTGTGCCAAGGCAGGCTGTCATGCTGGTGAGTCACAGCTCAATATTAATCATGAATCAGAAGTACGTTACATCATCAGTGCAGTAATGGCACCACCGGGCTAGTGAGACTACCCATAATCCCTAGTTACATTTACTCATTCAGCTGATGCTTTTCTCCAAAGTGACTTACAATGTTAAGGTTACAATTATTTACCCCATTTATACAGCTGGGTAATTTTACTGGAGCAATCTAGGGTAAGTACCTTGCTCAAGGGCACTACAGCCAAAGATGGGGATCAAACCTGCAACCGTTGGACCCAAAGGCAGCAGCGCTAACCACTCAAACCACTGCGCTACCAGCTGTCCCTCCATAGGAGTCAGAGAAAACACCATATTCTGGAATCAGTCAGTGGACACTTCCCCACCCAGTCAGTACTCAAACACATCACATACAGTACTAATAACCCATTTGCCAAAGGAATACTTACATTTGGTGTAACTGTAACAGTATGATTACATTGACTTATGCCCACAACCGGTGCTCAGTTAGTACTTCTGGCAAATGCCATCAAGTAGCTTTTCCAATATTTCCCCCACACCTCGATACTGTACCCGACTCGACAAATTAGGCAATACATTGTGTCACGCTAAATCGTAGAAAAAAAACATGTACGTCTTCACTGAGATCAGTAATTGAATTCTTTAGGGAAAAGAACTATTAATTATAATTGAATCTTTAATAATTTAATATTTATAATTGTAATTTAATGAAATATTTACATTTTCTACTAAGTTAAACACTGTTACTTGTGTTACAGGGCATGAGTAAAGGAAAAATAGGCATCTTGAAGAACTACGTATGTTATCCATCCATCCATCCATCCATCCAGTATAAGGTCATGGTGGTCTGGAGCTTATCCTGGAGGCACAGGGTGTGGAGTACAGCCTGGATGGGATGGCAGTCCATCACAGTGCAATCACACACACACACAGACACACACACACTATGAGCAATTTAGAGGCACCAGTTCCCCAGAAACCCATCTTTGGACTGTGGGAGGAAACCCATGTCAACACGAGGGCAACGTGCAAACTCTACACTGACCGGGTCAGACCAAAAAAGGTTCACAAAAGTACAGTGTAATTACTTATAAAATATGTACATAGTACAAAAAGAAAACATACCCTAGAGAGATCTGAAAAGTAAGAAAGAAAACTCCGAGGGGTCTGTGGGCTGACCAAGTCACCCGGCAGAGGGCTCAAGTAGCTCACTAGCAGCTCAGCCGGCGTGTGCTGCACTCAAAGACCTTATTCACAAGAAGTCTAGTTTGAGAATTTTTTTTTTTTTTTTACCCCACCAAATGGAGAAGAATAAAAATATGAGACGCAGCTCCGCTGTAGGATCAGCCCGAGAGCTTGGGCGTCCGCCTCTGTTCGGCGTCTCCGTTGTACCCGGCGAGGTTCGCGTTCCCTCAGACGCAGGACGAGGGAGAAGAGGAGGCTGCGGAACAGTACAACCACCGGCAACGTGGAGCCGGACCAAGGAGAACTAGTCGCACCCAGGTACGGCCCTGCGTAGGTCCAGGAACTCTCACACTCACCCAGCAATGGTTATGAACGCACAGATGACACAAAGTCGGAGAAACACACGGATGGGAAGGAAGTTACAGCGAGGAGACAGCGGGCATCATCTGGGTGGGTTGGGGTGCGACACCGAACACGGGTCCGAGATCACTTAATAAAAGCAGGGCAGGAAGTGCGAACACGGAAGGAGGAGACACTGATCTTCTCATATGATGAACGAACCCTCTCACGCCACGATCTTGCCGGTGCTCAAGAGCGGAGCCGCGGCACGACCAGGGTTTGACGGAGCGAATGAGCGAGGCTCAATACGCCCACATGTACATCGACTGTCTCCTCCTTCTCAACATACTGTTCGTAAGAGCTGGCATGTCAACAACTGATCAGTAAAGTGATGCTTTTCACGGTATCGGGGTGGCCGATAAAATGCGCAAGAGCAAGACACGTGGCTTCGCCGTCCCTTGTCCAACAGCATGAATTTTCTCTGTGAAATCATCCTCTTATGTAAATTTGATCTCCTCACATCGGGAATTAACATTGTTTCGTATGGGGCATACACATGTAACATATAGGGGTTCGAGTCCTGCTTGGGGTGTCTTGTGACAGACCGGCATCCCGTCCCGGGTTAGGCTGCGGCTCGCCGTGACCCCGCTCGGGACAAGCGGTTCTTGACGATGGATGGAAGGATGTACATACAGGAAGCACAGTGCACATGTTTGCATAAAACAAGCCGAAAATGCCACTATAATGAATAGTATTTATGTTTTATGAAGAACCGTATGCGTTTTCATAAGCCGTCGCAGCAGCATCGTACGGGACCCCGACGCCCAAGGCAACGTTGCACCGAATCGAAATTTTCAGCAGATTTCGCATTCCGTAGGCTGCGTTCAGTGTAAAACACGTCGTCCTACGTTGTTTTTAATTCCACGTTTCAGACATTGCCATATCGGAAGTGTTTCTCATTTACTCTGTTTTTGCTGTAAAGCAGTACTCTCAGACGCAGCAACACCTCCTTTCACATCACTGTGCGGTAGGAGGACCGGTCGAAAACGTATCGAACGGCTATTTGCGGGAAACGCACGAGCGCCGGCCACATGTCGTCTCCTCCCGCGGCCCACCTGCCCTCGCCGAAGTACTAAGGTGCCTTAACCGCGCCGCTCCAGTCACCAACCGCCGAGCGCACGCTTAAAGGCACGCAACAGGAGAAAGGAGCGTTCCGCACAGCTACGCCATCTTCTCGAAGGCCTCGCCTTCCAGGGCGAATCGGCGCACCGAGCCATTCAACCTGACGCGGTGGATATGGGCGAGAACAAGGCGCGATGATCCAAATATGCCCCGATGTCGAAACGTGAGAGACGAGGCGATAATATTGGTTTCTGCGCGTGAAAAGGGGAGTTGTGAGAAAATGCGCCGACGGCCAAGACACTGCAAAGGGGCACTGCAAAGCTTTCTTCGCGGAAACACTGTTTCATTCATGGGCGCCCCGGACCCGTCCTCCGTTCACACAGGGGGGCTCCCGCCTCAGTAAATAACATGCCACAGGGGGGCCTAGGTAACTGGCCCCACACAGGGGCCATTCACACTGCCCTATCTGTCCCGGGGCTGTCCCCGGCACCGGCACCACCGGCACATCCGCACTGGGAGCCGCAGCTCCTTCCCTCCTCCTCCTTCTCCTCCTCCTTCTCCTCCTCCTCCTCCGTGCACCCCCGCTTTACACTTCCTCTCTGCTAATGCTCTCTAATTATCTCATTTATTTATTCATCTCAACACAGAGGCTCTTCACAAATGGTCCGCGCTGCCGCAGCCGCCGCCGCCGCCGCATTCATCGCATCCCTGCCTCCCTGCCCGCCTGCCTGCCGGGCTTCTAGGACAGCGGTGCTGAGCGGCGCACGGAAAGCAGCCATTTTGAGGGAAGGTGCCGCAGCGCAAAGGCTACGTGACGGTGCGGTGCGCGAATCGAACACGAGGAGAAACCTTGGATCCTTGGCTCAGTCGTACCTGGGTGTCAGCGGGACACCCAGGTACGACTGAGCCAAGGATCCAAGGTTTGGAAGACAAGAGGGGGTGGGGAGGGGGAAAAAAAATTTAAAAAAAAAAAAAAAAAAACTTCACATGTGGTCTCTGGTATAATCGCATCTGTTGCGCACAACACAAACGAGTCGGGGAAAGTCGAGAAAATTAAAAAGGGGGAAAAAAAATCGGGTGCGTTACAGAAACAGCTCCGTGTGGGGGGATAAAGAGCTGCTGGATATCACTGCTCGCTTGGCAAGCGAACAAAGGCTGGCTTAATTTCCTCCGCCAAACGACACATTTATAAAAGAAAACATTACACATTTCTGAAATGATACTTAGATGCCAATCATTTCGAAGCCACAAATTTGCACAGTTTGCAACAGAAGCACTTTTTCCTCCCACTCAACAAATTGCTTTTCATCCCAGCCGACTTTGATCTCTTATGCATTATTAAGTGCTTCCCATTTTAAATTCAAACATCTAAAAAGTTAAAATCTAGTCAATTAGAATAAACTATGCAACATTACTCCTAAACACGAGCGCATACGGAATATGTAACAAACCATCTTCCAAATATGTGACTCGTAACAATAATTGTTTAAGTGTAAATTAAATGTGAACAAAAGTCCTTTCTGCTCGCTACCTCATTAATTTCGGTGTTGTGACACAGAGCTTTGTGGATGGGGGTGTGCTGGGGGGGGGGCGGGGGTGTGCTGGCCGACGCCGTGCCAACCCGGCGCTTATTTGCGAAGCGCCTTTTCTTTTCACGGCTCCAGTTTTAAAGCGCCGCGTCTCCTCTGGCTCGGCCTCGAAAAAAGGGGAGGAAAAAAACCCGACGGATTCGCACATCTCGCACCCCCTTTGTGAGACCCCTCATTTTCTAAAGGAGAAATTACATTCAGATACGTTATTGCTCGGCAAAGAAAGGACAAATTGCAAGACATACCTTTCTTTTCTTTCTTTTACGTTCTTTCATTTGATTTCATTGGATGGAATAAGTTAATAGTGTTGCTTCGAAGCCCCCCCACCCCCACCTCACCCCACCCCACAGAGCACAATGCAGCCGCAGTTACATTTACATTTGTTTACTTATCTAGCAGCTGCTTTTCTCCAAAGCGACTTCCAATGAACTCTCTGTAGTGTTATGGGCCCACACACCTTATTGACCATGGTGACTTACACTGCTAGTTACACTACTTACACCGGGTCACTCATCCATACACCAATGGAACACACTCTCTCTGTCACGTCACTCACACACTATGGGTGAACTGGAACAGCAGGTCTTTGGAGTGTGGGAGGAAATCAGAGCACCCCAAGACTTACACTGCTAGATAGACTACTTACACTGGGTCACTCATCCACACACCAGTGGAACACACTCTCTCTGTCACTCACACACTATGGGGAACCTGAACAAAGGGTCTTTGGACTGTTATGTGTGTACCGTATGTGTGCATGTGGAATCCCACGCGCAGGTCTCCTAAAGAGCAGGAACGCGCTCCAAGTTGAGAGCTGCGCGACACCAATCACGTGGCGCTCCGGGGATAAATCACAGCGAGCGGACACGAGCCCGAGGCACGGCGACAAACTGTTGGACGCCACACACTCATATCAGTCATTTTCACGGTGAAATTTGAAAAGTTCTGATCAATTAATCACCGATGAGAAGGTCCATAATCGGCCACATGCCTCCATCGTGAAGGCTGAAAAACATAAAAAAGTAAAGCTGTAATATTTTACCGTCTGCAGCACTAAGGGGGACCCAACACTGAGGGGGGCCTCACATTGTACTGCCCCTAACGGAAAGGTTTCGGAGAAGAGCACACTGAAATGAAATTATCTAGTAATAATAAAAAAAAAACGGTTCACTGCAATAAATTGAGTGTTAACTTATTATATCAAGTATGATGATATCAATTATTATTTCACACACATTTCTAAGTCATTGTGTGCTGTGCTGCCTCTTCAAAAGTGGCAGTGCTGTGCTATTGTTACATTTTGGTGTTGGCGAATTGTTCATCATGGAATTGCCTCAATTTGAATATCACCGGAGGCTCCGTTACAAAGTAGCAAACTGACTGCGGGTTTCGCTACACAGTCCAGAGATAACAGAAATTCAAATGTCTCTTATCTCCCATATAAAATTAACCCAACATGCTTTTAAATATATATTCTGGAAAGTATAAAAACTGACGGTGCTTTATGGATTTCTTTTTCCACAAAACTCCCGACTCTACACTCAACTGGCACTTTCCTTAATGTTGTGAAGAACTGCAGCGACAACTGCGATCGTATCGCGGTATATCATCATCACTGGGGGCAGCGTGGTGCTTAGAGCCTTGAGCTGTCACCGTGCAATTCGAGCACCTGCATTCAGATCCCACCTCCTGCTGTAGTACCCTTGATCAAGGTACTTACCCTGACGTTATGCAGCAAAAATTGTCCAGCTGTATAAATGGATAAATCTGCGTAGGTAGCTTAACATTATCGAAATCCAAAGAGATCTCAGTTTTGGCTCCAGGGTGGTGGATTGAGCTCCCTCTCCCCCTCGGAACTGCTGAGTCCCTTAGGAAGGGTCTCAAAATGCGTTTCTTTCTGACCAGTTCTCTCCCGATACCTGAACTGCTGTATAAACTTGCATGACACCATTTGCCACAATCACCTCTGCATTTCCTATCGATTCTTTGTGCAGCTACTTGTGCAGCACACACACACACACACACACACACACACACACACACACACACACACACACAAACAGTTTGTGTTTCAAAAATCATGTGTCTGTATCTGTATCCTTTCTTTTTTTTTTTTTTACCAAGCTGAACTTCACCATGGAGAAAATATCTGCTAAACGTAGTACAGCATAGCGAACAGAAACCTCGTCACCCCAGGGAAAGGGGTCAGCTAAATAATGGTTAAAATTGTTTTTATTTTGTTAAAAGACGCTTACAATGTTAGTGCAACTCAAAAGGGTTTACAGAGTTACAGAACAATCACGATGACAAGCCTGAGAACTAGAGCAAAGTCAAGTGCCGACATTCCGCGCTGAACCATCCAGTCACTCAAACCCTCAACTCAGGCAGCATTTTCTCCTTGATCTATGACTTTAATCAAGACCGGAACATTTCCGTAACGGGGCTTCCTCCAAATGACCTCTCGTATGTATACCGGAGAGAAGGATTAGCCATGTTTGCCATTTCTCGGAATGACCATTAGGAACGTATTTCAGAAACAGTAACGCGTGGCATGTGCTCAGTGTGCGTGAGCGGGAGGGCGGCGGCGGGCGGGCGGGCTGTCTGTGTGCGATGCAGGCCGTTGGCTGCCTGACATAGTGCACACATGGATGAGGGCCACCGTGGGGCACTCGGGGGTATTAGGGCATGGAAAGAAAGGGCAGGAAGGCGCCGCAGCCAACAGTGACTCAGTACGCAAGGAAAAACCACACCTCAGAATCCCACGGAGGCTGGAACGGCCGTTTCATTCCCTATCTCCCCTCGGATCGCCTGCATTCATCTTGCTCAGACAACTTGCTCCAATCCATAAAACAGGCATTAATATAGAGCTATCACACAGCTTAGAATTTTCATTTTAACTGACAAGATGCACCATTCATCATCGGAGGCAGTGTGTGTGTGTGTGTGTGTGTGTGTGTGTGTGCGTGCGTGCGTGCGTGCGAGAGAGAGAGAGGGAGTGTGTGTGAGTGAGGGAGCAGGCCGACAAGCCCCACGATGCTGAAACCATTCCGCAGCTTAACCCCCGGCACACATATCGCACTTTCATTATTACCACGTGTACACTCCCCATTAGAATGCACTGACCAATCTCCAGTACAACGTGGCAGCGAACACCAGTCCTGGACACCAGTGTGCGTGTTGCCGGACTACGCTTGGCGGAGTCGCCAAAACGGTACTTGATTTAAATCCAAGCAGGACCTTCATCTACAGCAAATGCTCTCCTGACGACTGGACTGAAACATTACGACGGATACACGCAGCACGTCCATTCTTCGGTTTACGAATCCAATTCATTCCTGGAAATAACTTCCGCGGGTGAAAATTCGGAAATCAAAATGACAAATACCTTTGAGTCATATGGGGACAATTCAAACTTGTTCCCAGAAAGACCCAGTACACCCAAATACGTTTCACCCAGAAACAATGAGACATTATTTCTTTCTCATCGGAGAGTGCAATTATCAAAATTAAACTAGTTTTAAACAATTAAAAACACTAATCAAACACAGCTCACTACATGTACAGTATGAATGTATAGACATGTAAGCACCAAATGCATTCTATATACGGTGAAGAGAAAGGAATATTATCCTAAACACAATAAACAATCGAGGCGACTAGTTAGGCAGTTAAAGAAAGCTGAGGGGTGAGAAGGTGGTTAGCCTAGTTAACGATTCAGATGAGGTTAATTCTTAACAAGAAATAATCAGAATGCACAGCACAAGCAGATACCTGCAGGGAACGAACAAACTAATATAATGTTTGTTCCCATAATGCTCAGCACCACAGAGATGTAAACATCGAACTGCTGGGTGCCAATTAAAAACAGAGCACCGACTGAGAAAGTTTGCTTCGGTGCATCTCATATGCAAAACGGAAATGTCCATATCTGCAGAAGTACTGACTGCGCATCACATTTGGAGGGATTCATTCAATGGGCTTCTAGAAGTGAATATTCAGAATTCAAAAACTGCAAACCAAGGAATGGGTATAATCTTTTGTTAAATCTAGTACTCCCCCAGTCTAATGATGTTTCAGATTACTGGATGTCTTTTGGATGTAATATGAAAAAAGAAAACTTTGCTCTGGGTTCCACAACGCCATAGATACACTGAACAACAAGAAATTTCCAAAACACCACAGAAACAATTTTAGGTGCCAAACAGGAGAGGAAAGCATGTTGTCTGGCTGAGAGCTGCTGCTAAGATGTACTCCGTGTGCCGCAGTTCACAGGGACAGGGGTATTTATGAGGTCGGCGCAGATTTTTCAGCCGGCTCCTTGCAGGGCTTGCAGGTCGACAGCTGGCAACAGTGACACCTGAGCTCGGGCTTCTTCATCACACACCTTAGGAGTGTGATCAATCGAGTGAAAAGAAAGCAACTGCACACAATCAAGTTACATATGAAACCTGAAATTACCAAAAGAGACAAAATCACAGTCGTCCACAACAGACACACAACAAAATTAGAAACTACCACAAACCAAAAACAAAATCAGAAACAAAAAAAAAGAAAAAAAAAACAAAATCGGAAACAACCACAATTGACAAGACAAACCCAGAAACAAAATTTGAAACAGTCAAAATCGACAAGACAAAACCAGAAACTATCACAATCGACACAAGACTAAATTGAAAAGAACCACAATCAACACGTTAAAATCAGACACAACCACAGCAGACACATGACAAAACAGGAAACCACCACAACTGCCACAAGACAAAACTGGAAACAAAATCAGAAAGAAGCACAATCGACATAAGAAGAATAAAGAAACTACCACAAAAAACATGACAAAATCGGAAACAAACACTATAAATACAAGACAAAAAAGGAAACAACCACAATCGACCCAAGAAAGAAACTGAAACTACCACAAATTGACAGATAACAAAACTGGAAACAACCAGTATAAATAGAAGACAAAACCAGAAACAACCACAATCAACACAAGACAAAACTGGAAACAAACACTATAAACACAAGTCAAAACCGGAAACATCCACGATCGACAAAAGACAATTTCAGAAATCACTGCAACCATCACCAGACAAAACTGGAAACAAAATCAGAAACAACCACGATCGACACAAGAAAAATACAGAAACTACCACATATTGACAGATAACAAAACTGGAAATGACTAGTATAAATACAAGACAAAACCAGAAACAAAATCAGAAATAACCAGAATTGACACAAGACAAAACCGGAAACAAACACTATGAATACAAGACAAAACCAGACACAACCATCATAAACACAAGACAAAACCGGAAACAACCACAATCGACCAGACAACACCAGAAGCAAACGCTACAAACACAAGACAAAATCGGAAGCAACCAAAATATTCACGGAACAAAAATGGAAACCGGAAATGGCCGTCGACATTTCAAAGACTGACACACTGGTTTACAAAAATGGTTTTTAGGTTTTTATGATTTAAGAAGCTCTCACAAGATGATTACCAGAGCAGCAGAAAAGAAGAGGAGGAATCCGTTTTAATGAATGTCGCTACTCTTAACAAAAATGTTCTCTTTGTATCAAGTCCCAGTAATTTTGCCAGTTTTGTAGTCAACAAGCAAGGAGCAATATCTTCAATATCTCATGACAGCAAAGCCTTGATATGGTAAACAGGCTGGCTTTGAAGTGGCGTGGTGCAATATGCATTACTGTAGTGAGATTTTTAAGATTATTCTTGTTATACCTAATGATGCAGTTCATCGAAAAATAAATACTGTGACATTAGCGGTTTGAAAAATTGTTTGACGCTTCAGAGAAATGCCAACTTCTACAGAGAGTATGAGAAAGAGAGGACGACAGAGACAAAAAGACATAAAAGAGGAAAGAACGCAAATGTTGAACATTTTTAAACATTTTTCTCGCTTTACCGTATTGACCAGGGAAATATTGTGGTTTTGAAAGTGTAAAAATATTGACAGCTATGGCTAGAGGCTGGTGTGAGCTGAGAGGCAGAAGTCTAAGAAATGCACGCAGGCACACAAACACCGCGGCACCAGCATCAGCTCCTTCTCCCCTCACCCTCACACAGCAGATGCTCTTCTCAGCCACTCTCCAAATATTGACACATGGCCTCTTCTGCCTGCCTGCTGTCTGAACCGTTAGCTTCACATTTCAGCATTCCCGTTCGCTAAATTCCTAGGATTTTTGGGAATCTGAAAGTTTTTTGTTTTACGTGTTTATTATTATTGTTTTTTAAACTACATTAATTCATCACTGAAAAATGAAATCCCAGCAGCATTGACACATAATTTGGTGTGAATCAAGCTGTACTGCTGAGAAAATAATTCCGCACTAAACAACTTCAGGCACTATTTGTCGATAATGATTTGTTCGGCGTTAAAAATATATTTACAGATAAAATATTTTGCATCAACTACACTAGAATGTCAAGTAACATTATTAATTAAAAACATAATTCTCCATATGGAACAACTAGAGTCAAAACCTTTTCCCTCGGTTCACGAGCCTGAAGCATTCCTCAAATTACTTGTAAAACAGCCTCTCGTAACACTTGGGAACTACACTGGCAGCAACATCACCTTAACCTCAAAAAAGACCTTTTTAAAGCGAAAACACGCTAAATTATCGCTTGATCAAATAAAGAAGGGAAAATTTACTTCGATGCTTAGCCCTCTAGTATCGCAAACAAGGAAGGTGTCTTAATGTACGAAGATCATCGAGCTTGAGCGCCGATACCCACGATGAACACTGACAACAAAACAACGCGGTGTCACACGCTATTCATGCATTCGTCCATCTGTTGACAGAGCACGGCTTTTGAAATGGACATTTTTGCCCATAAGGCATTAAGCGTAACTGCTGGGTGGGTACCACGTAAATTAAAGTTAAGGTACAAATTCCAGTTGCCCGTAAAAACGAGTTCTCATAAATCAAGTGCCCATTAACTGGCTGACGGGTCTACATTAATTCTAGTGCTTTCATATTGCTGCTGAAGTTTCTATAAAGACAGAAAAATATAAATCAGACCGTTGCGTTCCTGTGACACTGTGGTTTCCTTGTGCTCCGGCTGAAATAGCTGAATGATGGAAATGCATTACGGCCCACTAAGGAAATGTCTGGGCTGCGAAAGCAGAAAAACAACATGCCTTCAGCGCTTTAAAGAGATTTTTTTATGACATTGCAGACAGCGTGGGCCGCTAGGTCAAAACATTTCCTTTCACCTGACAACGAATTAACACTTAACCCATTTTTACCCTTTAATGTGGGCACAGACAGGTCAAAGGCGAAATGACCACAGGAAGTCACTCGGTGCCTCGTTTCCACAATCCACGGTTCCGCCACCCTACGGGCCATCATTTAAAAAAAATAAATAAATAAAAATTTAAAAAATAAAAAAAAAACATCCCCGTCGGGGTGGATAAGGAAAGTGGCTGAGGGACAACAACTGCTAAAGGTTCACGCTACAAACAGCACAGAGTAAATCCCATTTTAAAACAAAACAATCAATACCAGTAAGACCAGGCTTAAGGGGTCAGCATTCAGCACTGGGACCTGCAGGTGGTACCAGTCACTGCATCACGAGAACAACCGTAACAGCGGCCCTCACCACCACTTCAATTGTTCAAAAATGCACATTCCATTGCATTTTCCATTTAATATTGTTCATCAGCAAATTACTGCAGGCACGCAGCTGCTAAGCGAACACGCCGACGGAGTTGCAATCTGAGCTTTTAACGCCTCCGTGCAAAAAGAAATGTTGAGAAAATAAGAGCATAAACTGTACGTAGATGCATTGAGCCTGCGTGCAGCACGGAGGAAGGTGCGAAAGCTTAATATTCATGCGTTCTGCAGGCGCGCTGCCAATAAGGATGGAAATAGTTAAGCGTCCGTGTGTAATTCCTGGTTAAGTATTAGGGCTGACAGGTCCATAAGCAAAGCGTTACCACACGAATCCCAGGGACGTGCTATAAATTACAGGAAGTAAAGTTTTGTCACTTCCATTTTTTACAGCACAATGCCGGCCTTCTGACACATGGCCCATTCCAGCTGAAAAATGAGCTATGGGACGACATTAAAAAAAAAAAAAAAGAGAGAGAGAAAAACACAAACAAATACCATTTTTAAATGAAACAGCCTTTGGGGGGGAGGAGTGGGGGGGGGGGGGGATGCTGCTATGTTTGTCCAGCGTGTGAATTGCACGCAGATTGATTCAATCTAAAGTGTACAAAAAAGCCGTGCGCTCGAAGGTTTACCGCATATTTTCGCGCAAGTTCTATATTTATGGATTGTCCTCAATCCTCCGAATGCGGCGAACAATGAATGTGAAACGAGCGCTTGCTGTCGTGCCGACGAACAACTGCAGACCGATGTGCTGCCTGGGCTTCGTGAAATTATACACGGATTAGCTATTAGCAGTGTGACTTTCAGCAGTCATTAGCATCCTTTTAATTTCGCCTTGCAGACTGTCGAGGCTCTAACAGGTCTCGCTCGGCCCCTGTAAGGAAACGGGCTCATATGACGTGACTCAGCTGTCAATAAAGAACGGAGCTTTCTGGCATCCAGCACAATTACCATAGATAATATGACTTCCAAATTATCTACTATTTATCAATCTTGGAATTGAACTCTGAAGTCTAAGGGCAGCAGTTATAAAGTAAATACACCCCTCCCTCTCATAATGGGGCTCCATACAATGAAAAACCAATACACACATATATACCATTTTTTTTTTCCTACCACAAGCTTATTATTCAGCGCGATGCCATTTTTTCCCCCAGAAATGTGGTAATTTTAGGTCCACGTTTTATGCATTGCCCTCTAAGAGTTTCACTCTTCAAGCACACGGACACTATGTTTGCCGTGTAAACAAAACCAGGTACGGCATATTCTCCCCACTCCTGGTCACACAAACAGTCTCAACCAATCGCATTGATTATGGCAACCTTAACTTAGACCTAAAACTGCTGATTCAAAATTAACTTTGATATATTAACTCCATAAACAGGTAAATATTATACTCATATAATTATATGTTCTGTAAAACATACCGACCGCTTTTGTAACAAATACTCTTACACTATGGTAAAGCCACCGTTCCTCCCATGCTTTACGAATCAGAGTGCAAAAAGTACTCCCTCTCCTGCACAGTTCGTGGTGTCAGTTTCAATTAATTTAACAATGACTGATAAAAATGTAATAGTTGGAAACAAATATTCCAGAATATGTTGGTTTCCATGCATAAAAATACCTTTTATTTTGTTTTCGTCGGCAGTTGTTTTTAATCTAGGAACCTATTATTGTTTCCCCATGAGAAATAATTGTAATTCAACCCCCTAATAACAGGAATTTGCCAAATGGGGTGACTTCATGGAACAAATTAACCCCGGTAGGCGAGAGATGGGTGTATTTGCCAAAAGGCCACCAGAAAGTGCCTAAGAATATGTTATTTACTCTTTACCGCAGTACAGAATAATCCAATGGTGCCTCATTACAATGTGCGACACTAACAAAGGCCTTTCTGTGCCGCGCTTTCTAAAGCCGCTCTCAATGGTAATTGCCGATGGTTTGTACAGGGGAGGAGTGGGAGCCCATTATAAGTTGAAATCTAATTGGCAAAGTCCAAAGATGTTGATAAGAACGAAAAGATTAATGAGCTATCAGGGCCTCTATAAAGCTGTGAAATACCTTACGAAAGATAACAATGATAGCACTTCAAAACACTATTTGTATAACAGCATGACAGAGTGTGGGTTCCACCGGTCCCTCTCAGCAGAGGCTCTACCCAAGAGCACAAAGTGCCTCTGCGAGCGCCGACGCCTCAACGAGAGCGAGTTAATGTGGGGGGTCGGCCGGGACAGGTTCTTCAAAACACCTGGCCGTGCAGCTTCGCTATTTCACAATACCTTCCACGCCATAAAACTCGTGGAAAAAAATAAATGGATGATTCCAGAAATGAAGACTTGATTCTCGGGCCGTTATAATTATAACCCCACCTTAACTTTACAGAAAAAATGGGTGCCTCTCCTCTGTTTTAAAATTTACAGCTGAAGTCTTGCACCAAATTAGCAGAAAGGAGTGAAGAACACAGCTTTTTTTTTTTTTTTTTTGCAGTTAAAATGTTTATTGTAACAGTTTCAAAAAACCAGCAGCATCTTTCTGCAGATTAAAAGGCCACGTTTTCTTTCCAAATTCACTGGATTCCACCCAGAAAAATCGTCACGATCCCTTTAATAACGGGAATACGTGCCAAGTCAGAACACAGGTAGATCAGAGTCGTACCCCAGGACGGCCCGTTCCATTTACGAGGAGTTCACAGGGAGTTTCACTCAACAGCCCGACTGCATCTTGCGCTCATTTCTGCGCATTTAGGAAGAACGAATTTGCGCACCTCCTGGCAGCTGAAAAACACCAGGCCAAAGCCAGCAATGTGGTCCCCTTAGTCATCCGTATTTTGGCTTGTACCGCGTTAAGTCCTCAACCTCCATTAGCCCTCGTTTAGCAATGCTGGTAATTACGGCCCCGTTGAGACTGCCCACACCAAAGCCGACTTGTTTGGCGAGCGTGACTTCATTTGCAGACTTTTCACTCGTTTCTTTACTCTACTTTACCATATTACAGTGTCTGCTACTCTGAGGCTCCCAGCCTGACTGTAAACAGCTGTGTCGCTTTAATTTGCATATGGAGAGGATCTCCGTCTGTCTTGATTATACTTGTGTAAATAAATGTTTAAGGGCACTTATTTGTGGTTGCACTGTTTGGTTTTAGCTATACCATAGAGCACGCTGCAGTAACGCGGTAAACACCAGCGCTGTGTTAGGCAGGCTGACTTGGGGCACGATCCATACTGTAGGAATGAGGGTCCTCAAGCTTAAAGGACAATAATACCATTTATCGCACACGGCTTCGTACCTCGTGCTTTAACGTAGTCTGTGTTGTGGTGAAGACCGTCATGCCCCCCACCCCCATCAATTCCCATTCCTACGATACGTATGTTTCGTTTGTTAGCGCTTCTTAGGTGTAGAGTAGGTGGTAGCTAAGAAAGAACGAAATGAGCGCAGCTAGACAGGAACGCAAAAGTATTACTAAATACTTCATTGAGAAAAAACTGTCGTTGTGTCGTGTTGCAGAAAGTAATGTTGACAGCTGAAATAAGTGTTCATTTTAATTAACGGGATTTGGTAATACTCTAAAATAAACGAGTGCCACTTTTTTGCCATAGTAATCTTGTAAATTTATGATTCACGCCTTGTGTTTTTCTTTCCTTATGTCCTTACAATTTATGGCTGCTGAGAGGATTCACAGAGTAAGAATTTCATTGTATGGTGCAACGAACTCTTTACTGCACACATGAAAATAAACTCTTGAATCTTGAATCGTCTGCAATGCGGGAATGCACCGTTTTTACCGGTAAAACTCAACTGTAATTACACCTCGGACCTGAGAGAATTCACCTTACAGAGGGCTTTTTCAGGGACAGATTCGCTTCATATGGTGGGGGACGACTGTGTATGAGTGACACCTTTTCAGCTGTACTCTTCATATAACTTCACCATTTTGCTTCTTTAAGGCATGAAGATAACTTCTTATTGCTGACGTCCAATGCATTTTCACAGGGACAATTTCAGTTCATTTTAACAGTTTTGAAATTCAATGGCTTTTTCAAGAATACCACAGTTTTTAAGAACAAGAATTAAAGCGCTGAGAAAACTGCAATCAACGTTCATTTTCTAACTGCTGGACTGAATATTCTGCTTATTGTATTCTGATAAAAACAGTTTATTTTTCCATTTGACACTGCATATTTTGAGTATCATGTCATGGAACTGCTATTTAGAAGGGGATTCGAGGATTGAATATACATAGGCTTTCATTCTCCCATAAATTTGCGACCCTCAGCATTTTCAAATCCGGTTAATGCTTATATTGCCATAATGTTTTTTCTCCATTTGAAGTCTTTAGGATGTATTTAAATGAGAGATTTAGTTAATGAGTTTGGGCAAACTCTGGAACAGTCTTTTAAGCATTATCATTCTCATTAATTTTCAAAATTACCCACTGTGTTGTGATAGCTGTCATGGACTTCAGACTTCAGTTAATGACATACTATATATTATATATATATACATATAATATATTATAGATATATATATATATAATATAGAAAATTTGTGTAGGTGCACATTTGTTTTAACTGCCCATTTATTTTGAAAACTTCCCAATTTACCTTTTAAACTTTAATTTTTTGAGTGAAAGCTAAGTGGAAGATAAGCACGCACATTTACACCAACAGCAAGTAGCCAAAAGGTACATTAAGAATGGAATTTTCCCCATTCGGCTTCACACCTTAGAAGCATCAGCACTACCCTGCTTTTAGTAACGTGTGCATAAAAACGTCTGCAACAGGCCGCAAGGAAGTAACACTGCAATTAAACCTTTGAACAGCCTCACCATCAACTTCATTTCATACACTTTTATGTGGCTTCCAGCGTTACACCCCGCATAAAATGCCTGCAATCTTCATTCAGAACTTGCAGTTCACCATCTGATGAAAAATGCTTAGCAGGTTTGATCTGAAACACATTTAATGCCATAATACAGAACATGACATCATCTAGGCATTTAAATGAAAGTGACTGATCACAAATATTGAAGACGACTAATACTTAGTTTTTTACTGCCTTTTTTTCCTTCATAATCTTTATCAGGCAGCATCGCAACCACCTTTTTTGTTTTTATATTTCATCCTCAAGTGTTTGCACGTCACAGCCATAAGTATTTCATTACTGGTTTATCTGTCCGGAGGCTCGTGAAGCGGTAACAAGTAACCCTCCCTTCACAGTGATTGATATAGGCTTTGCTTTCAATTTGTTCCACTACACAGATCATGAAATTCTAAATGCACCCATCCTTATTGACCTACACTTTCAAACGCTGGGCTACAATGAGATGAAAGCAATTATTAAGGGGAAGGGAACTGCACAGCCACGGAATAAAGTCGTGAGAATCTTTTCTCTGACCTTCCAGCAAAGTCTCAACTGTTTCAAGTTCACGAAGAAGCTAAGCGAAGTTGGTTTCGGCGCGGCCGCAAGTTCGGCGGCCCAGCCCTCCGCTTCAGCTCAAATCGCTGCGACGAAAGCGCAAACGCACCGCGAGGGCGTTCAGAGACACAGGCTGCAGTATTACGGCTTGGTTGAATTACCAAAGACAACCGTTAAGAAGAAACATGCATGCGGAGAAACAAGGCCTTTCAATTGAGGAGCGAAACAGACGGCCACGAAAACATCCATAGTCTTGACATCTGATTGAATTTTTTAAGAGGGGGAAAAATCCAGTCAAATCACATCTGCATACTAAACTCCCCTGTGTCACGTTGCCAATGATGTATGACCTTTTCTCTCCCATTAATCTTTTCTACAGTCGTTAAAACCTCTTTTTTAATACCAGGATTCTCAACATTCCTCAACCTTTCATCTTAGTGTTAAGCGGAGCCAAGCCCCATGTTCCAACTGCTGGAGAAGGATGCTCTGCCGTCTTTGTACGGCCCACTTTTAGAGTGCCCTTCTTCCCCATGCTGGGGATAAAACGAGTACTGCAACTGCCAGACTTTGTCATCCTCCTGCATACTGTACATCTGGAAATATAACAAAAAAGGAAGAAAAAAAAAAAAAAAACCCAGTGGCATCCAAAACACAGAAAGACACAAGTGGCCTGGAACACGCTCCTTTAGGTGGCGCCCTCCCCACCGCATCTCCGGAACTCGGGTAAGGCCCTGATCGTGGAAGTTCTTCGACAAAGCCAGCCTCAGCGGGTCCTGTCCTCATACCACATATCCACATATTGTGCGGCTAGCATTCAGATCACGTCTCGCCGGCCTGACCGGCTTTTAACGCCTTAAATTAGCTCTCAATACTTACTTGTGTGAATATTTGTTTAACAGCACCCTTCAATAGAGGTGCTTTGCAGCTTTTTGTATTTATTCCACATAAAGGCCATATACACGCAGTCCATTTCTAAAAATAAAACACGACCTTATTTGCACGTATACCAGAAAAACTTTTACCGGTATGCATAGAACTGGACGTAATGGTGCTTATGGACATGGCAGGATTGTGGCTGAGGACAGTATTATTGAACAGGACGGGTGTCTGTTAGCGTTTTACACGGAACGTGGAACTTTGGAGAGCCACCAGCACACAGCAGGAAAGGCCAAAAGCACAGCCGAAATGCTGCGGCACGTTATAAATGCATTCACACACACACCAAAAAAGGTACGGAATAATACAAAAACAGATCATCTATTTGACAGCATGAGAAATTTGCTTAAATATAACTTAAATTTGCTGAACGGTGACAACGGTAATAAATAACATTGAATAACTAATAAAAGTGATTTTGCATCAATAACCGAAAACAAAGATTAAAGGAAAAACTAGTGTCAAAGCACTTAGTAAATGTTGCCTTTTTCTTGTTCTTACCAGTTATTTTAAAACAAATGTTCTTTTAATTTGAAAATCTTGTAAGTAATTGTAGCACTGCGGTTTGGAAAGTTACTTATTTGTGTTTACACTACAATGCGGCAATGAAGGTTAATACTGCTCTGCCCTATGTGTAAAATGTCCATCACCCATCACTACCAGGGTAAACAAATCACTCAGGTCGACAATATTAAAAATACTGAATTCAGTGTCTGACCCTTTAAATAGCTGCCCTAAAAAAGACACTTCTGTAGACATGTGCAAATATAAATTTCTACTAAAAATTTTTTAATTGGCTTACTTAAAGCTTTAATTACAATATAGTTCCCGTAGCAATTTAATGTACAACCAACCTTTTATTTTATTTGCATTATGTCTAAGTATATATGTGGGTGGCACAGTGGCACAGTGAGTAGTACTGTTGTCTCACAGCACCTGGGTGGTGCAAGAGGGTGTGGGTTCAATCCCCACTCAGTCTGTGTGGAGTTTGCAGGTTCTCCCTGTGTCTGCATGGGTTTTCTCTGGGTGCTCTGGTTTCCTCCCACAGTCCAAAGACTTGCTGTTTAGGTTCCCCATAGTGTGCGTGTGTGAGAGAGAGAGAGTGTGAGTGTGTGTTGCAGTGATGTATGGATGAGTGACCCATTGTAAGTAGTGTATCTAGCAGTGTAAGTCACCACAGTGAATAAGGTGTGTGGGCTCATAACGCTACATAGAGTTCATTGGAAGTTGCTTTGGAGAAAAGAATCTGCTAAATAAATGACAATGTCCCTGATCATTTGTTCAGCGCTCTATAGAAATAATTTGAATGGAACTGTGTTTAAAGATTTAAACTGAAAATTTAAAAAGATGATCCAGTTAAAAACTAAGACAAACAGCTTGCATATTTACTGTCCAACTCACCAGCTCAACAAATGCTGTATTTAATTACATACCACAGATGTGATCAGCAGGAATACAGGTGACAACATTAAATTGCAGTGAAGTAAATAAGTGTACAGATGACACCTGAACCAGCAACAGAATGAAGAACTCTATTTATCCCTTCTGCAGGAGTGATCTGAAGCCATCTTTTGAGTAAAAATCAACAGGTATGCATCAGGAAGACATAAATGCAGTAAATACTTGATAATTTCAATAAGAATAGACGCTATTGTCCATGTAAATCTGTAGTTTCCTCGGCCCCAAGTAATTCTGTTCATTCAAAATTTTGTTTATTCTTACAATTTTTTCTGATTCTCTGACATTGAATCATGAATCCAATATTATGAATCGTACGCTGCGCATTTCCTCCCTTGGGTTGCACGAATATTGACATTGCAATATTTCGTTTAATGTTTGTGATTGCACTTAACCAGCCCCTTTTCTTGAGTGACAGGATAAATACCAGCTCAAATTCTAAATGCAAACTGATTGTGTAAGAATTCCATGCAGTCTATCAATCAATCATTGCTTCTGTAGAAGAATAACTGCTTCAATTCCGTTCCTCCAGAAAAGCACGGCCGACACGAGGGCACGTTGAGCAGGACTCCGGGGTGTCGGGTGTCTTTCGTACGTTTCCTTCTAGGAAAGCATTCCCTTGTCTGAAACGTACCAGTGTAAATACTTAAAGAATTTACAAAGCTGACACCTTGATGCAAATCTTCCAAAGCACTTTGACACTGAAGAAGCAATAAAATTGAGCATCTTTTCAAAGCTCTTTTTTTTGCATGATTTTACCTTTTTATAAATCTCACTGAAATGTGTGTGTCAATATTTATGAGAAAAGTTTTTAAATGATGAAAAACAGTGCTCTTGTTAGATCTGCTCTTCATTTCGCTGATGCCTTTGTCCAAGGTGACTTACACTCTATTTTTGCATTTTTATTTTGCATTCTATGCTGCTTACACTGATTTACCCATTTAAAAAGCAGCGTCCTTTTCACTGGGGTAATTCAGTAACTCTTCGTTACATCACAACTGCTCCACCGAACACTACTTGATGTTCCTGGCAATAATAGTTCACTTATCATTAATAGCTCATTAATTGTGATCGTGAAGGAAAATTCTAAACTAGCACACTTCTATCCTAGTCCATCCATATTGAATATTAAATCCAGTTATGAAAAACAGAAAATGTGACAACGGTACGATTTCCACGGCCTCCGCCTTCAGAGAGACGGCCCAGCATATGTCCGTGAGAGTGGTAAAGACCTGCTAAAAACCCTTGGAGCTTCCAAGCACCAACAGCAACGAGAGAACATGATTGGTGCCGCTGCTCATGACGAAAACACTGCTCTCTCATTCTTGGGACTGAACGAAGGGTCAACAATACAATTCTTATTTCTGAATAAAAACACAGAAATGATCACAGTTTTTTTCTCTTAGAACATTTAAGTAAAACAAAAACACATTTTAAAGCAATTCCACATACAGGATAACCACAGTTTGCCCTATTCAGGAGGCCCAGTGTCCACACCTACTTCACCAGCCAGCTGTAGAGCACAAGAAGCTATTTGGAATATTTCTAACGGGAAAGACTGCGCTCGGTCTCTAAACTGACACATGTTCATTGTGAAATGACGCAACGCATATAAAAGCATTAATAACATTATTCTGTTCTATAAAGAGCATCCTCCTTATCGAACCAGCTGCCCCTGTTATCGCATTTCATAACACGCTCCCATTGGTGTTCTCGGAACTGACAAATTGGCTGCGTTATGGCTTTTCCGCCGAGTTTCACGACAGTTTTCACAGTTACAAAGAAAAATCAAAGGCTAGTTTTTAAATCGGTTTATTCATCGGCTGTTTATAAAGAGTAAGTGTGAAGTAGGTGCAATTTAACAGAAACATCAAAGTGAAAAGGAGAAACGCAACACAGTAAAACCCCGGTCAAACGGGACCAGCAGCGGGAACAAGCTTTTTTTCGCAGTTCTCAGCATTTAACGTCAGAGTGACGCGCAAAAGTAAGCAAGAGAGTGTGTTCTGCTCACTTTCCCAGGTAAATTGCTAGTGTCCCAAACTGTGTCTCCCACCACACTCAATACACTTCAGTTCCTCCACGCTGACGGTGAAATATTACTCTGCACGTAGCCGAACTCTTGCTCCGTGGAAATTTACAATGCCAGGCAGTGGGATTCGAACCCCAAACCTCAGGTTGTGAGGCAATTGTCATAACCGAGATTCTCCCCTCATAATAAGCCATTTAAATTGTTCAGATCTTCAACTTTCACCAACGCAATGTTAAGCTGCTTGTTATTGACCCATTTACACAGCTGGGTAATTTGTCTGACAAATTTTGGGCAAGTACCTTGCTAAAGAGAACAGGTAGTACAGTAGGTGGGATTTGGACCACCGATCTTCAAATATGAAGGCAGCAGCTCTACCCAATATGCTGTCTTTATACTTTTAAGCCCCAATACTTCAAGTTTTTTTCTTTTTTACCTCCTTCGGGGCCATGATGACAAGAAAATGCGCACAAGTCACCAAAACGACGACACGCACGTGCACGCGACAACACGATGCAGCGTTTAACGCAAATTGAGATGGCCTCCATTCCCAGCATCCTCAGCCCGCCTGCGCGTCAAACGCCGGTATGGACAGTTCGGTCTGTCCCAACGGCCGGATTCGGTGCCCTTACACACCAAGAAGTGCACCGTGTTGCGGGGGAGGGCGTATGGTTCATGACCCGACCCGTAAATGCAGACAAGCAGCGGCAGCGAAACGGTGTTGATGGATTTCTGTTAGACCTACGGCACTTGTGCCGCACACCAGAGCGCCGGGCGGCTGCAGCGACACCGTGGACACGCCGTGTCCGCATGCCGAGGCCTTAAGCACAAGGCAATGGCGGTGCGCTGTAGGAGTCCTGTTTGCCATTGTCTGCCGTTTCTGCTGGCTGCTTCGCGTACAGACATCTGGTAAAGGTCATGCTTGCCTTTGTGAGGAGCAGTTCCCCCCTCTCCAACACCACCACCCACCCCCCCCCAAAAAAAAAAAAACCCCACAGAGAGAAAGAGCTCGTCGCCAGGCTGTTACATTATGAATAAGCGAGGAACAAAAGCATGCAGATACAGCAGTGACAAGATAATCCATGCAAATTTATCTATGACAAATTCAGTTGGATTTACAAATTACATTTACACAGAGCAATAAAAATGTGAGGGGGGGAAAGGAGTTGGGATGAAATGACGTGAGGCTGGAAGTCCAGAGGAAGCATCTCCATGGCACAGCTACTCTCCGCTCCGCTTCTCTCCTCGGTCCGAATCCGTTGAGTCACGAGCAATATTGGCTTAAAAGCGATCCTCGGATCCAGCGGCAGACAGGCTCCATAAAGCAATTGCAGAGATGTAAAGGAATAGAAATTATTTCCCCGAAGAGCGTTCGTGTGACAGTTGTGCCGTCAAAGCGCAGCGTCCTGATGCTTACAAACGTGAACTCGAACACATTGTTCTGTTACTTGTCTTGTTTAAACAAGAAGGGGCCGCTGCAAGCGCAAGAAGCTTGAGCGCCGCTATCTCAAAGCATTCCACATTATGAAACCGTACTTAATCGTTTGGAATCATTTTTAATGCTGGCAGTTTCTCCCGTTCTCGTCTCACGCACTCAAACGTAACCTTGTTTTGTACTTCGCTTTTGACATTGTTACATTCAGTATTTTGCATTACAAGCAAAGTTAAACTAGTAGTTCATCACACACTCGGTTACCAAACAAATCGCAGGCTGCATAATTACATGAAGCCGCAACCCGAAGGTTGCTGGTTCAAGGCCCGCTTCCTGCGGCTGCACTCCCGAGTTAAGGTGCTTATCGTGACTTGTTCCAGTAAGCACACCTCTAAGATCAAAAACAGCACATTTATTCCAATCAGAGCATCATCTAAGCAAAGGAATTACGATTAATAAAGAGGAGAAATTCTGCATGCAGCTTTTCTATTGTGATGTATTCTCCGCGGCTTGCAGCTCCGGACACTGTTTGCCATGTCGGTGCGCAAGTGAGAAAACAGATGTGTTAATAAGTAGTTCTGCTTTTGTTGCCGGGATCGAATGGATCTGCGGGACATATGGCTGCGGTCCAGGAGAGGATGCCGACTCCAACAGCAGCCATTTAGAAAGCCTGCGCTCGCTTGGCATGGGAAACACAGCGCACAATGCCACCGAAGAAAGCCTCGTATGGGGGCTTCTCTGGCTGACATCATGCTGGAGGAATGCTTTATAATAAATAATTAGGGAGGAAAGGAGTGCTCTGGGAAGCGCTAGCAGGACAGTTTGGGGACGGCAGCATTGTCTCACAGCATATATGACGGAGTTGAGAAAGCTGCACCGTTGCACCTGCGCGCAGAGCACACAATCCACAGTGGTATTGACACAACGCCCTGCTTCGACTACGACATCCGTCAATCTGCCGCTCTCCGTGTGCTGTTGATGCACTTTGTTTGGCCCCGAGTTGTGCATCACTATGGAGAAAAGTGTCTGCCAAATTCATAAATGCGAATGTCAAATGTGACCGTCTTCCACGAGAGAACATCCAATCAGGCCGTGTGCTCAACAGAGGCCCCCGCAAGTGCATCTGCGGCCTGGCAAAGGGCTGGTGAGAACGCTGCAGCAAGACCTGGGGTTTGGGGCATAACGATGACTGACAGCCTCAAATCCTGCGTGGGGAAGAGTCCGGTGGAGACCAGGGAGCAAGGCAGAGCACAGGAAGCTCGACAGAAACAAGCGTGACAGATACACCGCGCAGAAAGTCAAAAGCAGGAGGCGGCGGAGTAGAATGCGATCTCGGGGCAGATAAAGTGAAGGGTGGGGGCAGGGCGGCAAGCAGTACCTTGCTGATAGCGGCAGAAGAGCGCGCCACAGCACAGCGGAGCGGCCGATGGGAATCGGCACACCCAACATCTGTCTTTCGCGGGACACGTTAGCCGAAGGTCTCATTTCCTCCGCGGATGCTGAGAGATGTCGTGGAGGATTAAGAGAGGCCTTCAGGTAGGAGCTGGGTGTCGACACCTGCGACAAGTGCGTGCTCACAGGGGGGCAGCGGTGGCGCGTGACGAATCGCTGCCACGGAGAAAACGCCGGGCGCTTCGATCAGTAAACAAGGACAGGCAGACGGACGCGTACTGGGATGAAGAGCAGCTGCTGCTGGGGACAGCTGGCACCGTAGTAGTTAGAGCGACTGCCTTTGGACCCAAAGGTTGCATGTTTGAGCCTTACCTCTGGCTGTAGTACCCTTGATCAAGGTACTTACACTGAATTGTACAGTGGAAAAAAAAAAAAAATTACCCAGCTGTATAAATGGGTAAATAATTGTAACCTTAACATTGCAGGTTTCTTTGGAGAAAAGCGTCAGCTAAATGAATAAATGTAATGCTGGAAAGGGGTGTGGAGCACTGGCCTTCGCCATACCACCAAAAGCAGGTGCAGGACATGTGTGGAAACACAAACTGCAGTGACTTCTGACCTCAGAGAGGCACATTTGTACATGGCATTAATAATACATCATTACATTTCATTGGGTGAGTCTGGGGTTTGAGTCCTGCTTGGGGTGCCTTGCAGTGGACGGTGCCCCTTGGGCCCTGTGTTGCTGGGTTAGGCTCTGGTTTGCTACAACCCTGCTTGGGAGAAGTGGCTTTAGACTGTGTGTGCGTTTCATTGGCATTTACCTCAAATTAGGCAGTGAAGGGGGCATGACATGTAAACAAATACAAAAAGTGTTGCATCGTGGGCACTAAGTAAGCCTGACTGGCATCATCTAAGGTTCAGCCAAGTACAGGTGTCATCTCTGAAAGCACCTGTGGCCCCCACCTGAGGATGGAAGCACCCCCCTGCCAAAAAAAAAAAAAAAAAAAACCTATTGTGGGTCTGCTTGAAAACAGCGGCAAAATTAAGCAACTCAAATACTGCGGGAGGTAAAAAGTCCCTTAATATGACACCCCCAGCAGAGCTGCGTTATTGGCTTTGTGACAGATATGTTTCCGATGCCCAGCCCTCCGCACTGACCTTCACGACACGGGCAGCGCGAAGGGAGCGAAGCCGCACTACGACGCTCGGCAAACCGCTCTCTAATGGAGATTAATACGCAACTTCTTTAACAGGCAGCGGCTTCCTCAAACAGCCTCCAGTCGGTCGATAAGACGCCCCGCGTGTCGCCACATCGCCGTGGAAAGGAGAGCGGACGCTGCACTGCGCAAGGTGTATCTTTTTAATAAGCCATTATCATTCCTGGCTACGCAGCTATAAGGTCGAGTATCCGTCCTCGCACCTCGGCAATTCCATGCATTACCGCTCCTGCCGACAGGCAGTTGCCTTGAAAATATTTCATTATTTCAGTTTTTTCCCATTTGTATATCCTTGGCCTTACGTTATGAAGGCCACCCTGTGTTCTATATTTTTCCATTTCCATTTTCGCTGTTGCTGAAATACTTAGGCTATAGAAAATGAAGGCACTGCGACATAAAGCGGGACTGTAATCTCCTCCACTTCTGCCCTGTTCCCAAATAGCTCGGCAACACCTGCTTTCCACGCTTTCAAACTTAAAAACATTGCGTTGCTGACAACTTTCTCAACGTGACAATTACATGCTGAAAACGGAACAAAGTTTCTGCTTCTGAACAAATGTAATATGACGAAGCCAAATATCTGCAGCACAAAAATTAATGTTTACCTTTCTTCAGACTGCATTTACATATTAAGCACAGCTGCCTCGCATACCTGACAGCCTCGCATTATGTGCTGCATAGCATCTGCAAGCCCTTTGTAGAAAACATTAAAAAAATACTCATAAATTATGCACTCCACATTCAACACATGCTTCTGAAATCACCACTTTCAAAACCTAAGGTGTGTCTTTAAAAAAAAAAAAAAAAAATTACACATGCATGCAGTATTCTTGAAAAAGGATATGAGTAAAGCAGGCCAAAAAAACCCAGGCTCTTCTTTATATAAACCATTCATTCTGAAAGAAGGAAGGAAATTGGATAATTTGGAATTTTCTGCCCGAGGGATACAAAACGGTTTCCAAAACAGTAAAAAAAAAAGTAGAAAAGTCTTTGTGGTCACATATGTATTGTGTGAGGAGCAGCCAGCTCCACTACTCCTCCGGCAGAGCCGTATCTGCACTTCCCACCAAGGTGCTTTCCTTCCGGCACCACCGTACCACGTTCGGGGTGCTAGGGAACACGCCAGGAGAACAAAACATGCCATTAAGCGTCATTCCATGAAACAGCACGCATCCTCAGAACGCATTCAGCGGGAATTGTGGACCGCGCCTTGTTCAGTTCGGCTCTCGAGCAGCACGACGACAGCCGGTGCAGTCGGACTCCGCTCCTTCCCAACGGCAACAGGAGGCAGGTGATAAAGAAGGCACTCATGCAAAGGCTATGAAGTCTCCCTGTCAAAATTAATTCCATCTTCAAGATCCCTATCTGTGAGATACACCCAAAATGGCACACAAATATGCTCCTGCCTGAGAGATTACCGGAGACTGCCTTAGCATAAACATTCCTGCCGCTGCAACTGTAACTGCGCTGCGTGAAAAAAGGATACTGAGGCAACACACAGCTGTACTGAACCCAGGCGCTTTGCCACTGTCTTCAGAGTCTGCGGCAACACGTGTGTAACGCACGACAGAAACGGCTGGCATAACCCCAAGAGTACTACAGTCTGCGACAACGTGCGTGTAACGTAGGAACAGGTATGAGCCTTTATAGTACTACAGCCTGTTACAATTTGCACATAATGTGCAACATAGGAAGATGCAGTACGGCTCCTGACAACCTGTGAAAAATGGGTAACGGAGAAACAGGTGTAACCCTAACAGCACTACAGCCCGTTACAATGTGCATTAACTGTGTAACACAGGAATATGTAACAGTCTGTGACAATGTGTATAATATAATGTGTAACGTAGGAAGACTGAATACGCAATACATTGTGCGACAGATGCATGACCGCATACATTTATAAGGTATGTATATAACTGCACAAAGGGACAGCTGGTAGTGCAGGGGCTTGGGCTGTGCCTTTTGACCCCAAGGTCACAGGTTCGAATCGCGCGGAGGCTGTGGTGCCCCTGAGCAAAGTACTTACCCTAAGCTGCTCCAGTAAAAGACTGCCCAGCTATATAAGCAGGTAAATAATTACGGGTAGATTCACAGTAAGTCATTTTAGAGAAAAGCGCCCGCTAAACGAGAAAACGCAAATGCACAACCCTAACAGTACAAGAGTCTATGACAACGAGAAACATAAGAAGGCACAACTGTTAAACGCCACACACACCGTCAGGGACTGCAGAGCGACCGGCTTATAAATAGCCGTACAGTCCGAGGCGGTGCTGCTCCTTACATGATCCCACCATCAGAAAGTGTGAATCCTTGTCACGTCCAACGTGTTGCTGCTGTTAGCATCTGTGCAGCAAAAACAAGAGGCAAAGCAAGAGTCGCACACCGCTCTCCGGGCCTTAAGCACAACATGTTACACCCGCTCTGTCTGTGGCCCAAGGCTTAACCACAACTGCAACACACCAAACACCAAACACCATCCCCAACCACCACAGTGTCAGGGCACAAATGAGACATCTGCAGACAGCACACGGAAGGAACGCTGCTTCGAAGCAGAACCTTCTTCACGCCACATTTCTGACGAATGAAAACTAACACCTGGCTGGCGCAATTACGCAGAAGATTAATTGAGCAAATCTGAGCACTGCACTCGAGTGTAGGATCGTCACACGTACAAACACGCAATAACCGCAGGAAGACGGGGACGCGCGCCGGCCGCGGCGGCCGAGCTCGGCTCGGGGGAGCTTTTTCAGCACATTGTGACACAGCGCAAAAGTAAACAGCGCTCGCACAAAGCCGCCGCTGTCCTTCACGGGCTCCGAACGAAAATAATGTCGCTAATGCCGCACAAGTGCAGGGCGCGGAGAGGCGCGCGCGCAGCTGCTGGCGCGAGCTGCAGCGCGAGCGGGCTACGGGAGAAGTTCCCAGCAGCCGCGGCGGGTTACAGGTTTTATGCTAATGAGCCCCCGAGCCTCGGAGGCGCCCGCTCGGCCTTGCCGCACCGCACCGCCCCGCAGCGCAGCGCAGCCGCGTCCCAGCGGCGCGTCCACGGGAGCCCGGGCCTCGAGCGAGCCGCCGCGCGCACGGCGTGTCCCAGCCACGCAGGACAGCGCCGCGCCGCGCCTTCCAGCACCTGTGGTCAGATGTGGACGGAGAGAAGCACACAAACGGGCGCGCGCGCGCGCCCACACACACACGCGCGCACACACACACACACACGTACGCACACTCGGGGTATACCTGCTACCCACGGCCAACGTGGCCATCACACACTCCCGTCACAAGTTGTCACACTCGAAGTGTGGCCGCGCGGGCGAGCGGAAGGCGGAGGAGGAGGAGGCGCCGCGCGACCATTACCGTTCTCTCCGCGAAGGGTCCTGCTGGATGCTCGGCTTCGTGGGCGCCATCTTCCTGCTCTTCCCCTCTTTCTCACTCTTTTCTCGTGCGATCTGTCGTGACACGCAGTCGGAGGCAGCGAGGCGACGCGGCGCGCACACTACTGCGAGTGTCTGAGGGCGGCCATGGGCGTCGTGTGCTCCGGCGTCGCGGTGCGAGAGGAGGACGGAGCGCCGACGCGGGGCTCCGAAGGCATGCCAAGAAAAGTGCAAGGAGAGCGGGGAACGGGCGCTCCTCGGCCCGCAGCCTCTGCTGGACACGGCCCGCCAGTTAGCAGCCCCGCCGGAGCGTCACATGAGCGCGCTGCTCGGCGAAAGCCCCGCGGAGAAGGCGCTGCTGCGCGCCCGCTTCCTGCGCGTTTCGCAGCCCGTCGCGGCTCCGCGCCTCTGGAGGAGGACACATCTCCGCTCCCGCCGGCGCAACAACGCCACTCAGTTGCAGCGCGAGACACTTTACGTTTCCGCCGCGCTCGCGGCGCGACCCTCAGCGCCCGCGCGCCCCTTTTTTCTGCCGTTATTCAGCGCGAACGGCGAGATGCGACAAAAGAGCGCTCGGCTCGCGTGCACCGTCGCGCGCCAACGTCGGCTTTCGCCCACGTTCGGCCGGACGAGCTCGTGCGGGAATTGGTTATCGGCGACGCGCCGCCGCGGCTTTATTGTTCTCCTCCGCAAATGTCAGTTTTACGTCGCGGCGCCTTTTACTTCAATTTACTAAAACAGACAAAAAAAAAAAAATAAATGAAAGAAATAAGTGATGTCTGCAGAAATTCCGTGTCAGCGCGTCCTGTCCTGACAGAAGAGAACAGGACACAACACACACCCCACAGCGAGACGTGCACTCGCACGTCAAAAGTGTCCACATTCACACCCAATTCCAAACTGAACAGAGTATTGAGAAGAATTCATGCCAATTCAACAGACCGGTCACTGTTCCCCGAGTCTCGAACGACACACCGTGCTTTGCACAGCGGCATTGATTAAATAAACGTCCCCAAGCACTGTACGCGTTTCCACAGCGCGAATTCATCTCCGCTTCCTTTTCATGACCTGCGTGGAAACGTTAATAAACCACGGTCTGCATAACCGCATGCACGATTTTCCTCTTACCACACATAATTTACATCACGTGCTACACATAATTCACAGCTAAATCCAATTGAAACAAACATGGAAATACTGTATCAGAACGCTGACACACTTGTCATGTGCAGAATTCGCGCTTTCCTCTAATATAAAAGTATATTTGCTCAAACGTGATAACGAGTACATTCCAGGCCACGTGTATTACAAAGGACGTATAATTTAATTTAAGCCTAGTTAATTTCATTTTAATTAGATCCTGCAATGAAATTGCTCTCCCCTGTTGGGATCACGGGTTTTCACCACTAACGTTTATGGAAACAAAAGTTATAATTTATCATTTACTAAAATATCCATATTTCGTCATCTTCAGAATTATTTTTAAAGAAATCTCTAAGTCCCTTTTCGTGATGGGATATTGTTAAAGTGACTAACGCCTGTTGAAACTGTTGAATGTGACCAAGGTCTCAAACAAGTATTAAATGCAGAACTACTAATTGTGATAAATCGTCAATAACAAAGATAAATATGAACACCTCAGGACATTAAACACGCCAGTTATATATGAAGTAACTAAATTTTCCAAGATTTCTTTTTCTGGTTCTGAAACTGCGTGTGTAATTGTATGACCGCTGCCTGGTCCAACATGTTCAATCTTTACCAGAGTAGAACCAGCTTCTCACTTTATCATTTGTTCTACATACATTATATATATATATAATATATGTGTGTGTGTATGTGTGTGTGTATTTTTCAGCATTTCAGGAACTGTATACAGAACTGTACAAAGCCTGGCCACATTTATCCATCACTGTACTCATTTGTTAATGCAGGAAACAACATTCAACTTGCACTGTCACTGCTGTAACTCTTCTATGGAACATACTCGTGTACCACAATAAACCACATAAAATGCACACACACACACACACACACACACACACACACACACACACACACAATTTTGAGACACACAAAGAAGTTGAAAATTAAAACGCCGGTACATTTAAATAATCATGTAGGGTGTATACTGGAGGTCTGGGTACTCTGAAGTTTTCATTATACTAAGTTCTTATTCTTACATGGTCCACCACTCTTTCACGTACTGAACGAACACAAACACACACAGTGACACACACACAAAGTACGTATGTTAAAAGTATGATCCTGAGAATTTTTCCTACCGTTACTCCTACTGCAATAATAATTTGGTATCTGTCTGAATGAAGACACGCACAATGAATGACGGGTGTGCAGGTGCGATGGTGTACGGACGCCCTAACTTTGGCTTAGCGTGCACATGGCATGCGGACACGCACATCATCATGCCCCTGCCAGCGCGCTGCCATTGATTGTGCCCCCAAACCAGTCACACGCGTTTCATGCGAGTGACACTGACTGAGGCTCCCGCCTGTGCTGCAGGCAGCGGTAACCCGCGTGGAAGCGCCGTTCGGAGCACCGCACTTACCTCTGCTGGTACGAGGAGATGCCCTGCACGTTCTGCGGCGCGCCGTTCGTGGAGCCGGGCATTCTGCCCACGGTGGGACCCGCCGCCATCCCCCCGGCTGCCCCGCCGGCCGCCGCCGTCACCTGGACGCTGAAATCCGGGAAGATCCTGATCATCCCCGCTCGAGGGGGCCGAGCGCGACGCAAGTCTCTGGGCGGGTGCGCGAGTACGAGCCTTCGGTCCGGACGCGGCGCTCACAGCGCGGTCCCATCGGCGGCGCGCGGCAGCGATCCAGCCATACTCATACTGCACCTCCGGACCTGGGTACGAGCGGACGGGCGGCGCGCTTTCAGGAGGCTGCCGGTGACATGGAGCTCTGACAGCCCGCACCGGAGACTGTGCACGCGGACACGAAGAAGAACGTGGCGCTTTTTTTTTTTTTTTTTTTCGCGGGGAGTAGGAGGAGGAGGAGGAGGAGGAGTGCTTCTTAAAGTACCTGCGCGGCGTGTAGAGCGCCTCGAGAGCGAGGTAAACAAGTGGAGCCGAGTTCTCACACGTGCCCCCGCGATTCCTGTCAAAAAGAGCGCGCCCCCGACGAACGGCAGCGAGCCACTGACTGTTCACTTCATGTCAAGTCAGTGCGGAGAGTTTGACGGAGCGACGCGCCGCGCGCAAGTAGCCGCTGCACGCGAGCTTCCAGCGCGAGGCTGACAGTGCTGCTAATGAGGCGGAGGGAGGCGCGCGGCGCGCGCTTCCCCCGGCTCGTGCAACTTGTTGTGGCACTTCGGAGTCCCGGCGCGGAGTCGGGCGGTTCGGACTGTCGCTGTGCGTCCTCGAGAAGAAGAGCCAAGTGCTCCAGAAAAGGTCTGTGAAACGGAGAGAGCGCGCTAGGCTACGCTGTCGACACAAAAAAAAAAAAAGTACTACACCGGCGACTTTGCAAAAAAATACGACCGATTAAAAAAAAGGGTGTGCTGGATAAACCTACAATTTTATACTACGACTACGAGAGTTTCCTTCGTTAGTGCAAAGAAAGCATCCTCCGCACGCCGCACAGTCTTCGTGTTGACAGACGGCGAGGTGTGCGTTCAGTGCCGCGCGCTCACACCGCGCTGACGCACCAATTTCGCCACTTAAGAAGTGAGGGGTGCAGTAATAAATAGTTATTCGCCGGCTTCTGCCGCCTTGTGTGTGGAAGTCTAGCGCGGTTCTTGCTCTAAAGGTGCCGCGCATTCCCGCTGTTCGTAAGTAGAGGCTGCTCGCGCGCGGGTTCTCCCAAATAAAGTGCCGCTCTGAGCTCGGACGCGCCGCGCTGCCATTCCTCGTGAGCGCGACAAGACCAACTTGGCGGCGGTCGCGCCTGATTAACCTGACTCGCGCCGGCCGTCCCGGAGCGCGCGCAGCGCCTCGTCCCAACCAATCAAAGGAAATGACAAGAGCGCGCGCGAGGCGCCTCAGCAGTAACCCGTTGCAGCCCGGGGAGTCTGTCAGAACATAACGTGCACAGTCGCGGAAGCCCCTCAGGCTATTGAAACCCTCAAAGTTCCCACTTATGCTTAGATTTTAATCGAATCTATAGATAATAATAATAATTTTAGGTCATATACACAGTCAGTGTGTTTTAGGTTTCCTATCGCATAAAATGGCTGAGTATTTGCCATTCATTGGATTGGTACAACAAAGTTTTTTTTCTTAAACGATAACAATATAATATTAACTTAATATGTTATTATCGAATAAATGTTACGTTTTGTACTGATAAAATAGTAATTTTAAAGTAAAAAGATGCGTTCAAATCAAGCCTGTTTTGCTAGCTCCTCATTTGCGAACGAAAGTCGTTCGCCTGAACAGTTAAACGAGTCCTCGCGCTGTAAATGAATTTCCTACGTCAGATCTGGTCTCGAACGATCCTTCAATATTTGTCTTTTTAGCAAAACATATGCTGCGCTCCTACTTATTCTCCCCTCATACTTTGCTGCTGACTGGGGAAAAAATTAGGAATTTACCTGTGATGACAAGCGATACTATTTCTATATGTTTAGTATCTCTTTTATTCACCTTGTTCCTTTAAAATAAATGTACTTATGCCTCACCAGTTTTCCTTGCACTTGGTGTGTTCTCTTGGCGTTTTATTTCCTCAAATTTACCTTCAAATTTTTATTCTTTCGGCTCTTTACTCTCTTCAGTGTGAGACCTGCCAGCTGGCTGAACCTCTTCTGCATAAGGAAATACAATGTTTCTCTATTCTGCAGACTATTCAGCTGATGCTTCTCTCCAAAGCAACTTGCAGCTATTTACATTCATTTATTTAGCAGACACTTTTCTCCAAAGCAACTTCCAAAGAACTCTATGTGCTGTTGTCAGCCCACACACCTTATTCACCATGGTGACTTACACTGCTAGATACACTACTTACGCTGGGTCACTCATCCATACATCAGTGGAACACACACTCTCTGTCACTCACACACTACGGGGGACCCTGAACAGCATGTCTTTGGAGTGTGGGAGGAAACCAGAGAACCCCAAGGAAATCTACACAGACATGGGGAGAACATGCAAACTCTACACAGACTGAGAGGGGACTGAACCCATGTCCTCTTGCACTACCCAGGTGCTGTGAGACAGCAGCATTACTCACTGTGCTCCCCTACCACCTATTTGTACAGTTGGGTAATTTTACTGGCGCAATTTAGGGTAAGTACGTTGTGCCAAGGGTATTGAAAGTGATACTCAAACCTACAACCTTTGGTTCCAAAGCCAGTAGCTCTAGCCACTACATTACAAGCTGTCCCCAAATGCTTAGCTACTTACAGCTATTTATCCATTTAAACAGTTGGTCAATTTTTCAGCTTGAGCTAAAAGCTGAGCTGGGATTCAAACCTGTGACCTGCAAGTCTAACAGCCTAAACTCTTACCAATACACTATTAGTTCTAGCCAAAGCTCTCTATTTTTGTCAAGCAGGGTTTTTTGACTGGTGTTCTTAACTGTTATAAATGCTTTTTAATACAGTATAGGTATTGTTTGCATTGCAGAAAGAGCATATGCCTAGATTTTGGGACTGTTTACAAGAGAAATGTGCACTATAGCAGACCCATTTCTCTCTTCTGTAGGGCAAACCTTTTTTTTTCATTTATACTTGTGTGTGTGTAATTTGGACCTCTGACATATGTTTTAAGTGGTTTCTTTTATATTGCAGGCACGCTGAAACGACAGCTCAACCCCGGTAAACTTCGTTCTGTCCCCAATTCAGAACATTTACTCATTTAACTGATGTTTTTCTCCAAAGCAACTTACAATTATTTACCCAAAAAAAAATATTCAAACAATGGAAATTTTGAACTAGAACAATCTACATATTTAACTGACACTTTTTTCCAAAGCAACTTGCAATGTTAAGGTTACAGTTATTTACCCAGCTAGGTAATTTTAATGGAGCAATTTAGAGTAGGCACCTTGCTTAAGGGGCCTACAGCTGGAGGTAGTAAGTGAACCTGCAACCTTTGGATGGAGAGGTAGGAGCTCTAACCACTACCCTACCAGCTGTCCTTCAATTTAAGGTAAATATCTCGCTCCAGGGTACTACAGCTGGGGGTGGGATTCAAACCTGCAACCTTTGGGACAAAAGGCAGCTGCTCTGACCACTGTCCCTTTGTTAGCTTCCACTTCTGTCTATTAGACTGTCCGTCATGCATCCGCATGCATGACATGTTCTCCTCCGACACGCTCCAGCAGCGCCGATTGCTGCTCACCTGGAAGCGCAGCACTGCTGCCAAGTGCAAACTGTGGAAACCAACCTGACCACAAGCTTACACAGCAGCTGCCCGAGACACCCCGAACATCATAAATCCCCTCCATGCCATAATGGCAGCGTGGAACTCCCGAGCTGAGGCTGTTTTATTTACCTGTATATGTTTTCACTACACACAGTGACAGACTTGTGCATAGTAAATTGTAGGGTAATTAAAAACAGCTTCTTACTGACCATTGCCAAGTGTGAACACCTTTCTTTATTAAAAATGATGGCACGTAAATTGCAATATTGAAATTTTAATGAAGAAGTGGCTCAGTGGGAAATATTGTCATCTCACAGCTTCACGGTTGTTGGTTATAATCTGACTACCTGGTTATAATTTGAATGCAGCTTTTCAATGTTTTCCCTGTGTTCACATGAATTTACCTCTGATGTACCTTTCCTCCCATATACATCTCACACTTTTGCCGTACATCCTGAGTATTTGAATGATTTTTACTTTCATTGATTCTGCGGTGTGTGGCACTACTGACTGTACTTTACCACACTTCACCACACAGCGGTCTGGCCCCAACAGCAAAAAACTGAAAAGGAGCCACCTGGGCCTTGAAAATGTGATTATTAGAATAAGGTGTCATCCAGAATAAAATCTGTCAGACAATCATAGAAGGAAAAGAAGAGATCAGTAAAATTACCCAGTTGTATAGACAGGTAAATAACTGCAAGCAGCTTGACATTGCAAGTCTCTTCGGAAAAAAGCGTTAACCAACTGAAGAAATGTAAATGGAAATATGAATTCTCAGGTCAATACTCAACTTTTGTATGTGCTCCTTTATCAGTGGCCTAAAGCCACACTCTAAGTAGCTGAAGTTCCTAAAGTTTATTTTTTGTGCATCCATGTAGCATAGAAGTAGCACATTAACATGTATAGCAAAAGCCAACTGCTTTAAACTGGATGAAATTTCAGATATTGTAACATACTGTAGGTGAGCACATTTACCTGACACTTTTCTCCAAAGCAACTTGCAGTGTTAAGGTCACAATTATTACATGCTTACAATCATTTACCCATTTAGGCAGCTGGGTAATTTTACTGGAGCAATTCAGGGTAAGTGCTTTGCTTAAGGGTACTACAGCCAGAGGTTGGATCAAGCCTCTGACCTTGGGGTTCAAAGGCAGTAGCTCTAACCACTACACTACAAGCTGTCCCCAGTAAGTGCCTTGGTGGTGTGAGAGAACATGGGTTTGACCCCTGCCCCTCCCCCCCCCCCCCCCCACCCTTAGTATGTGGAGTTTCCATGTTCTCCCTGTGTCTATGTGGGTTTCATCCAAGTGCTCTGGTTTCCTCCCACACTGATGTATGGATGAGTGACCTGTTGTAAGTAGTGTATCTAGCAGTGTAAGTCACCTTGGTGAATAAGGTATGTGGGCTGATAACACTACATAGAGTTCATTGGATGTTGCTTTGGAGAAAAGCGTCTGCTAAATAAATAAATGTAAAGCATTACTTACATTTTTCTAATCCCTTCTGTACCTTTGCTAGAGACATTTTGAACCTATGATGGAAGTAGCTCTTCAGGACCTCAAGGTCTTGAATGAAAAGTATCTGCAGTAAGACCTAGTTAGCATTTTGTCTGCTTTGACCACTAAATTATCCTGTTTCTGAAGAACTGTCCTGCAGCTCCAGTAACTATAGTGATCGGAGCCTTTGAAGATTCGATTACTTTCTGAACAGAGGGAGTCGGTGAAACCTGCTGACAAAGTCTTTAAGTGTATAGACAAGAGTGGACAATGCAGGGCCTTTACAAGGTAAAGGGCTGAAAAGGGAAGCACATCTGTAAGATGGAGAACCATAACGTCTTTCAGTTTATGTGACCTGCGTGGCCTGGCACACCTCCTGGAGTGGTGTGTCCCATGGTGCTAAGGCACTGTGACATAGGGCCTAATCGGGTATCTTGCACCGCTCTTCCTGAACAGTTCCGTAACATCCTTCGCAGCCTGACACTTTGGAGAAGAGCGTCAGCTAAAGAAATGTAAGGATGCTTAACTACGCTTTCGGGGTGAGTATTTAATGTCTGAGGTAGAAATGAACAGTTATTTATTAGATGCTTTTTTCCAAAACAACTTCCAATGAACTCTATGTAGTGTTACCAGCCCACACACCTTATTCCCTGTGGTGACTTACACTGCTAGATAGACTACTTACACTGGGTCACTCATCCATACATCAGTGGAACACACACACTCTCTCTGTCACTCACACACTATGGGGGAACCTGAACAGCATGTCTTTGGATTGTGGGAGGAAACCAGAGCACCCAGACAACATTCAAACACCACACAGCCTGAGCAGGGATTGAACCTATATCCTGTCACACCACCCAGGTGTTGTATGACAGGAGCACTACTCACTGTGGCACCATGCCATCCCGAACAGCTTCAGTTTAGCAAAGTGTGCCTTAACCTACCTGCCAGAACTCAGTGGTCGGTCTGGGTTTGTCCTGATTTCAGTAATGCCGCGTCCTGAGCCGGAAGTCTGATGAGTCCTGTAAATTCAGACTTCATTCCTCCATCTCAAGGTTGCGCTTGGGTGGTGTCAAACACCTTCTGCGAAGAATGCAAACTTCGCAGACAAAGAGCTGAGCTCCTTACAATTACTACTTTAATCATCACACACACACACACACACACACACTGTCTGAAACCGTGTGTCCCGAGTGGGGTCACGGTGAACAGGAGCCTCACTTGGCAACACAGGGCGCAGCGCTGGAGAGGGAGGGGACACACCCCAGACGGGATGCCAGTCCGTCGCAAGGCACCCCAAGCGGGACTCGAACCCCAGACCCACCAGAGAGCAGGACCCCGCACCGCCGTGCCCCTACTTTAATCATCAGTTGGGCATAATTTAGATTCAGAATTTTTATTCCAGCCTTTTCACATGAATCATAGTGGGTGGCAAAATGTTACACAAAAATCGTAGCATTCAAAAATTTTATCTTTACTTTTGTCAGCTACTGAAATAGCTGTAATTAGATTGTAAAGTGCTCTTGGAAAACTAGTATGCTCGTTGTGGAGAATGAGGAGAGGAACAAAAAAAACACATGCTTGCGAGCTGGTCAGCACAGCCTGTGAAAAAATATTGAAATCTGTTACTACTAATTGAACATACTTGCAAGCAAAAGCTTTGCCTGTTATTTTAATGATGAAAAGGCAGTGCATCTATATGAAAACACGTATTAATGTTGTGGAGCAGTAGGTATCACGTTGGTTAATGCTGGGGCCTTTGGACTTAGAGGACCCGTGATTGACCCTCACCTCCTTCTGCAGTACCCTTGAGCGACATACTTACTGTATGGTAAATCTTCGGAAGTAATTGAACAATTAAACTGTTATTAGATAAGCGTCAGCTAAATATGTAAATGTAAATACAACCAGTGGACACATTTTGCATGATCTGTATGATATACTGTACTTTCACATGGACCGTGCAGTGTGTATTTTGGTATAGTTAATACACACTCAAAGCTGTGTGAGTCCCATTGCACCCGTGATGCTGATACACTTATTACCTCTGTTTCCATGAGCGTGGTAACATATAATTTTGACACTATGATGTAATGGTGTACTTCCAGTTATTGTTACTTTGTCAAATAAAGGAAATTAAATGCGGTAGCTGTTATCTTACATTTACATTTACGTTTATTCATTTAGCAGACGCTTTTCTCCAAAGTGACGTACATCTCACGGAAAATAGAACGTGTCCATTACATCAGGAGAAAGAGAGATAGTTGCAGATGTGTGATTCTTAGTTAGTTTGTTTCTTTTAACCAGATACACTGACGTAGCTGCATAAAATTTTACGAGAATATCAACGAACATTTACGATACTTTGAGGAGTAGCTTTGTAAAGGTTTATCCGGGCATGATCTTAAAGTTATAGTGCAGGAACATTTACACCTTACATGGACCTAAGAGATGATGGGCAAATTGAGTCTAGAAGAGGTGAGTTTCAAGACCCTTTTTAGATGTAGACAGAGATTCAGCAGTTCTGAGTGAGCGGGGGAAGTCTTTCCACCACAACGGAGCCAGAACCGAAACCTCCGTTCTTTACCTCCGTCTTCCTCTCACGCTTCAAAAATGTACTTATGCAAAGAATTCTTCTGAACTCCACCTCAACTTGTTACATCCTGTGATGTGGTGTACTACTGTTTGTGTTTGTCCGGTGAACATCGCTTGGTTATAGTTCAACAGTAAATGTGTTTCATGTTTCATCATATCAAAGTTGTACATAATTTTCAGATTTTTTTTCCATACTGTTGGCTTCATGTTCTTCTGTTAGCAACCTAAATGTATCGCCCTCTTTTTGAATTCAATCAGCCATTTGTGACCCAGCCCATGGTTACTAGCAGATCCCTAAATGTAACAGGGATATAAAACTACAGTATGTGCGTGTACAGCAGCTGTGTCATACAAGTTTAGTCATGTCTATGTCAGCTTCATCTGTCAAATGTATCACATTACCATTCAGTGTATTTTCACTAAGTATAAAATGTGTACAATAATGCATTCAGCATGTATCTGTAATCACTCTGCTGTAACACTTCTACAATACAGAAGTAATTAGAAAGACCTGTGCTCATAATTTGGTAAATGTATAATGTAACACATAATCACTTAATGTTACACCAAGGGAAACATTGTATTACACTTGATTCACCTTAAGTATGGAAAACATGCTTAAGTACGCATATTCCACTCTTTATAATAGATACAGTATATATTTGTATAAAATATATATATATATATATGTATATATAATCTGCTTAACAGCATAACTGAATTTTTTTCACAACAAAGACAGAATCAACATATATAGAAAATACAAGTACATAGAGATACATGATTCAACTCAAAGGCAAAGCGTTACAATGTTTAGCCCTAAATATTATCACACTATCCAAGAAGATCTAAAAAGGTGCCCTGATCTTCTGAAATTCATTCAAGATGTCCTGCAGGTAGAGCATTAACTTTTTCCAGTGGAAGAAAGTTAGACGCTTCATTCAGCCACGCATTTGTGAAAGAAGCTTCTACGATGGATCAGAGGGGGACAAATCAAAGCTTTTGTCAAACATCTTTTGAATAGCTGAATGGAAATCTCTCTAGAAAGCTCGTATCTTATCGCATTCCCAGAATAAATGCACAAAAGTGCCCGGAGAGGCCTTACATTTAAAACACAGCTGAGATGTCCCAGGAAATATCCTATGAAGATGTACTAGAGTAAGGTAAATTGTGCGAATGGACTTGAAGTAAAAAGGATTGTCCTCTTAATTAAAATAGCAGTACCTCTATTGTTAAAGTTATGGGAGGAAAAGAAAATTTCAGTGACCCAGCCCTTTTTAAGTTTTAAAAGCTTCATTGTATAGATATGAGTTTCTTACGGTAATGCATTAGCTATTTTGTCTGTTTGAACATGTTTAATCCTCTTTTTGTTAATTGAATTACCATTCTGGGTAGTACATGTAAGCGGGAAACTTCTTTTGACAAAATAATACAAACAGAAGACGAGTTGCCAGAAAAGCACCCGCTGAATCTGAGTTGTTAAACAGTTGAATCTTCTCCATTAAAACACACCTGAGCCTGGCAGGATGAGCAAAATGGTAATACATATAGCGCTGGGTAAAAGCTTTGCACATAATGCTGAATTCACACAATCTTTATAGGATATCAACAGATAAACGTCTATTGTATATTTTAATAAACCCTCTTCAAACCCCAGCCATAAATTTTAAACCGCAGCGTTCAGAGTGACGGAAGTAAGCAGTATATCGAAATATATAAATTTGCAAATAAAAGTGATGCACAACCCTGTATGACCTGTGGTGAGACATTGTTCTGAGTTGCGTTAATTGAAAAGTGTGGCCGCATTTCAGGATAATGGTTCCCCGTTCCCATTGCAATCTTTTCCGTTTTTTTTCACACCTCTAAAAACACTCAAATATTCATCTGAAATGTAACTAGTCTTTGGCACTTCAGGATCAAGCAAAGACATGAAATATAAGGGGAAGGATGCAGTGAAATCAACTGACTTGAATTATCTCTATGTTTGCATACTCTCTTTCCAGCTTTAACCCAGAAAAGGGACTGTTGCAAGGAATAGTACACACACACACACACACACACACACACACATCTTCAGAGCCGCTTGTCCCATACGGGGTCACGGGGGAACCGGAGCCTACCCGGCAACACAGGGCGTAAGGCCGGAGGGGGAGGGGACACACCCAGGACGGGACGCCAGTCCGTCGCAAGATACCCCAAGCGGGACTCGAACCCCAGACCCACCGGACAGCAGGACTGTGGTCCAACCCACTGCGCCACCGCACCCCCTATGCAAGGAATAGTATTTATATTTTATTAACCAAATATTTTATCCAAAGTCACTTGTACCCATTAATGCATCCTGGTATATTAAAGAAGAATTTAATTCAGGGTAAATCATGAAAGAGTACAAAGCAGAGTCTGTACAAATCACAGTTATCCATAGCTGGGAGTGATGGTGGCATGGCTTTTACTGAAGTTGTGAACATGTACAAAAAATATATTTATATATACAGGCATGATCTGAGGACACATTCCATGAGTGGGATTACTCACTAAACTCATGAGTAGGATCATACAGGCTGAATCTTCAGAATAATTCTGTGATTTAAAGCAGTCTGTCAGAATGCAGCTGTATCTACACACCTGCAAAACAGTTGAAGTATCTTCACCGTGATGCCTATAAGACCTGCTCAATCCTTATACCCTAGCAACTGTGCTCTGTGCATCAAGCTCTAGCCTTTTCGTGGCCCCATGCACGAGAGATCCAAAATGAAAAGTCCACAGGGTGTCAGTTTTTGCTTCATTTTGGTGGAACGAACTCCCTCCGTCCCTCATGGCTGCTGAATCCATTTTCATTCTTAAAGATTCTTAAAACATATCTTTTCTGGACCCACTTCATCATCTGGTCTCCTCCTTCACTCCTGATCAGCTAAATAAATTTGAATCACACTATCTGTCGTAGTCACCTCTGTATTTCAGATCAGACTCAATTCTATAGGCAGTTACTCGTGGAATGTGTGCGGGCAAAAACGGTGGCATCGGCCAAACTATTGGTGCTCTGTGCTTTCGCCTCTCAGCCTCTTTGCCCGTTGCGAAATCAACTGTTTACTCTGAGTTGTATGTTGCTTTGAAGAAAAGTGTCTCAAAAACGAATGTGACCGGTAAATGTAATGTAAATGTACTGAGTTCTGAGCATTACATAAAGCCGGACCCTGGTATTCACTGATCACGAGCAGAATCTCCTGACAGCAGAACATACAGCGAGCGAGTGAGCCCTATCAAAGCCACCACCTGAGCCTCTTCCGTCACCATGGCTGAGCTTCCCTGGGATGTTTATGTGTCTTATTTAGACTTTTTATTAGCAGGAAATACAGAGGAGCATATAACACCTAAGGAATTGTTGACACACAGACACACACACACACACACAGTGGCTGAAGCCGCTCGTCCCAAGTGGGGGTTGTGGTGAGCTGGAGCCGGAGCCTAACCCAGCAACACAGACCGCAAGGCTGGAGGGGGAGGGAACACACTCAGGACAGGACACCAGCCGGTCACAAGGCACCCCAAGCGGGAGTCAAACCCCAGACCCCCCAGATGGCAGGACCCAGTCAAACCTGCTGCAACACCACACCCCTGCAAGAATTGTTCATGTCTTGACTATTTATGTTTTTTTCTTGCATGCCACATGTAGCAGCAGAGGGAGAAACCATGCCTGCAAACACACTCCATTGCTACACTGACAATAAGGAGGAGACAAGGTGAACTCCATAGGCACTGGAGCAGCCAAGTGTTCTCACAGTGATCATGCTCAGTTTTTAGAGTTTTTTTTCTGGTAGTTATAACTTAATGCGACTGGTCTGTTTTTACTTCATTTGTTTTGAATATTTTTTTCTGTATAACAAATGTCCCTGAACTTGCCCATGCTTTAAAAACAATGAAAGGATTTCCCACATTACACCGACAAAGCTGTCTATGTCCATGTGTCCATGTGTCCGTTCAGCACTTATAGCAGGTGATGTAGTAATTACAGCTGCTGCTTCGGACTCAGCGGTTGCAGCTTCAAATCCCACCTTTGGCCGTAACACCATTGAGCAAGGCATGTGCACTGATTTACTCCAGTAACAATTGTTCAGTCATATGGGTAAGTTTCTAAAAAATATGTAGGCAGCTTAAAATTGTAAGTGGTGCTGGAGAAAAGCATTAGCTAAATGAATATACATAAATGTTTTAACGGCTTACTTACAACCACTGCATGTTGTCCTTGAATTTCATAATAAGCCTGTTAGAGTTTCTTCTCATAAGTCATTGTTTTAATTTCAAAAGCATCCATAAACCAGGGTGTGTGGGCACACAACCCCTCAGTATTGTAGCACGCTGCACTCCGGGTTCGGATGGGGAGAAGAAGGACGCACGGACATCGTTCATTACGAACATTTATTGGAACAGCGGCACACAAAGAAATAATGCACTTGGTTCAAGCACTCCTTTTTCTCAAGGACCTGCACCTCAAGCCAGCCCTCTTACCCCCTTAACACCCCTCAAGCTTTTTCTCCTCATTCACTGGCCAACACAGTCACCCCCTTATATTCCCTGTAAGTCCCCCCAGTGGTTGAACACTTAATTCCATTTTTCCCACAATACAACTGTTTACAATGGACACATTTTCCCACTTAAACTCCCAGTAATGTGGGTCGTTACAGTATTGACATATTTCAATGTCTTAAGTATTGATACAATATTAAGATCTGCATTCAGCCTTTTCTGTACTATTCAAAACAAAAGCACACTCAACAGAGAATGTTAAGAAAAGTCTTCATCCTGCACTGTCACATGACAATCCCTTCAAAAAGCACACTTAAAAGCAATAAACAACAAAAAACCTTGTGTTTTAAATAGAAAAACTCGTTACGGGCAAATAAAACTTCTCTAATAGTAAAGTTTACAGAATTGGTCTGCTGTATTTTGCAGTAATGAACTCAAACAAATTGCACTGGAAGGTCGAAAGTGATGCTGCGAGACCTAATACAATTAGTTTAACTGTTTCTGTGGTTATCTTACACCGTCTGCATTGCATTTATTTGTCCACAGGTCTTTTCTAAAGTACATGAGACAGTTTGAGGGTAACTGAAATAGCTGGGCTCCTTATATTTCAGACGCTGTGGTTACTCTTTCCCCACACAGCAGTGCTAATAATTAATAGTTTGGGAAAAAAACTTTACTTTTGCGGTATACTTTTATTAATAAGGATTCCGCCCCTTAGTGTTGGAATGCTAGGAAGGTGCTTCATTACTTGGCAAAAAGGCCATATCACCTTAAGGAGAAGATTGAATATTTTAGAAAATGGGAAAGGTGTATTTTGAAGCTCTGAGCCAAGGTAATGCTTATTGTATAATAGGTTAAAAGAAGAAATGTGTGCTCAACTCATGGTTTGAACTTTTAGCACTTTTGCTGCTGATCTAGGCAGTTCTCTGCACACATTGCTTGTTAACAAAGTAAAAGCCTTCATCAGACTTTGGTGCCAGGTAAAGCTGATTGTTTCAGCTCCATGTTGACCAGTAGGCTTAACCTGGTGCTGGACAAATGGCTGTAGAAAGCAGCCTATTTCTAAAGTCAACCTTTGTCTTTGCAGAAGCAAGCAGTTCCCATTGTTTCAGCCCATCATTTCCCAAGTTCTGTACACTGTGCAGCTCACAGATCAGACTTAACAGTTTGTGTTCTTGGTTCCTTCAGTGCCTTAACTGTCTTTGATCACACACCGGTTGCATTTTCTAAATAAGAAGAATGCAACCTCACCGATATGTTTGTGTCTCCTAAGAGAACAGCGTCATCATCCCAGAGAGTCAAGCCAAAGTTTAGTTGGCATCTCTCATTTACATGTATTGATTTAGCAGATACTTTTCTCCAAAGCAGCTTCCAATGAACTCTATGTAGTGTTATCAGCCCACACACCTCATTCATCAAGGCTACTTACACTGCTAGATACACTACTTATACTGGGTCACTCATCCATACATCATGTTTCTCATATTCAACTGTGGTTGGGGTGATTAGGTCAGGTAGTCAGTTTTGCCCCTTTCGCCAACACCTTTCGAAAGTTTAAGCTGCTGTGATCACAAGTTCTATCCCAAGTACAGCAAGACCTGTGAGATATTATATGAGGATATCACATTGTTTTCCAGCTACCATAAATTATTTGAGAAATTATATCCTTTGATCACAGCTCTACAACGTTTCTATCCTGTGCCACTTGAAATTAACTGGACATTCTGGATGAAAGCCTCTGATTCTGGAGGTCCTCACTTTCACCTACATCAGATATGAATAATTGGAGATACTATTTAAATTTAGTTTCTTCTCTCCATTTAATGCATGAAAAATACAACTTTGAAAGGGTCACACAAAATTTCAGCCCCTTATTATTTTTAATTCTTTCTTTGGCAAGGTGAAATAATCCTTAAAACTGAAGGGATCAAAATTCAGACTGAACAAAACAGAAGAACATTGCTGAATCTTCTTTTGACTGAAGCTTTTTTCCCATGCACTTCATCACCTTATTTACTGATTGGGTGACAAAATAATAAATTTTTTTTTTGTATAATAATTACTTCTTGGTTGCCTTCTTCTGAGCTCTTGTCGAACCTGATTGTACTACCCCTTCCCTATAAATTGCTTATATGTGAAATAATTCCTAACTCTTCATTTATAATGTATTACTAAACATACCCCTAAGAAAATGTTTTTAAAAAATACATAAAAATCTGTATATGTAAAGATTTTACACACTATATTTGAAACCGTTCAAGAATTGTCATGAGTTTCTTTTAGGTGTGTATATGTGTATGTCACGGAGCAGGAGAGCGAGACGTACATATTACATTTGTGAGTTGTAATGAATTTTGAAATATTACTTTCAGGCATTTGCAAAAAAATGCATGGCTTGAGGAAAATGATAAATTAACTGCTGAAGGATATTAAAGAAGGGTTATTCACAAAAACTTTCAATATGGAAATGAATGATTGGACTGCTCCAGTGAAAATGACATCATTGTTTTATTTATTCTTCATGATAAGCTCCACCTGCCCTTTTAAACTCCTGCGCTATTTGATATCAAATTGTCTCTTAATGCAGTTTGACGACATGGCTGAAATCCAATCACCTAAGTCTCAAATTACTTGAACAGACTGAGCCTATTCCCAAGCACTCTAATGGGGCCACTACCCCTGTCATTCCTTGGCCCTTTCCCTTGGGCTCAAACCACTTGCCTTTTCCAACAATAATCACAAACTGCCAGCACTGTCTTGGGCAATTCTTAATTACTGCCTGACATTTGCAGGATCTGAAAGTTTTAGAAAAGGTTTATCGTTCCCACGTCTTTACAATTCACAACTCTTACACCTTTTTTCATAATGTCCATGCTTTTATGGCCTGATGCATCTTTTGCTGTGATGATGGCAAATCCTTCTTTAATCATTTGTAGTTGACTCATATCATAGGTCAGGGTTATGTTCAATAGTACCTCAGTATATCCCCAAGTGCTTTGTGTACAACCATCCATTGTCAACGACCGCTTGTCCTAAGCGGGTTTGAGGCGAGCCGGACCCTACCCAGCAACACAGGGCACAAGACCGAAGGGGGAGGGGACACACCTAGGATGGGATGCCAGTCCGTCACAAGGCACCCCAAGCAGGGCTCGAACCCCAGAGCCGCCACACAGCGGGCGCTGGGCGAACGCCACCACGCCCCCTCCGCATTATGTATAGAAAGTGACAAACTCACGGCAACACCCTGTATAAACACAGGCAACTTGCACATTTGAAATGTTGGCATGCCCAAGTCATGTGTGCGTACAAAGCTGTATTTAAATTCATTTGAATTTGCTTTTAAATTCAAACAAGAATTTCAAAAAATAATAACCCAGTGAGATAAAAAAGGAACACATTAACTTGAGTTTCTCAGAAATCCCATTTAAAAGTAGCTAACTAGATAAGGAACCTGAAAACCGAGCTACCGACAAATTTCAAGAACCGCTTGTCCCGAGCGGGGTCGTGGCAAGCCAGAGCCTATCCTAGAGACACCAGGTGCAAGGCTGAAGGGGAACACCCTGGACAGGACGCCAGTCCATCGCAGGGCCACAACTAGGTACTCAGGCACACAGCTGAGTGAAGGTACTGGAGAATTACAGGGCAAGCACCTTGCTCAACGACACCACAGCTGGAGGTGGGGATCAAACCGGCAACCTTCGGAGCCAAAGGCAGCCGTGCCAAAGATGACGTCACCAGCTAGCTACTTGTCATAATTATATAAGGTTAAGTCAAAACGTCACAGCAATCGATTAATAAAAATAAATAAAGAAAAAACACAGAATAGCATTTTTTTTTACATAGTTTTCCTATGTTATTACACTTGGTCCAAAGCTGGATACCCTTAGAGTAAAACTGGCAGCCTCTTAAAGTGTTGTTTGTATTCTTCGGTTAGCTATCAGGGAACCCTTGGTGCACAAACTTATAAAAATCAAGGTGGTTAGTGATGATTTCATAAGTAGAGCCTGTAGTGATTTGCAAATGAGCTGCTACCCTCTAGAACAACGTCACGAACGTGTTCGATATTGTCAGCAGTTGAGGGTGTGGATGGAAGCTCTGACCGTCCTTCATCTGTGACACTCGTGTTGCCGCTCTCGAACTTTTCACTTTGCTAGGGCAAAACATTTCCTTACTGCGGTGAACATCGACAATGGATCTGCTCCTGACAAACGTTCAGCCCAGGAAAAACAGATATTTCGTTCGTATGGAAATGTGAGCGGCCACTTAACAACAATACAAAATAACAACAACTAACCACAGCAGTTTGGACAAACAAGGCTCATACACACCTGAGCAGCTACTGCTATGTCTAACGGTATCAAATCATTGAGAGATGATTGAGGATACTTTTTGACTAACCTTATCAAATGACAATTAGATACAGGCTATTTCCATTTTAGAGTTGTTTGACAGTCCTGTCGATCATTTACGAGATTTTCTTTATTCCCGCATACAAAATTGTTCTTCACCCGTTCCCTGAAAAAGATACAGACGCCCCAGGAAAAAGACTACATCCCTTGTTTCCTCTTGCTCTATATAATTAATAAAAACATCTACAATACAAGTTCTAAAAAAACCAATCATTAATTATAAATTTTAGTACATCCCAGTGAGTCTGAAATTTACAAACAGGCATCATAACAACCAGCATGATACATAATAATTAAACTGAGCAATTTGCCTATGTTAATTAGAACATTTTTCTGTAATTTGCTCACAATTCCCAAATTGTGATTAGCTGCAAAGTTAGCTGGATAGTAACATAGTTTTAGCAAATGACATGACATTACAGGTTAGCTGAGCTATAACTGTAATCAGTTAATGACAATATCATGTCTGCTTACCAACACCAGTGGTATAGCTAGGGGGGTGCGGGGGGTGCGGGCTGACACCATCAGAGGGGGTGATACCGAAATGACTGTCTATAAAATTTTTGTGCAGTGTTTCAGCAGAAAAGTATTATTTTTTCTAGAAAAAATATCCCTGTAGTTATAAGAGCAAAAACATTTTTCCTGAGCCCAGCTTACATGTATCAATATACTGTACCTACAAGGATAAAACTCTGTGCTCGTTGACTTTTTGAACCTTCTAATGTGCTCCGCTCAGAACTCTCCTTATTACCCAATTACAGTGACGCTTCGAATCTCGTGCTTTCGTCTCCACGCGCTATAAGCGCACGCTCTTGTTTTCGTCGCCGCTGCTGTTTATAGTCCCTGATTTCGTCACATTCTCTGGTCTTTTAGCTACAATATTGTGGTAATTAGTATTTGTAAACTGATATCATCAACGTTAAAATAAACAAAATTTTGATGTAGCTCTTAAACATTTTTACTCTGAATTCTGTTGTTTTCTTACCGAATTTTCACTTTAATCACATGAAACTATGTAAAAACAATTGTCCATATGATATTGTAATTTAAAGGTGTAATTTTAATTTTGCTGTTATTCATGTCACTGCTATTGCCGTTACATTCAGTGATGTACGGGAATTATGATTTACGAGTAACATTAGTATTAAAAACATTACTACGGATTCTGTGTGGTCTGGTACTGGAGGAGGTCCATGGGGGGGAAGGGTGACACCATGAGTTACTGCACTGGGTGACACCAACCCTAGTGATGTCACTGACCAACACATCTCACTGCAACTGATAGGTGCTGGATACAAACTTAGGTTCAGATCTGATTTGTTTTATAACAAGTGAGACATGCATTTCCATTCCAGGCTCTCCATGCTGACGACTGAAAAACAAAGCTCAAAATAAGATGTGGAAAAAATAAACATGTACATTGACTCCATATGAAAAAAATCTAAATGGTTCTGGCATTGCTTGATTCAGAGAATTTTGGCAGCAATCCTCATTACTCATCCTGCTCTCTTCTTTCCTCGCTCTAAGTGCCGTGCAAAGGATCCGTTCTATACGGTAAAATATACTGTGATGAAGCAGCTACCTACCAAGTAGTACTGAATGTAAATTGATGCGCGTTTCGCTATTTAATGACGTATTTAACTTGTGAATAATGGTAAGTGGAATATTTACGACAGGCTGACAGGTTGATTAATGCTTGCTAGATTTGGCCTGGTGTAGGACAGGTGAAATAGTTCAGAAGCTCACGCTCAAAAATGATACCTGCATGAGCTGGAAATGCATATTTAATTCTCATCTTCAGCTAGCAGCAGGCTGATCCACTCCAGAATAAAACACAAATATAGTTTCCCAATGACTTGGCGTACCTCTGTTTTGAGATAGACACTGTAGCTTCTGCTGGAGGATTGTCTGTGTAGACACAACCATTATATTTATGAGTCGCCGGATCAGGATCCGCACCTTGCAGAGGACAAGTGCGCTCAGCGAGCGGGACGGTGAAATCAAACTGATGATGGCGATTACTTTCAATGGAAAAATGATTGTGATCCCGGAGCAGCCGCTTCAGAACTATTTGTTTTACAGAATTATACTTTTTGATTGTTTATTTGTTGAACTCATACTTTATTGCAATTGCATATTACAGGAATTAAGATATAGACACATGATTTTTTAAAAATAAAAATAACGGGGACCATGAGTGTATCCAACAAAATAATGATGGGGGAGAGGGACTGCATGCATGATAGCTTAACGTACGTGAAGTATTCATTCTCAAAATCCTTTGTCAATACGGAGGGGAACCTCAAAGCAATGAACATCCTAAACCACTGTTTAGACATCAGCTGCACCTAGCAAATCCACCTCTGGTTGCAACCTGGTCCTGAGCAGTCACTGACCCAAAGGATTATTGTGGTTATTAATATTACTATCAAATGATAATCTCAGAATGGCAAACATTGACACATCACACATCTAGAGGTCCCCTGTTAGTCCCAGGGCCCTAGGCAGTCAGTTATATATTCTATGCCCAGGGCCGGCCCCCAGCACAGACTTGCTTTTAACTCAGTATTTTTGTAGAGGGTACTCTGTAAGAATCTTCCACAAATACAAGCTCCCAGCATGTTTAAAGGACAAACTACATTTAGTAAATGCAGGGAAAAAATCTGGACAAAAGTTCTGGACCAAATCATCTGTCTACAGTTCATTAGTGTGGTATTAATTCAACCAGTTTATTCAACTGGTTCAATCTCTTAGTAGTCTGGTTTTTGGTCAGAAATCCTTTCCAACCACAGTTGGGACATGAAAGTCTGAAAATACATATTTCTATTACTATAAAGTTTTGTAGAAAGATTTTTTTGTTAATATATATGAAAAAAATAGTGTAAAAAGTGACACAGGACTGATGTGAGCAGTCATCAGGTATCTGGAGCCTGTCATGGAGCAGCGTCTTAACAGACAAAGTGAAATCCTGAGAACCATCTGAATCCAGAATTATGTACCTTACGAAAATAGTTTTTGTGAATGAATGATCAAGCTATGGATACGGATTATTGCACTATGAAGAGTTAAGAAGTGTGTTCATCAACGGCAAATTATGCATGCATCGCATTCTGTACTGCACTGTATGTTACAAATGTCTATTTCCTTTTACTTATATTTATTAATGTGCATATTTCAGATTTTTTTTTGCTACTGTATGTAATACCTTGAGCAATATAATTTTAATATATTGGTACTGAGCATTATGTCGGACGATTTGTAAGTCTCTAAACAGGAATACTGTATTGGTGTCAGCATTGTTGTACTGACTGTTTCCGTGGGGGTTTTAATACTTACACTGTAATCAATCTGTTGATCTGAAGCCTTTCATTGTCAACTCAAACAAAAACCAAAACTGTCAACCATAATTGACCACAAAATAAGTCTGACCTCAAAAAAAAAAAAAAAAAAAAACAAAACTTGAGTGTTTTGTATATTACACTTGTTTTTCCTCATGAATTCCTCTTTATTTTTTCTCAATATAAATTAGTCAATTTTTTTTCTGAAAAAACAATGACTCTAAGGATCAGTTATGAATAAAAAATACTGGGGAAAAAAACTTTTTCATGACTTGTGTATATCGTACAACCTTGCCACAACACACAGCAGTGGAAAAGTACAGTATAGAGTGTATTCATAACATTAAAACTATGCTTCATTTAGAAAGGAGTCCTAATATGAGATCAAATCACGTATGTCAAATGAAATTTTAAATGCAGCTTAAATGCTGTTAACAATTTTGCTATATATTTAGGAAGAAAGAAAACTGAAACCAGTTAGAAATGTTGTGTAGCATGGCTTTGTGCCTGTAATTTACATTAACACAACAAATATTGTCAAGTACTGTCTTCTTTATTTTTGACAGTTCTATCATGTTATTCATTCATGCACAGCATGCAAAACCAGCTATCTTTTCCCATGTTCCCATGTTTGCCGTAGATACTGGTTCTGATTCAAAATTGCTGCAGCAATACAGACTTTTCTACATTTTAGTCATCATAACAATAGCATTTTAAATAAATTGGGCATAGTCAAATCTGATCTTAGTGTGATTCTGGTTAAGAATTCTATTCAGGTACTTTATTCCTTTTCTGGAGATGGAGATACTCGTTAGATTTGGCAAAAGACGGCAATGAAATGTGGTTTGCGTTAAAGGAGAAAACAAAAAATTTCAGGCTGTTTTTTTTTTTTTTTAATTTTTTTAACATCCCCTTTGGGAAAAAAGAGACACGATACCCAAAATGCATCGCTCTGATCTGACATTTATATAACACGAGCTTTTTCCTCCGAAATTTTAACATTAAAAACATTTCTGTCTCGTCAGTGTCTCTTTGACAAAGATGACAAGTTGTCTTTTCAATGCAGACTGGCCAGCTTATTAATTTTAACGCCCATGCTTGTGCAGAGATTCTAAATCAAAACATTTTGACAGGCTGTAATTGCAAAGCCAACATGGTTCGATACACTTGACCTTTACCACCTTTAAAGTAATTTCCATTCCCCACCAAAATAACTCATTAATTGCAAGAAAAAGGAAAAGTCTTTTCACCATATGATTCTTTTGTGAAGAACACAGCGAAGATGTCTTTCTTTTCCAAATCCTTAACATAGTCTTTAATTGTTTGTCTCTGTTATGCTTTCCTTCATCATCCTATAATTTGTCTTAATCTTGACATTTTTAAAATTCCCAAATAAATACAAAAGCAAAAATTCTGAATGAGACCAGTGGTTAGGTGAATATATACAAACTTGCCCAACACACTTGCTGGAGTCATACAAACTTCAACTTCACACTCTGATACATCCTATTAATTACTAATCATCAGTGATTTAATTTGAAGTGTACATATACAATATAACATGTGTAAGCATCATTACCCAATTACTTAGGCATTTCCCAAACTGCCTAAAAGAAATTCCCTCTGAGCAGCACTTTGCAAAAAAAAAATATATTCTGTGGTTCTGAAAAGGCTAAGCAACAAAAAAAGAAAAAAAAAATTGTACTGACTGGTAATTGGCTCTAAGTTGTACGGTATGAGAAATAAAACACAACTGGTCCAGAATCTTTTACAGTTCACTTATAATCTCTTACAGGTGTCATGTAAAAATATTTTAGATTTTTTTTTCCCTAATGCAGCACCACAGTCATACAGTAAAATAATGTGAACATTGACATGAGTACAAAAAAAAATCAGATCCATAAGTATTTGAACAGTGAGATATTTTTGTTATTTTGCCTCTGTTCCACAAATTTACATGTCAGATTCGGTACCAGTCAGGGTAAATTGCAGCATGTCATCTAAGAATATTTGCATTCATATTGGATGAACAATTTTGAAATCGCAACACATTCTCTGTGTAGTCCTTTCATTTTTGCTTACAAGAAATAATTGTATTCAGTGAACATACATACAACAAAACAGACATGTTCAAGACTGAGTGCTAAGTGACCCATAGAAACAACCAAGCAGTGAATATCTTTGTTGGTGAAAATCTTCTAGATACAGGCAGGAATTTTCTACTTTTTGGCTGTGAAAAACTTCTTGGTTGCTATAACATTGTGTTTGGGGTAACTGTACAAGGCTGTAAGTCTATGTTAAAGAATTCTATAGGCTCATTTAAACATCTTTTCTTTTTTTCTTTCTTCCTTCCATCCATCCATCCATCCATCCATCCAGCCATCCAGCCACCCATCCATTCATCCATCCATCCATCCATCTTCATTAACTGCTTGTCCTGATTAGGGTCAGGGTGGTCTGAAGGCTGTTCCAAGGTCACTGGGCACAAAGCTGGTGGGGGGGAGACTACACCCTAGACAAGATGCCAGTCCATCAGAGCGACACTTTCAACAAACTGTATTTTTCAGCAAAATGTGTTTTATGCACCTTATGGCTCATAATCTGGATATGTACAAGTGTAATCTTCTCCACATGCTTTTCCTTGATGTAGTCTTTCCTATATTCTTGCCTACATTTCTGATCTCTTAGACTCTTGTAATGAGGTTTTGTTCATACTAAAAATATTCTTTGGTTATCTACTGTAGTAATTTTTGGTGTACCATGTCACTTACCATTTCTGAGTAATTCAGTGACTTTTTTTGTCTTGTCCAGATGCCCAAACATTTGATTTTTGCATGCTTAATGAATTTCTTGCTATGTTTCTGAATTGTTAATGATTATTTTCCTGCCTTAAGACTAGCAGTTTTTACTTGCATTTTCACTTGTTGTTGCACCCCAGTATCATGTACCAAAGGCACATGCAAAGTGTTGAGTCATGACTGAACATTGCCAGCTCTTTTTTCCATGTTGATTTCAATGAACACGGACTGTTCTGTCTGAACAAGAAGCAGCTGTGGAGCAAATTATCCAATTATTTCTTATTCCTTAAAATGGGGTCCATATATAAAATCCTCTGTGATGCGCTGTGTTCATGTAATAAGGATGAAAATGTTCTGCACTTTAACCTTGTGGTTATTATGTCGTTTCACAGCCAAAATTCTGGAATACGGAGGAAAAACAAAACAAAACAAAAAAAAATGCAGCGCCCAAATACTTTTGGAGTTCATTATACACCGACTGTGGGTACTGAATGGTCTCAGTAATATTATGTTGGTTTTTTTATTCTATCCTGGAAAAAAAAGGCAAGTGTGAGAAATGGTGCAAGCCTGGCTGGTTTTGACTACGAAAGAACGGATACAGCATTTCCCTGAGAATATTTCAAATATGTTTCATGCTTCCTTTACTTTCTTGGACTTAATTTTTTTAACAAAAGAAATAAATTAATGCACCGCAGCAGGTCTGTCTCAGTACGGGGTGGAAAATCACTCATTCATTCTAGTTAAGCTATATTTTTACGCCATACACACACACTCAACACACACAAACACTCAGCTCTCTCCATTATGTCTTTTATATGAATGTTTTAAGTTTCATTGATATATACCTCTTTTTTGTGTAAATGTTTCAGTCCTTACTGCGACAATAAAGGGAGACAACTTGTAAAGTTGAATCGCTTTCTTGCAAGAGGGTGGTCTAGATGTATACTGTTCATGTAGCTGAAGGCATATGCAGAGTGTAGTGCACTTTCCTAAATATTGTACATACTTTAGAAAGAAAACACATTCTCCCCACACCAAGATGCGAGGTGTGACAATTATGTCTAAAGAAGTAGTCGGCAAGTAAGTGAGTAAGGAAGGGTGCAATTATTTCACTACATCAAGTTTTTAAAAGTGATGGGTATAGGAAAAATCGTTAGTTGTCAAACCAATGAATTGAAATTTTGTACGACAGAAGTCGGCAAAAGAGTGCAGGTGAAAACGAGACTGGTTGTCAATCTAATAAAGTTTTAATTTGGTTGCAAAAAATGATTACAACTCAGTAAAGACAGAACCATTTTTAAAGACTTCCATGTAAAATAATATTGTAGTGGTGATGAAGAGCTGTTGCCTTCCCATGATGCATTACCACCGAAGTTCCTCTGTCCTTGTACATCTTTTAAGGCTATTTGGTGTCATGGATATTTGTGTGTAGGTTTGTAGTTATAGGCTTATTGGTGTGTGTTTTGTCTGTTAGCCGTTGGCAGGATCTGTGTTACTGTTGGCTACCCTCTCTTCTGTGGGTTTGGCCTTCAAGGCAGCACATCGGTTTAAGACCATGGTTAGGACAAGCCATATGTTCCCAGAGTCCTGTCTCCTGGACCTGTGGTGGGGAAATTTTCTTGTTACTGCTTGGAAGTGAGGGGGTGCGGTAGCGCAGTGGGTTGGGCCGGGTCCTGCTCTCCAGTGGGTCTGGGGCTCGAGTCCCGCTTGGGGTGCCTTGCGACGGACTGGCGTCCCGTCCTGGATGTGTCCCTTCCCCGTCCGGCCTTATGCCCTGTGTCGCTGGGTAGACTCCGGTTCACCGCGACCCCATATGGGACAAGCGGTTCAGAAAATGTGTGTTTGGAAGTGCTAAAAATATCCATTCACCCATTTTCGTTAGTCGGTTGTCTGGGTCAGGGTCACGGAGGTCTGGAGCCTATACGCATTGAACCTTAGAGGGGTACACTCTGCGCAAGATGATTTATACAGCTGGCCAATCTTATCTTATCTTTTCTTTTTTTTTCTTTTCTTTTCTTAGGGCAGTTACCTATTTCAAGGGCATAACTGCCATAGGTGGGATTCAAACCTTTGACCTTTGAAAGCAATAAAAATAGAATCGCTGAAATGTGTAAAAAAAGCTATTAAAAAGATATTTAATAAAATTGCATGCTGATCTGTATGTAGATGAATAACAGCAGTAAGCAAAGAAATTATACTAACATGACATTGCACACTATACTCCTTTTCCTCACAAAATAGAGTTAATTATCATTGTGGGAGGGGCGGAGGGGTCAAATTACAATGCTTTACCATTTCCCAAAGTCTTCAATTTATAAATTCACTGAAACTCGAGATTTGTTTGATTTCTCTGAGCTGAATTTTACTTCTAAGTTGCAATGAATAAAAGCTTAATTATACTCCACTTATTAACAGGTTAGGTTCTGTAGAAACCTTACATAAGACTATAATAAATAAAAAAATATCTGTAGCTCTTCCATCCATCTATTGATTATCAATCACCATTTGTTCTGTGCAGGATCATGGTGTATTCCAGAATCTCAGGGAGCAAGGCAAAGAGTACACTGTGAATGTAACACCACTACACTGCAGTGTAACACTTTTATTTTCTTATTTTTATTAACTTCAAGCTACACTAACATTCAAAGATTTTTAAAATTCCTGAAAAAAAAAAAAAATCTCCACAATATCCCATTCATTGCTATTAACCAACAGGTTGCATGAACATGTTGAATGTTCATCAGCTTCAGGCCACTTTCAACTTTATTATCTACACAATAAAAAAAAAACTTAATAAAACAGATTCCCTTTCATCTATTTGCAGGTAAGATTATGTAAATATCTTGGACATAGTTATTATAAATAAAGTTACTTTGAATACTTAATTTTTCTTTTATTTTAAACTTAAAATAAGTTTACATTAAAATGAAAACTATTTTAAAATAACTGAAAATATATTATATCCTTACAGAATGTATATATTCTATATATTCTATAAAAAATATCTTTTCAAAAATCGCAACTGAGTGTCAGTGATGACCGAGTTACTCATTAAACATTTGCAGCCATCCTCATTCTATTATTGATCACTGACACTCAGGGACACCAGGCATGAACTGTAAACACTAGAAGAGAGTTGAACGAAGGTGGTGCCCAACTGCTAACCTGTTTTCATTCTGTCTGAATGTGTTTCACTGCCAATGAATGGCTGCACATAGAATTGCAGGTGGCCTTTGCTTAGCAACAGAGGAAAAATTAAAAAAATAAAATGGTGACGATAATTCCATTAGTATCACAGTCTTGGATGAAAAATGAGAGACCTTAAATTAAGTAAAATGCAGACATAAAAAGGTATTTTTATGCATGACAATGATAGTACGAGCAAATTTGATCAAATTAAAAAATTGAAAATTAACAAATGAATATTATTTCTAGCTTGTCTATTATATGTATATATTATGTATTCATTCATTCATGGTCAATAACTGCTTGTCCAATGCAGGATTGTGGAGGTATGGAGTCTGGAAATATTGGGTATGAAGCAGGGGGATGGAGAGAAATTTTGATAATTTAGCTCATGGATTTTCTGATAAACTATGTCTGCAACTTATCAACAACTAATTTAACTTGAACCGCACTGGAAACAGAACTTGATTTCTTCATAAATCCAACCCTTATCGTAGGCAAAAAAGCTCAATGATGCAGACATCTCTCAGGATGCAGACATCTCTCAGGCTAGATTCTGTAAAACACCTCAGATAAAAATACAATAAACTAAAAAACTACTGTGTTTATTTATTCCATTTTCATCAGTCATTCATGCTATGCAGGGTCATTGCGCTGCAGAACCTTTCCTGGAAAGGAAGGGCATGAGGCAGGGTACATCCTGGACTGGAAACCAGTCTGTCATAAGACATTTATTTTATTAACTTTTATTACTTGAAACATCATCAGCATCAAGCCATTTTCACTTTCACTCTCGTTCGTTCACCATTTATCCTAAGGCAGGATCAAAGTGTGGTTTTGGTGCTCTGTACTGCCAACTAATGGTGGGACATGGAAACACAGGTGAGATATTATCTATGAGAAATTTTTACGTTTATTCATTTGACTGATGCCTTTTGACAAAACAACTTACAATGTTAAGATACTTACAATTATTTATCTATTTATATAGCTGGGTAATTTTTACAGGAGCAATTTTAGAGTAAGCACCTTGCTCCAGAGTACTATAGTCAGAGGTGAGAAATGAACCAGTAAACTTTGGGTCCAAAGGTAGCAGCTATAAGCAATACACTACCAGTGGCCAACGTCCCATGATGTGACTATTGAAGAAAATACAATAAAATAAATGGAAAATTTTGCATCTTTGAGAATTTTCATTCGACTAACATGAGGACTCAATGCACAAAGAAATTCATGTGATCACTCTATGTCTTTCATTCGGCAAAACATGTTGACTCAAATGTTTGACACCGTATTATATTCAAATGATTATTAGATTAATACCTTAACACTAAAGTAAGGACACTAATGTCATTAAAGTTGTGGAAGAACTGTAGCAATGGCATTGAATCTGCTACTTCAGCTGTGATTTACATTTAAATTAGCTAGTAATGATTGGTTGACATCGTCAGTGTGGTAAGAAGTAGGATGTGTTCTAGCTGAAGGAAAAGAACATGACTGATACCACACAGGAGCAAAAATGTTACACATTTGAGACACCAGCTGTGTATCATAGTTCCAAAACATCTAAGTGTCTGATACAAGCCATTGTGCAGAAAAAAATCCTCACAGCTGGAGTAAAATAGCTGCATGACAGGCAGTGTACAATTGTACCGAATAATAAGCTTGTTGTATTAAAAAGGATAGAGATTTTCATAAGATGTTCTCGGAGTTTTTCATTGAATCGGAGTTCATAGCGTCTTCTTTCTCAAGTTGCCGTTGTGTTCTTACCTAGCCAGGTTTCTTCAGGTACACTGGGTGTGTATGATTTCTTTACTTCTCTCAGTGAAGCAGCACTACAAGAAGTAGTGTAATGTAGGAAATGGTACAAAGGTACAAAAATGGTAAAATAACTTCCGCACAGACAGAAATTCAACATGTTGACAAGACTCAGCCAAATTGTTCCATTAGCTAAAAGAAGAACCCGCCTCCCTAGAAAAACAAAAAAGAGAATATAATATAATATAAGAAAAATTAAGTATAACGATGATCCTGTCATCTAATAAAACATATCTTAGATTTGAAGGAGAACATATCAGACTTTCAAGCTGACAACTATTCTGTATTTATCAATATTTGTGCCATTTTACTACTATGAAAAAAGTTATTAGCGTCTTAACCTACTTTTGAGCATATATGGTACAGTTCACACCATGGTATGTCTTATTTCTCTATGAGCTCATGTTGGTGACATGCTTGTACTGTAGCGAAGTGAGAGTTTCAAGCACTTCTATGTACTGTGGATGGAAAGCACACGTGAGCTGGTGCTCAGTAAACCAAGTTTATTTGTCAATGTTTTGTATATTGTTAACCATGCAGTCTATCTCCTTTAAGGCTTAATATTTCCACAATACTGAACATATACTGGATTACACTAACATGAAGCATTTATACCATCATTATACACCGAGGTTTGCACTTATACATATATACATTTGCTGTTCGTACATCTCAGCCCTGCTACTTTGATTTCTTCTTCCTTACTTCCTCGAACTTTTTAGTGGGAAAAGCAGTGTTTCAACAAAATATCTAAGAAATAACAGCAAGGCACACTTTTTAAAGTTTAAAACACATCCTCAACCTCTTCAGCCTTAAGAAACATAAAAAAAGAAATGAAATACTTGGTTACATCAACAGCCAGAAATCCTGTAGTACACAACACAAGACAGCTGTTTCCAACTTGGGCCGTGTTGCATAGATAGACGTGTTCGATTTGCCTTCGGAGGAGATTTGGGACTACGAGGCTCCACGATGTCCCGGGGCGACATCGAAATCGGAGCCTGCATGAGAAAAGTCCGGGAGTCCTTCAACTCTTGCTTTGTCCCAGTGCAAAACAAAAAAAAAAGCAGTGCCCTAGACATTAACACCTGCGACTGCTCATACGGAGGAGATAGTGAGGAACAAGTGACACACGCTACCACACACGCTGTAAGGGGGGTATAGGTGAGAGACTGTGCTGCTGGGGAGCGGTCCAGCTGGCTGTGGATTAGTGAGGTAGCTCCATTCCAGGGTCCAGCATGGGAAGGGGCGGGGAGGGGGGCGTTAATGTGCCGTCACATCGCTGTGGGATAAAAGGGTCAAATTGGGCGAGGAGCACAAGGACGAGGAGCAGAGCGACCAGAGGACCAGGCCAGCACGAGGAGGACACCAGAAGAGCCCTGGGACATAAGGGGACAGGATGGCAGCAGTCTCTGAGGCCACTCAATGCTGAAGCTTTGAGACGGAAGGTGTCAGGCTTGTGGCCACTCTCTGAAACACAGAAACAGTTCCCTTGTCAGGACAGGTTTTCCCCTACTTTCGCCATATAGAGATGTGCCTTTTCTTTCCGACGTTCAGGGGCGTCGCTAGGAATTGCGGAAGAATACTGCTCTGCCCAGTCACTTTTTAGAAATATAGTTTGCACCTGGAGTTTTTGTGAGCCCCTGCAATCGTCACCCCACTCGGTATGGCTCTGCTCACATTCTGATCACATCTACATGTTTTCATGTAGAAGGAGACATTCGTTGACCCGAACCTTAATAATTTCCATTAATCTGAGCGCTAATAAATAAAAATGTGCGTGCTATTAAAGCCTGTACATTTACAGTCATTGGGAAAGCAGGAATGAAACACCAACAATAAACAGCCTCAGTTCCAGTTCTCAGTTACACTTTGTGACGACTGAGGAAAAAGCCAGAGAGTCAGTAAGATATTAACTGTCAGATTTGCGCATCCTTCTGGTCACCTTTGCCCACCATCCGCACGTGCAGCCCCTGACCTGTACGATTATGTACAAGACACCAAAAGCACGAAGAGAGCAGGAACGTCCACTGCCTCGAGCCCAATAGAAGGCTAACGCACCGACGGGGAAATTATTCTAATAACAAGGTAATTAGAACACTGGGATATCAGAGGTGTGATTTTCAAGGTATAGCAATCCTATTAAAATGGGCTAACAACAGTGGAGCTCGACAGAATTGCAATTGCTGCTTTTCTCAGTCAGCTGGTACAAACCCAGCCTGTATCAGTTCAGCTCAAATAAACATAAAAGAATCTGAATTTTGGGGGAAGATCACAATTGGATAATAATTTCAAGAAGTCTTTACAAAAGGCAATAATTAGAAATTTTTTTCCAGCATGACTATTTAAAAAAAAAAAAACAAAAAAAAAAAACAATTCAAGGAGAAACAGTAAACAAGTATGATAATTGATGCAATAAAATGAAATCAAATTAAAAGTTTTATTCTGTTAAAACTGTAATGATGGAAAACATTAATTAGAGACCAATATGCATCTTAGTATTATAATCCCATTATTGTCTATTCATGTACATGATGCTCTTATCCACAGTTTACCAGATCACTGCCAGGAATATAATACAGCAGTTGGAAGTTTTATTTGCTTTATTCAAAGGTCCTCGTCGTTTGCTGCCCACACATGGTTTCCTAGTCAGTTCTAGTTGCAAGTCCAATTCCCTAAGTATCATATCCCACTGCCATTTTCAGTGCAAAAAATTTGCCGGGAAGGAAACCTTAAAGGGAAAAAATCTATATAAACTCATTGCAACTGAAACACCGTGGAAAATGGGAACTTCCCTTGGTGAAAGAATATGTGCTGCTCATTTTGTATTTGCCTTCTAGTCAAATTTAATTGCATTTGGTGTTTCCTGGAAAACCAGTAAAAAGTAAACTAATCTGAACCTCATAAACTGCAGCAAAATTACTGTTAAGAAGTGCATATATTGCAAGTCAAATCTTTGAATATCATAATTGTTGTTACCTGGGAATTATGTGTCCCAGTGCACAGTTGATTTCAAACTTATTTACACTCATTTACACTTTAGCCATTCAAATAATAGCGCTAATAATAATAGCTTAGTGCAGATTCATTCGAGAACTATTCGACTATGGCGGCACAGCAGGCAGTGCTGGTGCCTCAGAGCTCCCGGGCTGTGGGTTCAAATTCTGTACTTTCTGTGTGCAATTTGAATGTTCTTAAAGGTTTCCCTCCCATAGTCCAAAAACATGTGGTTCAGATTAACTGCCGAACCTGAATTGCCCTTAATGTGTGATTTTGTGTTAAATTACTCAGCTGTGTAAATTGTAAATGTTGGCAGGTAGTTCAGGACTGCAAGGCACATTGGACAAAGGCATCAGCTGAATACTACTTAATCACAATTGTATGACCCTTTAGAGAAAGGGTCTGTTAAATGAATAAATGTAACATCAAATTAGCATGATTTAGATGATACGGCAAATGCCATTTCACCACATTGTGTACTATAACAGCTGGGAATTTTGATAGAATTACAACATGGTAAAACCTTGTAAGTCTTGACCTTGAAAATCTCTACTAGAGCAAAATCAACCAAAGAGGCTTAAAATGTTGGCTGAGCTTTTCAAACCTTACGCTCCCAATCTGTTAAATATTTACATGTGAAAACCCCCAACCAAAAGATCCATTACGCTCCAAATTTAGTTAAAGATTTCCTTCATTAAACTGCAAAAATGAATGAAAGGAAGGAGCTCTACTCCAGGATAGTATTATCACAATAATAATCGAATAATCAAACCGCAGTCTGGAACATTTGATGGTTTTAAAATTTAGACCAGTTCCGGCTGTACGATGGATAAACTTGTACAGCTGCATTTTATGTAATTTTTCTGATGAAATGTTCTTTGTTGTATACATTACAACTATGTAGTACAGCATATGAGAAAATGAGAAAAAGGCACATATAATAGGTAACCTGTGTTATGATCTCTCCTGTTAGGGAAAAGTGACTTTTCAAAGCAGTTTGCTGGACCGTTGGGTACAAAGCACAGTCGCCTATAATTTAAAGCCTTACAGAATCAGCTCAAAGAAGATGCTGACATCTCAGGGAAGGGGAGCAGTCCTTTATGTATGATCATGGACAATTTGCAGGGAAAAGGGGAAGCAGGGACACTCCGGGCTGGTTGAGTTTCAAAAATGATGAAGGAAAAACTTATTAGGTGATGAATTGGTGGGGTTTAGTGCTTGCCCAAGGAGGAGATCCTGCTGTTGTTTTTCTTGGCGTTTCTTTGCTTACCTTGGACTTAAGCCTGGTAGCGGGATTCTGCTGCACAGTTTGGCGGCTTCGGGAAGCACAGGTGATGGAGCGGCTGGAGGTGGACGTGCCGATTTGGGGCCCCCTGCGATCTTCTGCCAAAATTTTGGCAGACTGTGGCAACGTGAGGAAGAGTCAGAGTGCAAAGAAAGAAATTCATGTTTCTTGAAAACTCCCTAATAGACACGGAGAGATTTGTTTCAAGCAATATACAGTTACAAGGCATCCTCTGCCTGCAAATGTTCATCATCGGTTTTCGACTTTCATCTCACAAAGTCGCACATCTGAACAAACCTGGTGAAATTTTCAAAAAACAAAAACAAACCACATGGCGTATTCTTGATTTCCAGCGTCGAAAAACAGACCTAATTTCAAGTGCAACGCTAATAGATGGCATTCAGGAACATTCCCATTCACGCCAGCACTGGCAGCATCTCCATCAGTCCAAGAACTCCTTGTTGATTCTCTGATATGGCAACATATCACTGTGGAGAATTTCAGCTGTACTGTTTTGTGTTTTACAAACCAAACAATATGCCTACAAAGGTGCTGAAAGTGCTTTAAAGAACAGACGTGCAATTGCTATGCAAAGGAAAGCAGATGTAACATTTAACAAGGTGAAAAAAAATTGGAAATACTTCATATGCTTCCAACATGAATCCTTTAACTGTCCAAATGTATTATATACCAGTATCTTATTTTCAGATCAACACAACTATTTGTTTGATCAATATGCAATTCCTATTTTCCCTGGGAAATTTCGAAAGATCGGCATGTCAGGTCAGACACCCTAAACGTTCACAGGTCCGGAATGGTAAAACTGCAATTCCACAGGGGTTATCACAACACAGACAGGAATTAAAGCTTATGAAAAAATTAAAATACATGCTAATTCACTCATGAAATTAAGTAATGATTCACGCAGCATTTCTGCTTATGAATCGTAATATAATCTGTCTGATTATGAATATTCTGCAGACCTTAAAATGTTTAAATCTGAGCTAGTAAGTCCTCCTGCGAATAACATTTAGGGTGAATTGGGGGTGCAGAAACAAAATATGGCTTGCGAAACAAGTTATTGAGATAAATATGGTAAAGATGCAGAACGGTGCTATTGTGAAGAGATACTGTGTGGTATGATGTCTAAACCCACCTGTTTGTGAGTTGACTGAGCTTCCTGGAGAGAACTACATCCTTTTCTGACATTCTTCTGTTTCATCTGCTGTGAAGCAGGGCCTTTTTCATCTCTATCACATTTTCTTATCTGAGGACAGTTAATTTTAGGATTAATATAAAGGCTGCCATCCTCTTTTAAAGGATTTGTACTGGAGCAAGAGACTCTTATCTTAGTCATTACAGGGGAAATATTGGATTCAAGCATTTTAGTATCTGCAAAACATTCAACAGTGTCTATCAGGGTTTCACATGGTAAAGGATTAAGATAAGCAGCCTCATTATGGCACTCTAACTGGCTCCCAGCTGTACTTCCTGGAGAAATACCAGGTGCTTTTTGGTATTCAGTGCAGGGTGGTGGAGGTTTTTGGTCTCTTTCATTCCGGGGGGAGGAACAGTCATTGGGACTGAACGGCTTTTTCCCCGGCTTCTGGCTCATGCACATGCTGTAACAGAGTGGGGGACCCAGGTAGACCTCTTCAGTGCAGGCCTTAAATAGAGGCTCTTTGTCTTTGATTTCTATGGTGTGCCTAAAGTCACGGGGAGGCGGGGTGCTACTTTTGTCCTCTATGCAAGTGCTGACTTCACCACAGTCACTGTCATGGGAAGAAAGGGACAGGTAGGCGTAAAAGTCGCCCTTGCGCAGCTGGATGGGCCGATGGGAGTGCTCCAGCACTTTGTCTCGGATCTGAGCTACTGGGGTGGGACTTGGAACTTCCTGGTCCTTGTTCTTGAGCGCTACAGAGGCCATGTCAATGATTTCCATTACAAAGTTGTGCACGTCCTCACTTTTTTCCTCCTCAGGTGGGGTGGAAGAGCGGCTACAGCCTGGCGAATCTGTGGCATGGGCTTGATAGAAAGCGAGGTGCTCATGACAGTTGTTTCCATGCATGACTTCTTGCATGCACTGTTGAGAACCTGTGCAGTCACCAATGGATGACATACTTGCTGAAGGTCGGCTGGAGCTGCAGCAGGGAATCTCACCGCTCAGCTGCCTCTCCAGTTTAGACTCTATGCCTTGTGAGGCAGGAAGATCTGTGAGGTTGATTTTGATATCCATGACCGCATCACCAGAATTCACTGAACTAATATAACAATCCTTGAAGGATTCGCCAGTCTTCGTAAACAGGCTTCCCTCCTCTCTCAAAAACTCATCATCTTCATCCTTTCCCTTCACCTGAGAGTTGTCCACATTGCCATTCTCCATGTCATCCACAAGCTGTCTCATGTAGCTTCTACTAACTTCTCTCTTCTGGGTATTAGTGTCCTTCTGCCGAACAGAGTTCTTTTCATTAGTGTTGGACTCCACAACCTTCAACGGTGATCTGCTTAAAAGACGACGATCGTTTACAGCCAGTGCAGGTGGTTCTTTCTCTTGGGTGAAGGTACCACACTGAAGCTCATCTCCTAGGTCCAGTTCACTTTTTTCCTTGGATTGAAACTTTGGCTTAATCCAGTTCTGAATTTCATTCTTCATGTACTCCAAACCCAGAGCAAAGCTGCCTTCAATATACTCCTCATCTGAAGGAATACTGGAGTCTTCATCATCCTTGATGCCAAGTTCTTCTTCAGTGAGTGTAAGAGTGGAGCTCGAGAGAAGGTCACTGTCATCTTCATCATCTGTGCAAGCTGTGGTGCACGAAACATTCACCACCATGCTGATGCTGGCATCGGTCTCATCAGGTGGAGGTTGACCGTGACAGTGTTTGCGAAAAGAGTCATTTGAGACCCCCAGGCAATTCTTCTGCACTGTTAGGTCTTCTGAACCCACAGAGGTGTCCTCGGCGCTGGTCAGCTCAGTCGGTGAAGGTGCTGAACTCTCATTCATCGACGAGGCCACTCCTAGAGACAGCTGCCTGGGCCCTGAAAGCTGTAGAGAGCTGCTCTGAAGGGTGATGTCAGAGACACTACGTGCCATCTTCTGGGCTAAAGGGGTCTTGATGTTCTCCAGTCGCTTCAAAAGCTCTAGAGTCCTCTTGCTCAGCTCCCCCATGGACTCTGGAGCCAGCCCCAGATCCCCCAAGCTATGCTGGCTTCCAGTGTCCTCTGTGCTCTTACATGGGGCCAGCCAGCTCTCGAGGGATGTGCTGCGATGGAGCGTGTCTTTGCTGGACAGAAATAAATCTCCAGCTACAAAGAGGGAGTCAAGGGAGGACCCCTGGGATATGCTAGCAAATCCTTTTCTGCTTTTTCCATCTGAAGTCCCTTTCTCATCATGTGGAGCTGCGCTGAAGGAAATGGGGTCAAGATCTTCTGCGTCAGGCTTCACACTATTGGGAGTGATCTCCATTAGGTCTCTCCTGTGCTTCCTATTTCTTTCCACAGATTCATCTCTCTTTTTCTTTGCTGGCTCAGAATTTTGGTGACCAATCAAAAAAGCTGTTTTGCACTCTTCATCAAAAATACAGTTGGCATCATCGTCATCACACACTAGACCACTGTTGGGTGAGAACCCACTTCTGGCAGGTATCATAGGGAGGTTGCCTCCAGCATCCTCTACCTGACTGAGTACACAGATCTCAGAGTTGGTTGTGGTCTCAGTGTCCCCTTCACTCATGATGCCACTCTCACTCCCGGATCGCCTGGCCGAATCCCCACAGAAACTACATTGCTCTTGTTTTTTGCAGAGGATTCCTCCTAAAAGGTCTGGTATAGATTCAGCTGAAGAGAATGAGGAGTCTTTGCTTAAGCTCTTCATCAGCAGGTGTTTTGCGGTGACATTAGTCTTATTTCGGAAGGTGTCTTCAGGGCGGTTGTACAGGTCTATGTGATGCAGACTGTATACTTGATAGATGTTTGAATGGGAGGCCTGAGAGTCCAAATTTATACCTTGGGACTGAATGTCTCTTTGAGGATGACTTTGATTTGGATCTAAGACCTGAGAACTATTTCCTGGGGATTCCAAGGTCAACTTGGGCATTTGGCATTGTTTTTTATCAAGCTCACATAACTTTGCATTGAGACTAATCAGGTCATTACTGATGTCCATATCATCCCATTCCCAGGAGTCTTCAACTGGTGCATGGAGGTCCATAAATGCAGGTTCAATGATATTCCCAGGAACCTACAAGAGAGTATGCATAAAAAGAATGTATTACATTTTTTTAGCTGTGGACTGCATTTTAAACTGTTTCAGATGATCTTTTTGAATACTTTTAATTTTGTGAGCACATAACTTTAAGAAATTGCTTTCCAAACTTTGTAAAGTTACCATATACAGCCAGGTTTGCCTCTGCGCCTGTCTTTGAAATTCTGCTATCCTGGCTTTTCCCCCAGAATATTTTAACATGGTGATAAAGGCCCAATGTTGAAATTGATTACATTTGAATTATATTAAATAATTCTGTAGGCTGACCAACGTTAATAGTAAATACAACATCTTCAACGCTATACGCCATATAATTTGTTTCCATTTGTTAATGGTGGATGGCTGTTCCTAATGCAGACCAAAAGCAAGGCTTGTTGTAATTTTAAAATCTGTGCAGATACATTAATTTCATAAATGTACCCACTACTTTCCCTCTAAATCATGAGAGAAAAGGTTATACTCTTTAATTTCATCTCTCTGATGTAATCTGAAATAATCAGTCAGATTAGTCAAGCGAAAAGAATTTTGCTATCTTCCTTTACTTGTAGTAAACTGAAGTATCCTGGAAAAAAACTGAAACTTGTATTATTAATGACATTACATTTTATTGTTACTGTTTATAATTTAGATGTTGATATGTTATACATTAATTTCTTGTAACTATTCATTTTTCTTTGTTACTTTGTCTTATTTTTCAAGATTTGCTGAAAATTCAGCTACGCAACAAAGTAAGTCAGACATTTCTCATAAAATAAGTGCACGTATTGTATATGGGCTAATTTAAGTTATAGGTAAGCAAGCTTAAAAAGCCCAGAAGACCAAAAAAAAAAAAAAGAAAAAAAAAAACTTTTCTGAACTTTCTAAAAGCCTGGTGCTGACAAAACTGCATTCTCAAGGTGGTGTTTTAAAAAATAAGCATGCTGCCATAATACATTTTGTGTCGAGCTGCACTGCAAACGTCTGAAAGCTGTGAGAAAAATCTTCCAAGACTGAATTTTGAAAAGGACAATTGCTGTTTTATCATCGAGCAAAGACTGTTTATTTATAAACAAACAAGCAAGCATTTTTCTTCCTGTTCTTCACACTTCACGACGTAAAATTGCTCTCTGTATCTGCAAGGTCAGACTCCAAGAATGTCTCGCAATTTGTCTTCTCCCCCAAGTGTGTTCCGACACGGCCGACAGCGGTACAAGTTTCCCCAGGTTTGCTGTGTTAACAGCAGCTCCCTTTGCTCTGCTGCTGTCATTTACGGGAGCTGGAAGACGATGTGGGGCGAAGAAACAAGGCGTGCTATAACGGGGAAGATCATTTGCATGGGGAAAAAAAGATGGGGCATCATCAGTCAGAGGTGCGACTGATATTTCGCCAGTTACCGTGATTTTATTAGATCGCTGAGTAGCAGAACCACCACGAAGGCTCTGGAAAACAGATCCTTCAGTAAAACTACTATTATCAGAACACAGCGGAAAGGGCAACTGCTATAACATTCAGATCGGTGTGGGGGGAGGGGACCTGAGGCCAAGGGCTCTGTGTTCGTTTTGTTCAACCTAATTCGGTTTCATGAACATCTCAGTAGATGCACTCAATAAATTGAGCTCACTCAGTGTAATTGACGGGGTTCGGAACAGCGCCAGTCGGGACAAGGACCGAGGAGGTCACTACCGAGACCATGGAGAGAACTAACAAGTTCGAGACTGTGTTCGCAGTCCTGCGGCACATGCAAAATTTTACCGAACTATTGCCAAGCTGAAAAATAAATATTACTTGAAGTATATTTATTTCTGTTTGATATATAGAAAAAATATTAGTAATGATGCATGTATGAATTAGTCATTTCGAAAAATTGAGGCTACACAAAAATGTTAAATTATAGCATCAAGTTATCCCATTTTTCTATGGCTTTTCAGCTCATTTTGTTTCTTGATACATTGAGTTCGTTGGAAGCCTAAGATTAATTTCAGTTTTCTAATCAGAATGATCAAGAAAACTCGAAACGAGCTGAAGATGAAGTTTGCGAACAAAAAGCAAAAAAAACGATAATATGAAATAACCACCAATACCATAGAATTCCGGTTGGTGTATTCAGATTTGATATCTGCCAGTCTGAACACATAATTATTGCATACATTTATTCAAATCAATGTCTGATGTTGAATTATACTATTGTGCTGTGATGTACTAATGCTCCAGTTCATTTTACGAAAAATTATTGTTGGCAGACTTCTTTGTAAGATGACAATACTACAGAATAATTCCTGGTGTGTTTTGTCAAAAACTACAGTAAATATAATTTTTCAGGTCTAGTGCACTGCAGTGATTTTTCCATCTTGAACTACATGGAATATGGCTTGAAGCCATTTATTTAGTTTTGCAGCTTTATCATTTTGTTAGTTAGGCAGCACCTGTCCTTAAGATTTTAAATATTTGGATGTGGTTGTATAGACGGCTGTTAGGTTTTTAAGTGTTGGTTTACACTTCAAAAGTGGCATTTTCACTCTAGATCTGTACCTGCTCTGTCCCCAGGGCCTTCTGCAGGCGGGTTTGCCACTGCAGCGCCTGCATGACGATGGCCTCCCACCGACGTTCCAGGTTCACGGTGAGCAGCTGCAGGGCCTGGTGCTCCGAGTCGGGTCCGGCTCGTTCCTGCTCCTCCAGCAGCTTCTGGCACAGCCTCAGGACAGAGGCCATGCCCCTGTGCCTCTCTCGCACCTCTGAGCATAGAGACTGGACAGAGGAAGAAGGAGGAATGCATTCATCTTGGCTGCTGGGTAGACAATATGTACAGTACCCACAGAACAATGTTCATTTGCATGTCAATGTCCCTTGGAATCATACCAATTACAGAAGAGTTTTTCATAATGTCTCCACATTTATCTGATGCTTTTCACCAAAGCAACTTACCACGTTAATCTACCTAGATTTAGTTTTCCATTTGTATGGCTGGGTAATTTTCGCTGGAGCAATTTAGGGTAAACACGTCACTCAAGGGTGTTACAGGCATTCGAGAGATTCGAACCTGGGAATGCAAAGGCCGTAACCTTTACACTCTAACCACTATGCTACCGACTTCCATTAAAAGTATGATTTCAGTCTAGTCATTGACACAGTCACTCTCTATCATTATCTGCTTGTCCAAGTCAGGGTCACGGTGGCATGTAGACTGCCCTAGAACCAAAGCGTGATGCACCCTTACACGATGGATGAGATGCCAGCATTTGGAAAAAAAAAAGAATAATTTGCTTTCCCTGATCAACTTTTACACTTGGGGTTTATTGTTCCAATTTGCTGACCAGAAGTTAACCGGAAATACTGAGGAAAGAAGGGGTGAGTAGCAATGAGACGGCAGCCAAAGAGTATTCATAGTCCAGAGCGCTTATTGACACTGACAAGCAATTTCATTGTGTAGCCTAAAGGTGTGCAAATGATCAAGAAATGATTGTATTTCCTGTTCAATGAAATATTAAATATGAGCTTCAGGAGCTGTGTTACGAGACAGCGTCACTTCTCAACTTATTGGTACTGTATCAAGAAAATATCAGTAAATAAAATACACATAAATCAACAAACAAAAGCGACAGTGAATTATGAGTATTATTTTGATGTGCTTAGAAAGTAGTTGTAACTGGTCCGCTGCTATATGTCACTCACTCACTCACTTTGATTCACCGCTTGTCTATGTTAGAGTAATGGTGTTTTAGAGGCTATCGCAGAACAGGGTGCAGGGTTAATTGAACTGGATTCCAGTCCTTTACACGGTACATTTGTTTGTTTTTTAATTAGAATACACACACACACACACATTTTCAGAACCGCTTGTCCCATACGGGGTCGCGGGGAACCGGAGCCTACCCGGTAACACAGGGCGCAAGGCCGGAGGGGGAAGGGGACACACCCAGGACGGGACGCCAGTCCGTCACAAGGCACCCCAAGCGGGACTCGAACCCCAAACCCACTGGAGAGCAGGACCTGGTCCAACCCACTGCGCTACCGCACCCCCCTTAATTAGAATACACACACACACATTTTCAGAACCGCTTGCCCCCTACGGGGTCACGGGGAACCAGAGCCTACCCGGCAACACAGGGCGTAAGGCCGGAGGGGGAAGGGGACACACCCAGGACGGGACGCCAGTCCGTCACAAGGCACCCCAAGCGGGACTCGAACCCCAAACCCACTGGAGAGCAGGACCTGGTCCAACCCACTGCGCTACCGCACCCCCCTTAATTAGAATATTTTCCTATAAATTAGGCACCGTAAAAACAAAATTGTTTATTTTACGTTTTTCTCCAAAGTGACTTTGGGAAATTAAATGACCGACAACCAGCCAGACAATTTCTGTGGAGCCCTTCAGGGTAAGTACACTGCTCAAGGACACTACAACTAGAAATGGGATGGAAACCAAGAACCAAGAGGTCCAAAGGCAACAACTCCACCAACTGTGCTACTAACTGGCCCTGCTTCCGGATGCTACACAATGACTTTCAAAAGTATTCACCCCCATTGTCATCTTTTTATTTTCCTACATTTATAAAATAAAAACAAATTTATTTGATAATTTTTTCTTTTTTTTTTTGCGGCGATTGAGTGAAATTACTCCATTGTGGAAAAAAAAAAAATCTTTTACTTAATGAACTACAAATAAAAACCGACAATAATTAATTAGATAAGTATTCACCCCTTTGCACCTCAATAAACAATGTGCAATCAGTTGTCTTCAGAGGTCAACATAATTATTTGATTGGAGACCACCTGTGTACAATTACATTGTTTCAGTTGCCTTCCGAATCAGTACACCTGTCTATCGGAGGTCCTGCTGTTTGTACGAATGTTTGCAAATCAGATCCTCATCATGGATCCCAAGGAGCTTTCAAAGAGAATCTGCGGAAACTGAGCACAATGCAGATTACATTCCAGTGTGTTATATTACCAGGTTTGCATGACATCGTCAGAAATACCGTAGTTTGTACACTGATTCGCAGCCCCTTCCAGCCCTTTTCTGACCCACGCACCTGGACACGCATAGCAAATCTGTTTCACAGCCGTGTGCTCTGGACACCTCTGGATGCTGTGTTGTCTCTACAGCATCTTGTTTACTGATGTATTCCACTGCACACTAATTTAGATTACTACATTTCAACTCTGTCGCAGAGAGAACACTGGTATTTCTAAAATATCCAACATAATTTATAAAAAGCCTTAATTTCAATGAAGGAGGCAACATGCAGCATCAGGTAAATTAATACTGAAAAAGCACTATTGAAGGATTATTATTCTGTATATTGGCGCATCACATCTTCTAATAATGTCTCGAGAACTTGGTCAAATTCTGCAGCCACCTTTTCTATCTGCCTCCTCCATGGGCATGTGGGCCTGGTCCCGTGAGGCTGATGAGGTCTCCACGACAGCCTGCTATGTCAGGAAGATGTAAATCAAGGTACCCTCCACTTTTATGCCTCCCATAAACAGGTGAAATATTAAATATTAAAAAGTGTGCATCCTGCTCCATGTGGCCACATGGGTGCGTTCTTCTGTTCCGGCACAATTTGACACACGTGTAATGAAAATGCTACAACATGTGCTACGCTTTCCTTTTTTTTTTTCTTTTTTTTAAAAAAAAAAAAAATATAGAAAAGTAAGAAAAGCCAGATTTTGCTGCACTGTGTCGGAAATGCTGATGATCCCATACCTGGACGGAGATGCCTGCTTTAATATGCAGCAATGGCAGTGTGGGCAGAGCACCACCATGGCTGTCTCCTGCACCGCTCTTGTAGGACAAAAACACTCCGACTACAATTTATGTAAATCCCCTTGCTAGGCAATGCATTCCGTTACATTTTCTAATAAATATTAAACACTATTACATCTAAATTGGATTTTGGCTCAGCAGTTTCCTCTCCTGTTTTAGCATATATTTACTAGTTCCTTTGTCTTTTAAACAGGTAATGTGATTGCAAAAAACAACGCTTTTCTCCTGGGGAACAAAGGAGTAAGGCTCACCACACAATGATAAAGTTGTTGCCCACAACAAATTGAAAGGGTGGTGGCGGGGGGTCCCTAAATAAAACCGACAAAGGCCTTAACATGAAAACAAGCGCTTCGATATCAGACCGTACACATAGACGCACTGCCTTGGACAAGAAAATAATTCCCCGGCTGTCGGACACAGATTTTTGGGAGCAATATTGTGCCTTTATTTTAAACGGGTTGCAGAATCACCTTATTGTTTTTTCTGGAAACAAAAAAGATGGAGCACCACAGATGGACAGTGTAAAACATTCTGGGGCATTTTCTGCGAGTAGCTCGGGTTCGCCTCCGTGTATTTAGAGGTACGTAAAGAGAAAATAGAGGGCCGGTTTCCGATCAATACCGCCGCTCCACTCTGTTAGATTAAAAGGCACAAAAACCAGGCTCTATATCATTAAAAGCCGAGTGGAGTACCCTGTTTTTATATTTCATAAAAGTCCACGAAATCTGCCTCTTCATTGTTTCTGCATTGCTGGGCTTCACAAAATGACTTCTCCCCCCCATCGAGTCATGCTTTATTGACACAGAGACTCAGATACGGTATGCCAATATTTGCTAAAAAGCTTTTCAAATAGCGGCAGGTGGGGTTGGGGGGTTGTTCCGTGGCCGACGGAGACGGTGACCACTCGCTGTACGACGCGACGGTCACCCGAGATACTCGGCGAGTCCATTTCCGTGGGGTTCCGGGGCCAAGAACTGGGCAGCTGACCCAGCCTAGTAGGTGGAAGAAGCGCTCTCTCCATCGCCCTTCCCCTGATAGCCAGAAAGCAATGATAGAGCTCCATGATGAGATATTCATCAGGTACTTTTAATAAAGGTATCTAAGAACCAGCTGGCAAGTAATGTGCCGAGGCAGCGACACAATCTGCGAAAGCTGGAGATGACTATTTTCCGAGAGCTCATCACAATCCTCTCGTTGCTTTATTGTTGAGCGCGATCAATCTCGTGGGCCATATTAATCTCCAGGTCACACACTTATCAGGGCTGGAAATCAGATCCTACCACTAATAGGACAGTAAATATGCATCTGTGACACGGAGGGCTTTTTTTTTGTCTCCGTGCACTTTTTTGTATAGCGCTGCTCACTGAAGTGAATGAAGTGCTTGTCCTGTTTATGGGAAAACAGTCTGATCACGTTGCTTAATCCTTCACTCTCTCCAGGACCTGGAGGACTAAAATCCCCCTTAATTATTTTCAAATTGAACCTAGGTCAAGTGAGTGCCATCTCTGCTCGCCTGGCATGCTTAAAATATAAATGGCAAATGTTGTTTCAGCAAAAAAAGAAAAGGATAAAAGAAAAAAGAAAAAAAAATCTGACACTGATAAAGAATTTTATAGAAGTGCCTCAACACCAAAACAAAGAGCCCTGGAATAAACCCATGACTGCGGGATTCCTACATTAAAATAATGTCGCATTGACAAGCTCTCCTTCTGCAGGTGCTCCCATTCAATGTAGTAATAAGCCTTGAGATGATTTCATATTTTCAATGGTTAGGTTTTGTATTGTACACTTAAAGAATAAATCATGATTCTAATTTATATATGTATTAAAAAATACACAGTAATCATACAATTTGCACAGAGATTTGATAGAAACTGACCATCCATCTGAACATCCGACCATCCGACCATCCATCCATCCATCCATCCATCCATCCATCCAATTGGAATAACCGTTTGTCCTGAGAAAGGTTGTGATTGTCCAGAACCTATCCCAGTAGCACTGGACGCAAGGCCGAGGGGGCGTACACCCTGGACGGGAAGCCAGTCAATCAAACTGACCGTTCAGATATATATTCCATTTATTCCCTTTCATTCTGATTTGTGCTTAACTTCTGTTGAAAATGGTTATGGCATGCTTACAGTGACAACACCCCTTCGTTTCAGCTCTTTTGTGATCAGAACAGGAAAATTTGCTCTAGTCTGAATTCTTCCATCGACAGTGACCCTCTGGATATGCAATCAATTATCATTAATTAGAAACCTCTGATTAAATATATTTGTTGATTAAGTCAATTAAAATCACAAGGACATATTATCGCAAATGAGTTTAATGAATGCATGGAGAGAAAATTTGTTCTCCCAAACATATTTAGAATGCTTCACACAGTTTTCATCACTTTACAGTCATTTGTGCAGAGGATTTAAAATCCGCAATGCACTTCCCTACACCGAGTTAGACTTCTGATGAAGGTTTAAAGAGACAGTAGAGACCATATTAGAGCATGTAATATGCCTGTACACATTATACATGTCACTGTATCGTTATATATGTTGTATGATATGCTCTATAAATTCAGTAATTATATGCATATAGTTATACGTCATTTAGCTTTGATAAGTATAGTGATTTTCAACACAGCTACTTTCAATAAAAAGAATTAAGCCTGTCCATCAACATAACTAACTTGCTTTCTCTGTCTCCTTCAGTCACACACACACACACGGACACACAAGAGACACTTTTTTCCATAATATGACATTAGAGAGCTTCTGACTTATCGCTTTCCTAGTTCAGTTGGAACCATCTAGACTGTAGCAGTAACATTTCTTTTTCACACACATTTTCCATACAACTAAAATATTTACATTTATTTATCTAGCAGACCCTTTTCTCCAAAGCAGCTTCCAATGAACTCTATGTAGTGTTATCAGCCCACACACTTTATTCATTCACCGAGGCGACTTACACTGCTAGATACACTACTTACACTGGGTCACTCATCCATACATCAGCAGAACACACTCTCTCTGTCAGTCACACACCATGGGGGAACCTCAACAGCATGTCTTTGGACTGCGGGAGGAAACCCATGCAGAGACGGGGAGAACATGCAGACTCCACACGGACTGAGTGGGGATCAAACCCATGCCCTCTCACACCACCCAGGCTCTATGAGGCAGCAGGGCTACTCGCTGTGCCACCGTACATCAAGATATCATATTTGATACCAAAGCTGATGGGCACCCTTGGCCTTATTACTTGTCACTATGGAGTCACAAAGAGGACAAGTGTCAAGTGTCAGGACAGAACTCCCGAAATAACTGATTTTAACTAGAGCAGCTTCTTACTCTAAGATCAAATCTAGTTGTGAATTTTAGATGAGACTAATGCTTTATGAACGAGGCCCAATTTTCCCTAATGCGATCAAGCAAACAACCTGCACACGATAATAACAATACTATCAATAAGGACATTTTCTCATTAGTGCTGTAAATGAAAAACTGCTCTGCAGACATATAATGAAAATAATGCCCCGTGGAGCCTGTCGATTTTTCCTGTAATGTGCAGGTCTCCCATGGCCGCTACCTGTCTGCAGCCCATTAGCATGCAATGAAAATCTAACAGCGAATTTGGCACTTTCACACACAAGCGCTTGCAGTAGCCTAATGTGGTTTGTACTCTCTGAAGGATGGGAGTTCCTCATTCCTAATCATGGAGAAAGTATTGATATTATATCTGCGCTGTCACATTTTATTAGCTGGATGAGAGCAATGGAAAATGAACGGGGCCCCTGCCAGAGGTAAGTGGTCAAGGGGCGGCAGTAGGGGCCATGTGGCTGGTCCAGGGCTTAAAGAAAATGGAGATTGGACTTGACCTTCCACATGCAGCCTTTGAGTAGGCCCAGGTCGCCAATCAGTTGGCACCAGCGCTATTGGCAGCACCTCTCCAGTAGACTCCTTGGTCCTCTAGGTGTCACACCTGATTTCTCCGAAGCAGAGCTGATTGGAGCGGGTCACTCTATGTGTCCAACAAAGTAATGCGCCTTCCACTAGTAGTAATGCATCTTTCAGTGGTGCTTGGAAGTCCAGTGTTGTGCGGATTCAAGCTACAAGTCATGACCACAAACTGGATTCTTCCTCTATGGTAGAGATTACAGGGAGATTTAATGATAAGAATGAACAATGTTGACCCAAAAAGTGTGAAAGAATGTATGAAAAACGAAAGTTTTCTTGATGACGAAATCATAGTAATCCTCTTAAACACTGGGGATTATAACCAATTGTGAAAGGTTTATGACTAAAAGGACACCATCGCTTCTTGACTGAGCCTTTCAGTTATTACATTTATTTCACATAATCTATGGTACATATGCTAAAACAGATACCTTCCATAAACTAATAAATAAAAGAAGGACCCTGCTTGAGAAAAGGCACTTGAATATGGCAGAAATAAGTCATCTGCTCCTACATTGAAAATTAAAACATTCTGGAAAGCGTATAGTATAAAATGTTGAGTTTTCGGTTGTCTTTCTTGCATTGAGTCAAGATCAGTAAATCATGTAACATTATTAAAACCTATATATATATCTACACATATGCCACATTTCAGGACAGATATTCATGCTCAGGTAGATAGAGACGAAATGTAGTTAACTTAAAATGAGGACAACTGTCACTTCTGGTCACTACCTAATATATCAAGTGGCAAAAAAGTGGTACCTAAAAAAAGAGGAAAATGCCCCTTTCTTGTAAGTTGGTATTTTTCAGAACCACTATGAAATGTCAACCAGGTACACGTAGAGGACCTTTACATTTGGTCTGAATGCACTTTTGATGGTTAAACTGTTGTGGTTTACACGTCAGTAAGAATTCCTTCACTTTTTGAGCTGATTTTATTCCTGCATGGACTAAATGATGTCGTTTACTTATGTGTCACTGCAGAAAAGTACAATAAATCTTTTTCTATGAAATCTGTTAAAGGGGGTTCAAACTGAAATAAATACATTTCAGCTGTTTTTGAACAATGATTAAGAATGAAAGGGTATCAAATCAACATTTGGTAGAAAAGAGATGTTTTTATAATTCTGCAGCGTTTGCTCTTCCTCTGAATTTCTTCCTCCCTGAAGCCCAGAGTAAAATGTGTACAATTTCTAACTCATTTGACTCAAGCTCAAAACAGCACCTAATCAATACTGCAAATAGACTAATGAACAATAGTGGCTGGAACATAAATTCACAGTCAGGTGTAATTGCCTCTGCATGGGGACAGAGGTGCCGGACTGCTCTGGATTTATTACAAGAAAGACAGCCATTGGACTTGTGCTACTGTGTAAGATGTCAAGGCTTTCAGAGCAGGGAAATGCGCTGAAAAATAATACTGTAACGACTTGCGTCACTGTTTTAGGCAGGAAACCTATCTAATGTAAATAGTTGCATTGTGGGAAAAATGTGAAATGTGGGTGTGCAACCACTGGGGGCACTTCTAGGGAAAATGATGGGGTGATTGCATCTACGAGTGTCTTGAGAGAAAGCCTGGGAAGACTAGCTTGAGGTCCTGGTCTTAGAGAAAACAGGGTCCTTGGACCAAGAGTATTATTTCCCTGGTACCGATGTTTGAATAAATCGTTCAAGATAAACACTGCCTCTACATCCTTCTTCGCCCCATCCAAACCCATGGTGCGATGTGCCCGATACCACACGAGTTACATGGAAGTGTTCTTAATACACGTATGCTCATAAAAACCAAGCAAGAACTTGTAACAAAGATGGAGAAAACATTTGAATTCCCAGTGAATAAATATTGATTTCAGGAGCCTCGTCTTTTCTAATATTGTACTTCATCTCTTCAAGCTTCTCGGAGTTTTGAATGGGTATTAATAGTATTTATTGCACAAGCTCTGGGTGCACAGAGAAACTGGACAAATCTCCTTCTTAGCAGCTCCTTGAAAATCAGTTGACTGTTCAACAAGATGAATTAACTTGTTCTTTTATTACTGCTAATATAGGATTTGTTACTATAATTGTTCCAGAACGGTGTCAGTCTAGTTGCTAAGCAGTCATACATTATAGGCATCTCCTCTGGAATTAAGATGAAGCTATACCAGTAGTTTGGTACCTAGAGAATATCGCAACCTGTTAACGGTAGGAAAAATAAAGCACATTTTGCTTTGATTATTGTTCAGAGTTCAACGCTGCCACTTTAATCAATAGCAAATTGCACAAATATGCAGCAGGATCTACTAATCACATAAAAAAAAGTTTTTTTGTGTAATCCTTATTTCTGTAAACTCATAATGACACTTCTGCAAACTCATAATAATGCAAAGAAAAAATAAAATTAATATTGCGGTCATGTTATATTTTTACATTTAAAATGGGATTAAGTGGCATTTTGGTTAAAGCACCGTTGAAGGGCACTCAACATTTAGCTCTGTTAAATATTTCAATATATTACTAAGTATTTTAACAATCTTTCTCAAGTTAAAAGGAGAGAGTCTCTGTCTGAGATTTCAGATTAAACTATGAGAAGAATGGAGCAGAAAAACTTAACCATATATATAATAAGTAATTTACCGTTTACTTCCTGTGCCTTTGTACTTTTATAGTGTTACGCAGTTGCATGTATTTTAGTGCCACAAAACCGTAGGATTTTAAAGCTCAGGACAAGAAAGCTCGATGCCTTTTCAGCACAACTGGAATTTTTCATGGCAAATAGTTCAATTTTAAGCAGATCTACAAAAAAAACAGAGACACTGTTTATTTTTACTTATGTTTTGTTGCTTAGAGCATGTCTTTCCGCTTTTCATGGTAAAGGCTTTTGTGGCCATGTGAAGTGCTGTTATCAGGACATTCAGCTGTCATATAACAGGGTCCCATACAACAAAAAACTGCTACAATAGTGGATGAAAATATATACCCTTTCTTTATACTACAGACTTATTATTATGTACAACAGCATTTTTACTCCTCACGCAGTCATTTTCCTTCCACAATGGGAATTTTATTCTGTAGAATAGAGATACACACTTGGTGTGTAAAACTCATAAGGTTTTGTCCCTCTGTGATATAAGTAAGTCTATTTCGCTTAATTTATTAATATGGTCACACTTCTTCCATAACAAAACCACCTTTATACCTCCTGAGTCCTCATGTCACACTGACAACCAATTGCAACCATCGTTCCCGGTAAATATAAATCACAGCTGAAATACCGGATCTCATATTATTATTATTATTATTATTATTATTATGGCTGTTGTTGTTCTTGATTAATCCAACCAATGTTTTTTTTTCAAAGCAACTTAAAATTATTTACCCATTTACAGAGCTGGGTAATTTTTTACTATATCACTTCAGGGTAAGTAAATTCTTTTATTTGTATATATCATAAACATCTGTGAGTGATATTATAAGAATGGCTTAATCTAGGATGTCTCATGCCCTAAGCTTCTGGGAAAGGCTCTGGACCTCCTTGACGCTGTATTGGACAAGCCGTTATTAATAATGAAAGAATGAATGAATAAATGAATGGAAAATAACATTAAAAGATATTCCAGAAATAGTCATTATTGTCACAAATATTTAAAAGTTAATGTTATTGTAACCCATAAAACATCTTTATTTTGGTATTTTATTGAATTTTAGTTGACATATTTTTCATCGGGGAACCAGTTATTTTGTCCATAAGAAATTATGGCAGTTCAACACCCCAACAACAGCAACTCTCCATTATTCCACAAAACAAATAAACTCTATTATGTGCAGAATGGGTGTATTTATAATCTTTATGTTTTCACTCAGCTCATTCCATAGAAATAAATGAATGATTTTTCTCCTATACATAGTGTTGTATGTTTGCCCTACAAGACAACAGTATTTCACACCCAGTATCTTTTATGTACAATAGGTTTAAATGGATTTTGCTATTTATTCTATTTGTCACTAAGCATTAAAGTGTAATAATCTGTACTACACATGTTTTGACATTGCTTGATTAATATCCCATGCTGTCCATTTTGATATTCTGTTACAAAATCACTTCCCATATATTTCCAGGAACAGCAGTTCTCTGAGCTTCACCACTTTAAAAGTAGTCAAATGATTTTTATATGAAAAGATCCTGGTCTGTTAGAGGAATTTGTATTTTGGCCTGAGTTATTGAAAGCAATTTCACAAAGCAAAGCTACTCTGACATTTGGAACATAAATTAGTATAATGACCTGCTTTGTTGTGAAAGTTTATAAAATGAAAGTATTGGCAAAATGCCTTGTGGTGTTGAGGCACGACTGCCTACAAAAGCAAAAAAATAGAAGGCAATTGCATGTGTTTTGGTCAGTGGCCTTTCTATTAACCACCTTAAAGACACCCAGTTCAGTAAAAGTGAAATTCTCATTCACTGGCCACTTTATTAGGTACACCAGGCTGTTATGAGTACACCTGTACTGTACAACTCACCCCCAAGGTTAGCGAGTCATGTGGTTGCAACTCAGTATATAAAACATGTAGACACGGTTTGTAGGTCCAGGTAGTCTTGCAATGAATATTGCAATGAACACGGCATGTGCTCTAAACAGGGCCATTGGTAGTGGGGTGAATGGTAGTGACAGTTGTGATGCCCCACACCTGAATAGGAGCCACAAGAATTCCAGTAGTAATTAATTTATTTTGTTTGTGGGGGTGGAACAATACTGTTCAGGGGACTTGTTTCTGCCTACGCTGTTGGATGCAAGTGACCCTAAAGGAGACATCTTCATTGATGCTAGTTGTACTGTTTCCTCAGAAATAGCTACCTTTACATTTACAATTACTTTTATTTAATTACCAGATGCTTTTTTCTAAAGCACCTTCCAATGAACTCTGTGTAGTGTCATGAGCCCACACACCTTATTCACCAAAGTGACTTACGCTGCTAGATACACTACTTGTAATGGGTCACTCATCCATGCTTTATGGGATTTCTGTACACGAAAAAGTGTAGTTTACAGAGAATGGCATGGTAAACAAAACATCCACTTAACACCACTCCTGTAGGAAAAAAAACACCTTGTCATTGAAGCAGGTCAGTGGAGAAGAGCCAGACTTGTCAGTCCAAAGTGGAAGTCCCAAGTGCAAAAATAACAGCAGCGTACAGAAAGGCATCCTTGAACGCACAACTTGTTCAGCCTTGAAGCAGACTGGCTAGAGCAGCAGAAGACCATTCTGGGTTCATCTCCTGTGAGCTCAGAACAAGAAGATGAGGTGCAACGTGAAGTGAGCTAAACGAACGTGCTGCCAAAAAACAGTAGAAAAGGTGCGACACTGTCAAACCGGCATAGCCCAAGAACCTTTCGGATTGCATACGACACCTCACTGCTGAATTCACGGAGGCAAAAGAGGTTCCCAGATGGAACTATCTAGGTGTACCTAATATAGTGGCCAGTGTGCGATGCATCGCTTCGATAATGCATTTTATATGTAAACACGTTTTCGTCGCCGTCATCACTTTTTCATTTAGCTTACCCTTTTCTCTAAAGCAGCTTCCAGTGTTTGTACACTAAGCTGCTTACAATTATTTGCCCATTTATTCCAGTGGGTAATTTTTACTTGTATCAGTTCCGGGTAAGTACCTTTCTCAAGGGCACTGCAGCACGTATGCGGATTTGAACCCAGGTCTTTTCACTGCAAGGCAACAGTTCTCACCCCTACAATGCCAGCCGTGCTAAAATGTAATATTATAAGATTTTAAACAAATATTTTAGCAGAGCGCTTGGAGATTTGTACCGAGCCAGTTCCAGATAAGTACACGGAGGCTCAAAGCAGATAATGAGAAGGCGCCGATGTTGCCTGATAGCTCGGTGCTAACCTTAAAGTACTGCAGCTCCTTGCCAGCTTGTGGGTCGTGCTCATGGTCATGCCGCAGACAGGAATTAAAGATGAAGAGCTCCGTGTCACGCAGCCAGCCCCTCAGCTCCTTGATACGGCTCTCCAGCTGTCTCAGCATGCTGCTGGTCTCTGGGGAGAGCAGGCCCCGGGGCTCCTGGATAGGGCTGCTGGGGTTTGAGGCCCCCACGAGCTCCCCCAGGGTCCTCTAATAAAGCACAGAGAAAAAGAGGATAGACAGAGATAAAGGGGACGACTGGAAAAAAAATCAACCTCGACAAGGATTCCTCTCCAACACCAGATCCCCGATGCTATATGTGGAAAAAATAAATAAAAAATGAATTAAACGTTTTTATACGACTGAGACCTGCGACACTCTTCTCTTCTTAGATTTGCTGCTGCACGTCAATTCCAGCCGGAAATGATAGACCCACACAATATTTTTTGCTTGTTGTGCATTCGACCTCCGACGCCCTACGTGTGTGAAAAGCGGTAACCCTCATCTATAAAATGTGTAACGAGGTACTGGGGGTATTTTGTGGTCGTCTCCGATAATACTGACAAAAACTTGAGACAGAAATATCCAAAAGCGCTTTGGCCAGAAACAGAAGCTCTGTTTTTGCCTACAAATTAAAGCTCCTGACCATAATGAAAGACACAGTAAACGAAGTTGAAACTCTTGCTTTTATACTACGAAGATCATGATGTCTTTAGCAATTTATGAAAAATGGCACATGATCCCTTTGATAGCATCACATTGAAAGAAGACCCGCATATGTGCTGCAGAAGCATCCACCTGCCCCGGAAAATAGCCTCCCCAGCAGAGCAATATGTAATATACTATATATATTTATATATGTATGCATTTATATCTGCATATCTGTGTGTGTGTGTATATATATACATACTCGGAATATATAATTTGTGAATACATACAGATATATTCAGAAATTAGAAAGAAGCCATTTGTATATATTTATCCATAGACATTTTTTTTAAGTATAATTAAAACGTACACTGCTCGGTGTAATTGTCATTCTTTTTGTGTGCGCTTTCTGCAAGTATCCACAATGGTAACTGATGTAATTATGAGTCAGCGATGAAGTGGCTATTTCAGAGCACAGCATCAATTAACCACTCTGTAATTTCTCCATCCCCTTTGCATCCCCTTTGCATCTTCAATAATGACTTATTTTATTAACACGGTGGTGTTTCTTTCGTATTGAACCTTTGTTTACCGCACAAAGAGGCGATGAGTCAGCGGAGGGTGTTTTAGAGTCCTGATGATAAAATACAAACATTAGCGCAATGATTTAGGCGTGCAATCTGTAAACCTGGGCGAATGTATCTTTTCTTTTTCGCTGTTTTTAATAACTCCCTACGGAATTTAAAACAGGAGAAAAACTGCGTGCGGTGAGCATAAAAAAGGTCGAAATATTTCTCCCCAAACCCTAATTTCTGTAATGGCAGAAGGAGGAGTAACACGCAACATATGCTGGGTAACTAGTGCCACACAGCGAACATTTGAACATTTCTGTGCTCGTTTCGCTAAACTGTTTTCTTTCAAGTCAATAATTTCCCCCTGAAAAGCCCCATAAGTGCCCCTTTGTTACTTTCCAAAGTGTTTAACTCCCAGTAAAGGACATTGCCTGCATTCTCCGACCGCCCCCCCCCCCCCCCCCCCCCCAACCCCCCCACCCCACCCCCTCCCACACAGGCCCTTTTTTCTCTTTCCCTCGTTTGAATATTGATAATTTGAAAGCTCTCGGTGGATTTCAGGTTTAGCTATTGTTTTTGTGCTGTGACAAATGCGGCAGCAGGAGGTGAATTCAATGCCCTTGGAGGGTCGGGTTACAAAAAAGGAATTTATTGCCACTTTATTTTGTTCTGGAACAGTTTGCAATCATAAATTCTTCATAAGCAGAATACTTCAGAGAATGGTCTGTCTTCATAAATATACGACAGAGGACATCAATTTCATTTAATTCACAATTTGTGTCAGCACAGCAGATGCCAATGTCTGACTTGATAGGCTTGTTTAATATGCAATTGAGATGCCGTAATGCGCAGCACTGGGAGCGGAGGAGCACAGATTAAACTCTCCGCACCACTGCCGTTTGTTTCGTTCTCATGGAGCACCACTTCCACGCCGCTCACCTAGAATAAAAGAAAAATTCCCAGCAAAACACAACTTTTTTTTTTTTTCCTCTCGCTTTTTTTTTTAAAACATGTGCACCCCGTTCAAAATGTCAGCACTTTTTTCTGTCATGCAAAAAAAAAAAAAAAAAAAAAATGTTAATTAACACTGATTACTGTGCTGGAAACAATCTCGGGTTCTTTGGTGCTTAGTTTTAAATTAAAACTCTTGCTTTGGAGAATAATGCATATGCTAATTTTGTTTAATTCTACCTTCTGCCCTCGATGCTTTGACTCGCAGATGATAGGTGGCGGCGAAAAAAACAGCGGGCCCTACACGCCTTTGCAGATTCCATTGTGTACGGAACGCGCGAAACAAACCGCGTACTCTCTCCCCTTCCTGCTCATGTATTAGACATGTTTCAGACACCGCAGCTGGGGCGTCTGCTATTGGCGCTGGGGAGAATTCCACGCAAGTCGGTGGCAGAATCAATTTGTACTTCGTCTTTCTATCCCCCCGCCTTCACAAATCATTTTGGCTTTTATATAACAAACCTGTTTTCCTGTTGTGCCTCGATGTTTTATTTTCACCGCAGTCTGTTGCCGTGACACCCGTCCCTAGTTGAATTTCCCAAGCAAATAAACAGCTAAACAAAGCGGAACTGTGCGCCGGGTTGAGGAGGGAGCCCCTGGCTGCCAGCGTGGAGCAACCGCAGGATGATCACCCCCACGGCCTAATGGGGCCTTCTCCGCGATTCCTGCAAAGAGCGTCGGCCTCGGCGCCGCTGCCGGGAAGCCTTGCTCCGACGTCCCTGCAAAGATGTCACGAGCGGGCCGGGCACAAACGGAGCCCCGCGAACGAGCGACGGTACCGTTTTGTCGAGCGTTACGCTTCGACGGTAGCGCTTTGTCGCGACCGGAGAGGTAGCCGTGCTTCTTCGCGGTGCGGCGCTCGTTCGCACGGAACATGCCAGGAGGGCGGCGCTGGTGTGAGGTTGATAATTGCAAAGCCGCAATTATATTTTTTCATGTAATGGATTAGATGGGCTATGATAAATCCAAAATTAGCTTTTAAAAGCAAGGCGCAGTTGAACCCCCCGATAAGGATCGCGCGTCGACCCGCACAATTAATAACACCATCAAGGAAGTTGTAGTAGATAGGATCTCCTGGGCTGGATGATATCCAAGTTAGGAACTGCCCTGTCAGAACTCAGTGGGAGGCTCTATTGGTACACGGCGCTTGACTGCTCTTCGCACTTCTACGTACTGTATGAATGTCTGTCCCAGATAAGAGCTGGAGCAGAAGGAGCCCGAGGTCTGTTTGTCGTCCCGCTACGTTCCGGCACGAGTCCGGACTCGCTCGGTTTAGTCCAGCCAAGAGCGGGCTTTAGTGACATCCCAGAGGACGGAAGCCCCGCCACTGAGAACGACACAAATTTTTTCCGCTCCCTCTCCAAGAAAAGTGGGAACTGCGACAATCACCTATTTTTACAGTACAGGTGGGGCTCCAATGATGAGGGGGATCCGTCCCGATGACTTCGTCGTAAGTTGCAAACCGCCTTATTCTCACACACGCTGTGTTATTTTCACTTTCATTTACCACCAGAATACTCACTTTTCGCCTGCTTGCTATTGTAAATAAAAAAAATGAAACGTAAAAAAAGTTTTGGAAACAAAACGTAACGTCTGCCGGACACCTAAATGCTAACTCAGATCCAAACAATGAGAAGTACGGTGCCATGCAGCAGATGGAGTGGTCATCGTCTGACATTACGACCAAATGTTGGGACTCGAAAATAATACATTTAGCTGGTGCTTTTCTCCAAAGTGACTTGCAATGTTAAGCTACTCACGATTATTTACCGATTTATACAGCTGGGTAATTTTTACTGGAGCAATTTGAGGTAAGTACCTTGCCCAAGGGTACTACAGCTGGAGGTGAGATTCAAACCTGCGATCTTTGGGTCCAAAGGCGGTGTTGACCGCTCCACTACCAACTGCCCCCTAGTATAATAAGGTTGATGGGATGGTCTTCTGGATGTGTGTAAGTTGAATATGTCATAACTCGAGGACCACCTCTTCAGCACTCTTGCATGCACAGCGAGGTACCATCTGACGACTTGTGAACGACGGCCGAGTTACGTTACCTGCAGCCGATCCCACTTCTGTACGAGCGCGCTCGCTCGCTCCTCGAAGTCAGCCGGCAGCTCGGCGCCGCTCTGCCGCAGCGACTCTGCTCGGGCCAGCAGTTGGCTTTTCTTGGGTGCCCAGGTGTCCATTTCAATGCTGTTGCCCTGCAGGTTGGCCAACGAATGAAATGATCAGGGCATGGGGAAAACCGTACGACACACTTATACAGAGACAAGGCTGCGTACTGTAGCATCGCATCGCCGTGCACGCGGCATCACAGAGACAAGATCCAACGGACAAAAAATAAGACAGTAGGCGGATCAGAGAATGGGTGCTCTTTGAATTGCTGCTCGACAATCATCAACCTGATTACGGTTCCAAATTAAAGTGGGCATCTTTAAAATAGGAACACTCATCCTTTCCACCCTCGTTTACATTTACATTTATTCATTTAGCAGGTGCTTTTCTCCAAAGTGACACGCTTTTCAGAAAACTAAAGTGAGTTACATCAACAGTCGATTTGTCACATGCCGCCATATAAACCAGTATACATTACACGTGCAACTGCATGTAGAGTTTTTTAAATCAATTAAAATAACAGTATATGTTTACCGAGCATATAGGAGAGAAGGGGAGAAATGAGTCTGAAAGAGATGTGCTTAGAGACCCTTCTTGAATGTTGATAGAGATTCAGCAGTTCTGAGTGCTACAGGGAGGTCATTCTACCACATTGGAGCCCGAGCAGAAAACGTTTGTCCTTTTCACTTTGGACCTTTTAATTTCTATGTACAGTCTTTAATAGATGCTAACATGGACAGTTTTGTTCTCATGATAACGATAATAAGAACAGAAATGCATAATTACATCCTTGATGGTTCAGCTGAAACCCAGTAAGTAAGTTATGAACTAAAATCTGGTGCACGTTCCTCTCACTGATGACTAGGGTGCTGTGAATGGTATCCTATACTGCTCCCCTGTTCCCTCCTATGCACCTTCTGTCCCTCATTCCAGTGAACTCCACTGTATACATCACAACAGGCAAAAACAGCACTGAAAAACAGGTTTTTACAGCATTCGCACCATTTAAAGGAACTCCCATTTGGGATATGCTTGGGTTGCTTGCAATGAAGCTGCATTTCTACTTATCATTTAACTCTGGATGGGAGCCACGTGACAGTTAGTGAGAATCTATACATTCCACAGTTGTGCGCCGCACTGAAATATGTACGGGGACGTCACTGCTAGTATAACTTCCAATTATCCTTACCATGGTAATTACCTCAAAACAGTTTTACATACCTGTGTATGTCTCTTGAGTTTATTGGTATATATCTTTGGCTTACATTTTTTTACATTTTGGAAGAATGACATATAAATGAGACATTAATTTACATCAGTGATAATTAGATGAAGACTTGCAAAGAGCAATATTGCCTTAAGAACAAACACTTCCACTTTAATAACTGAGGAAAATATTGTATAGCATGAAACTGACGCTATTCAATCTCACACCTTTTTGGTTAATCCTCCCCACCACACACACACCTTTTCATTTTCTGCATCAATAGCTACTTGATTCTGGTTTTCGGTTGCCATTTATCATTACAGCCAAAGCACATTTGAATATTTAAATGTACTGAGTATTTTTTCTTACTTATTGCTGTCAGCAGTCCAAGAATCATTTTTCATTGTCGCTTCTTTGACAGAGATGGTATCAAAGATTCTTTTTAGCCATCAATCCCTTTCATTTTTTTAATACTGCTACAAAATTAAACCTGTTACCATCTAAAAACAAGGGAATCACACAATTTATTTTTTGACAGCAAATATTGATTTTACACATTTCTTACGTTTAAAAATGGCATAATATTGATCAAGAGTCAAAGCATGTAAGGGGGAAAACATATAAGTAAAATTCATTAAAATTTATTTTATTATTAAAACTTTCAAACAACAACACCTAACATGATGTTGCAAAGTCAATAAGGGCATTAACAAAATACATAGAAACAGTTCAAGATGCAGAAATATTCTTCAGTAAATCCCAGTAATGTAATCACAATGGTACAGATAAATTTACAGCAGTATAGCCAAAGTGAGATTGTGATCCCACTGTTCGCTAGACATTTTGTCATGTATAATGAGCAAGAGATGAATTCAATGGACACTAATTTCATCTGTATAATAATAATAATAATAATAATAATAATAATAATATCATCATCATCATCATCATAATCAACAATTTGTGTTCTGGAGGGTGCAGTGGTGCAGTGGGTTGGACCACAGTTCTGCTCTCTGGTGGGTCTGGGGTTCGAGTCCAGTTGGGGTGCCTTGCGATGGACTGGCGTCTCGTCCTGGGTGTGTCCCCTCCAGCCTTGTGCCCTGTGCTGCTGGGTTAGGCTCCGGCTCCCCGCGACCTCGTATGGGACAAGCGGTTCAGACTGTGGGTGTGTGTATTTGTATTCTAATAATTAACGCTAGCTTTGATGGCATTGGTGCCTATGGTGGTCTATGCAGATGTGGGGAAAGTTACGAATGAGGTATGGTGTCAGTTGGAATTTCTTTCACGTTTCATAGAAAATGACCACTGCAGCAGCCCAGAGTCTGGCCACGTCCACACCCACCCAGATTGGTCAACACGCCCACATAGGGCTCGTGAGAAAACTAGTGAACGAATCAGAGACTGGGACGTCCACTTGTTTTTGTTTGAGGTTTAGCAATAGAGAGATGTCTTGTTAGAGTTAAGAGACAGAAGTGAGTTTCTGTTTGAGAGATTCAGTCTTTTCCTCTGTTGAGGCTGACAAGCCATTTCCTTCCTGATTGCTTGGATAGAGTTTTGTGTTTTCATTTTTTTACACATGGATTTCGAGAGTAAAGGCAACAGGAATTTCAGCCACAACCACCCTATACCTGGTTACTCCTTGAACCTGACGTGCCTGAGCATATCACAATTTTATATTGCTATAAATTTTTGTGGATCCTTCCAAACAATGTATATGACAGCTGTCATCAATAGTCTAGTTCAGGTAAATAAGCAGTTGAAATGAGAGCACAGCATTCTAATACATCCATGTGGTGTGAAGTATGCATTGCTGGAAGTGATAAATGTAATAAAGTTATATACTAAAGCAGCCACTACCTATTAATTAATTTGTCGTATTAATCGCTGTCCTTTTGCTTGTCCTGGAGAGATGTGGTGGTAATAGCTTGAGCAGGCAGGCCCGAATCGTCCTTTCTGTAGCAATAGTCTCCAGATCCTCCTGGGGGATCCTCAGGCACCCCCAGGCCAGCTTGGGGATATATTCTCTTGCAACGTGTCCTGGGTCTACCCCAGGGTTTCCTCCCAATGGGATGTGCTCCAGTGGGATCCAACTAGAGGCACTGTTACGACAATCGTCAACCACCTCAGTTGACTCCTCTTTACTTGGAGGAGCACTGACTCTGCTCCAAGGTTCTGCTAGATAATTTTGTTTGCTTCTGTCTATTGTTTTTTTCAGCCATTTCCCAAAGCTCATTACTGTAGATGGACTGAGATGTAGACTGAGCAGTAAACCGAAAAACTTTCTTTGAAGGCTCAGAATCTGCTTCACCACCACATATCAGAACAGTACCCATGGATCTGCAAACGGCCCACCTGTCCGCCATACAATCTCCCCTTCCCATTTTCTATGACTTTTGAATAAGTCCTAGAGAAACTTGAACTTTTTCACTGGGGGCAGTTGTTCTCTTCTTATACTGTAAGCAACTCTCTCTTTTCGGGGAGAGAACTATGACCTCAGACTTCAAGGTGCTGATTTTCATACCTGCTGCTCCACTGAGCAGCAAACTGCTGAACTGCATACTAAAAGTCATATTTGGATGAAGTCAAAAAGACATCATCTGCAAGCAGAAACAATGCCACCCTTAGTGCCCCAGACTGGACACTCTCTGAACCTTGCCTGTGTTTGCTACAGCCCTCCTGGTCTGCTGGTCCCTCTTTGTCAAGTTAGATGATCTTGTGAAAGCATCGCTCAGAAGACATACTTCAGCTTAATAGCGTTTCTCTTCATCAGTTTCTCGTACAGTTGTGACCATGGGGGGTACCAACTGCCCTCAGATCACATCTTTTAGCTGCTGCATCCATGACTGAGATCTTGATCATGGTCCATTTCAACTGTCATGCCTCTCTCAAAAGAAGGGAAATGAATAGATCTTACAGTTGTCCGGCAGTCCTTCCCAGAACACCCTCACAGGACGTTTGGATCTCCAAGGTGTCCTGTATGTCGAATCCAACTCATCAACAAGTGGTAATCAGTTGAGCCTCGGTTTCTTGCTTCATCCAAGTGTACAGAACACATGGATTCAAGTCGGCTGACATGACCTCAAATCGATCCAAGGTGCTATGATACTCCACCAAGGGGGAGAACATGTTGACATGGTGATGAGGCTTTTGTGCCTCAATGAACCTCAGAGTTATGTTTTCTGGAGCCTTGTGTTTCTTATAGGATCTCCCTTAGCAAACAGGTCAGGTTTGTGGGTAGAAGCTAGACAAAGAACCATCCATAAAGACACTAATGTGAACGCATAAAATAACAAAATATACCTTGTATGGATTTTAATCACCTGTTTTAACTCCTGGAACCAGGCCTAGGAGTGACATTTGTTGGCAAGTCAAGACGGTCCCCCTAAGCTGGCTGGGCTCAGTCTAAAATGGCAAGGTAGCGCCAACTTGTGGGCTCATCATCTGCATGGTGAATGGTGGAGGATAGGGCCAACACCAGCCAAGTGGCAAACATGAGTAGCACAGACTTATACGGACTGAACCTTGGCAGTGGACCCCGGATAGGTATGAAGATACTCATAAGCCCTTGGCTGTGCTATTAGAGTTTTTCGCAATGGGCAGGATGGTTGTCTCAAAGTGACTGCAAGTCGTAGACAGGAAAACTCTGACTGTAGTTTGCAGATATGCGCCAAACAGGTGTTCAGAGTATTCAGCTCCAAAGAAGGTGGACGATGTACTTCAGAGGGTGCCTCCTACCAGCTCTGTAGTCCTGCTGAGGGACTTCAATGCTCAGACATTGAAGGGAAAGCTGGTAGCGTAGTGTTTAGAGCTGCTGCCTTCGGACCCAAAGATCACAGATTTGACCCCCACCTCCAGCCGTAGTACCCTTGAACAAGGTACTTACCGTAAATTGCTCCAGTAAAATTACCCAGCTGTAGAAATGGGTAAATAATTATAACCTTAACACTGTAAGTTGCTTTGGAGAAAAGCATCAGCTAAATGAATAAATGCCAATGTAGGCTGGGAATGATGGCGATACCTTTAAGAACATGACTGGGAAGAATGGCTTGCCGCATTTGAACTTGAAGGAACAAGTTAGATTTCAAGAAGTGAGACAGATGCATTTGTATTTCATTGTTTTTCATTCCAACATTACAGTATTATTGTTTGGAAGGAGGCTTGGAGTTGTTGTGTAGCAAGGTTGCAAATAGCAAAAGAAAGTCACAGCTGCTATTGACAATGAGAACAATACATGCTGCAATAGCTGGTAATTCCTGCATTGTAAAACCAAAAAGTGATGTGCAAATATTTTCCAACATCTTACATATTTGCTCATGGTTTTGCTGCAATGCTGAAATTCCCCCTCCAGCACAACATGGTGCAACAACAAAACAAAGACAATAAGCTACATCTCCAAACCAAGGTTTCTGTAACAGACATCCTGACCCCCGTAAGGCACAAAAAGGGGAAAAATAAAATGACACAACAGTGTAAACAGATAGTGGAGAGTGTCAGAAAGACAAATTAAAGTCAACAGCTTCCAGGAACTGTAATTTCCTCCTAATTCTGAGACGAGTTGCCGTATCAGAGGACTCACACCTGCCTCTGTGTATCTACAAACACCCAGCAAACACCGTGTCGTACAGTCGCAGTTGCCCTTTTTAAAAAGGTGACTCCAAAAACAGTTAACATCCAAGGTGTTGCTGATGGAACAGGGTGGGGGGTTCCATTAAATATTCATGAGGCCACGATTATCATGTGGAACAAAAGACAGGGTTTGTAGTGACATGCTGGCCACATGAAATGGCTTTTCATGTTCCCTTGCCCAGCATTAAAGCAATGACGGAGTAAAACGGCATAAATCTTCCCAATGAGTGAAATGAGTTTAGACAGCCCGCTATGAATATTTTCAACGGAGAATAGCATCCAAATGATAACAAGATTAACGGTGGCATAAAAATTGCGGGGGTCTCGCTAGGGCCCCTGCTAGGCTCTCGGGCTGAGCTTCCATTTTGTCCTGGTGACCCATGCTCTCATTCCAACAGGGGGTTCTCTGGCAGACTGAGCTCCAACTACAGCACAACAAAAAGATGCCAGACCAAGGACACAATAGGCTCTGGACCAGACAAGGCATCCAGCACGGAGTTGGCCGGGCTCACGCGCTACGTTCCGAAGGAGCTGGCTGACATTCGCAGATACATCTTCGGACAAAAATGCCATACAGTGATTGTACCGTCTCCTCTGCAAATGTACCCGAAATTTGATTTATGTGTGACAGTAGGGGTCTTGTTCAATATTTAATGTGAGAGAGATACTTCGAGACGAATGACAGATTGTTTCCAACACACGTGCAACAAATACAGCATGAGGGAACGCACGTAGCGATGAGCGAAAATTTTAATAGCGGGAAGTTCCGGAATCGTCCGGGCGAACTGGAAAATATATTTCACGTACACAAAGAGATTTCCACCTCAGCTAAACTTTGCCAGCAGCCCAGCCACTTGTATCCATGCTTAGTTTAGCATACTTAATTATGCTGTGTTTTGTAAAATAATTTGGCGACATCCTGAGTGTCCACTATTTACCATTGGACACTTTGAAAGGGGAGGAAGAAAGAGCCTTGAGAAAGAAGCAGCCCATTGATGGAAAAGCTCACAGCTGAGGAGCCGCGAGCTTTTGATGCACTTTTGAGCTCGTACAGAGAGAGCACGGCTGAAAAACTCAAAATGTTTACATCAAAAAAAGGGGCAGGAAAAGAAAAAAGTTAAACCCCTGACTTGGACAACACCCTCAACAGTTTATGCAAAATGCGTGCTTTTGTAAATCAATTTTTTTGTGAAAAATAACACCCCAAAAAAATGCGGCTCAAACGGGCCTGGAACAAAAGGCCTTGAAAAACTATTAATTGTCACCATGGTGACCAGAAGAATAAGCCATTTTCTAACTGGTATAGAAGGCTCACACTGAGCTGTGAGTCAAGCGTTTTTTTTTTCGTTTTTTTTTTTTTTTTTTTTTTAAGCCTTCCTTCACTGTTTAAGAACAAGGTGTCCAGTCACTCTGAGGTCAGGGAGGAAAATCTCAACAAGACTTTCCAAATTTGATCTTCTCTGGAACCTTTTTTTTTCCCCGGTCGGCCAAAAATTACATTTTGAAATACACGGTGTAGCTACCATGTTGCTTCAACAATGCAGCCCTTCAAGCAAAGTGGAATTTTGAGAATAAGATGACTCAGGAGTAGGACGGTATGGGCCCGTGCGATGTGAACTCTGCCATAAAGATCCCTGGGAATTCTCTTCTCGTCATAAATTCAGACAGAGGAGAAAACAATAGGCTGCATGGCGGAATTTGAGACATTCTTACCCCCCCTCAGCCATCCTCCAAAGAGGATACATTGCACAGATTTGCAAAATGTTAGTGAGAAATTCAAGTGGATCAATAGACAAAGAAGCACACAGTCTACCCACAGATTGGTGGAAAAAAACAAAAACACAGGAACAGCAGGGCCTTTTACAGAGAATTATTTATATAAAAAGGCATACTGGACCTCTCGGCTCTGCACAATAGCTTCCCCTCGGAGTTTTCTGATATGGTCAAAGGATGTTTTTCTCCCTACAACAAAATATGTCAACAGAGCACAGTTTGGCTCATGCAATATTCCCCACCATTTAGAAGAATAATTATTGCTTCCCCCCCATCACTGAGTAACTGAGGTGTGTATGTTTTATGGCTGCTCTTTCATGGATTCCCTCCTCCCCATCTCAGCGCTAGACATCACGGTGACCCCATAGGAAACCCATGGCTAATGCCATTCAGCAGCAAACAAAGGTCCTTTTCATTCCGAAGCTCGGGTTCGAGGCTCAGGAATCTGCTCGAGACAGACTTAGACCCTGCCTCCGCTGCTCTGCATTGGGCTCATTATTTTTCTTTACCAGACAAACACAGGGAAAAAATGCAATCAGCCAAGATCACAATGTTTTAAGAGGAGGAAAAAACTTCTGGGCGGGGGAGTAAGGGGACTTGGCTTGTGCCTGAATGACAAGAACAGGCAAAAAGTGTGTTTAGCTTGCAATTTGCCAAACAGCACAGTTAGAAAGTCAAAAGTGCATATAATACGTATTCTTGTATACTATATATTACCGAGGCTAAATTGCACACAATCAGAGTGTTGTCAAGCTGCCTGCTTTTTCTTCATTGATAATAATTTAAGGCAAATAGCTCTGAGAAAACGATAGAAATTATAACTGCTTGGGTGATTTTCCTTGTAAATTAATAATAGACTCGCCTGGTCAGGATAAATTTGGTGCCTGGGCTTTGATGGGGGAAGGAAAAATTAAAAAGTGCAATGTCATTTAAAATCTGCAGAACTAGCCAAGTAAATTACATTTGAGGATTTGAATTGGTTTCTTTCTTCTAGCTTATTCCATTTGCATTAACTGAAAATCATATTACATAGGCCATGCATTGTTAATTGGACATATATTGCATTATCTGTGATATAAATCAAATGACAAATATTGAAATGAATTGCAAATTCACTAATAGAGGATCATGAAACAATCTTTTTTAAGTATCCCTCATTAATAATTTAATTCTAATTATATCACCGCTCAGCACTGTTATGGGAGCCAACATCTTAATTTCTTTGCCTTTTTCCTCCTCTTCGAGGACCGGTGCGGGCCAGCCCTGTTTTGACTTACGTGGGGAATAATGGAGATGAATGGGAACCCCAACAAATGAGTTTGGGGGAGGAGAAGCAGGTCGGTGGGCTAGTTTTTCATCACGTCCCATCACCGACACCTCCTGTCTCGTTTTAATACATCCAACTCCGCTTACTCCTTACGACAATACAATTCCATCTTTGATAAAGGGCAACGGGCAGGACAAAGTAACCCCTCCGGTAGCCGCAGCCGGACAAAACTACTTGCTACCGGTCGGTCACAGAGGGGGAGAGGAACTGGGTCTTCTCGATATTTCTGGGTCTTTCTCTCACAATTTTTGCCAAGCGTTTCTTACCAGCCAATTAAGCGCTCCTATTTAAAGCTCATTAAAAAGTGTTTCTTGGAGCAGAAGCAGGGCCGAGTAAAAAGAGTTAAATTCCCGGCAGCCCCGGCGGCGGAAAGGAGAGGGTCTGAATTGAACCGAATGAAAAGAAGCAGTTGGAAAATAGCTGCAATCATTTAATGCAGATGACCTCTGACAGACTCGCCGCTCCTCTATCGGAGCAGAAATTTGCATTGGGTCTGTGTGCGGAGGAACAATGTAACCTAAATGGTAGACAATCTTTATTCTAATGAAGTGGGTGTCAAGGTCAATGTAAAACTGTGATGATAAATGGCGCAGCACTAGGCACTGGGAGTCGCACGGGCATTATGGTGCTTTCACTTTAATTGTGGACTGAAATTCACAGAGTGAATTCCCCGCAACAGAAGGAGACGAGAAGTGGGGGCGGGGGGCCGGCGGGGGGGGACTCGAGAGGGGCCCTTTCTCTGCTGAGACCAGGATTCAACAGGGTTAGGGTGCGGGCACTGTTGGATTTGCTAAGATTTAGTCTTACGCTATTTGGCGGCATCGCTGCCAGTACGAAACGGCGTCGTTACCGAAGCGTTAATTTAATTCCAGTAAACGAGTCAATACGGAAATAGCCCGCGGTAAAATGAACCCGACGTGGAACCGAGCAACTCGGATCGAGACACGAGGTAACCGGAAGTTCGTAGATATCTTCCGACAAATGTAGCTAGCTTAATATTAGAATACGAACGCAGAAAGTACCGTGACAAGAATTTCTATACGTGTTTTGTGCTAATGATTCATTCTGCCGGAAAGTGTTCCCGCGCTGTCGCGTGAGTCCCGTACAAGCGGCTCGACATATTACGAAGCTCTGCGTGATGATGCCGCTTGGCGACACACGAATGTCACGGTGCACAAGACAACGGGAAGGAGCGGGGCGTTCGCATGAGATGGATTTCTACACGGCCAGACGGATAAGGACGAACAGCCCACATGGGGAGTCTGTGAGATCCTGGAAATAAACACAAACACTAAATCAGAGCTGCTTTCTGCTGCCTTCACACATTACTCAAAATCACATCAGCGCACAAATGCATAAATACGGCATGCGAACGCATGCAAACAAACACACGACGGAGCGATGTTTAAATGCCGGGTTATTTCCCGTGTAAGCAGATGCTTATTTAAGGCAGAAGCTGCGGTAATCACAAGCGGCAAACGGTCCCCGCGCTGTTATTTCATTTTTACTGCAGTGTCTGAATGCGTGCGCAACTGTTGCTGCAGCTTTCCCGAAACAGCAGGTGAGACAGGAGCTCCCGGAGGAATTCCGCGGCATCGGAGCGAGGGGAACTTCACTCAGGAGCTCACCTTTATAGTCTCTCTCTCTCATCCTCCCTGTTTATTTCCTTCTCAGTCACTCTCTCCCACTCCCCCACAAAACGCCCTTTTTAAATATGGCCCGTGTACACATTGCGGTGACGCTTCAAAGGAAATCAGAAAATGTTATTAAATTATGTGCGGTTTCATAAGTGCATTTTCCTGTAAATAAAAACTGGATCCGAAAAGTAATTTCCAAAGCTCCCGCGATAAGATGGTGATAAAAGAATTTCCTTGACTCTGGGCTTTGTTGCCTGGCTGTTTTCTCCTTCTACGCCGGAGAAGAGGTTCAATGCAATGCATTCGCAATTACATCGCGAATTTGGAGACGGGCCTTTGATCCGCTTGTAGCTTCACGGAATTCCAGCTTTCGGAGGTATGGAAATTTGGGCCGTCGTTAATTAAGATTTCGGGGCATAATCTTAACATCTGCATGACGGCGGAGGGAGCGTACTGTAAGGCAATATTCATCATAGCTGACGGATTTAGCATGCAGGCTTTGCCGTGTTTACCGAGGAAGAGGTGAGAACAACACGGCGAGGCCATGCTTACGAATGCGGGCTGGATCTGTTCCCTGGGTAATTGTGGGAAGATGGGTGATATCAAGTGGCGCTAACACGGCGGCTATTACTACAATCAGAGTTCTGATTGTTCCCTACTACAATCACAGCGCTAAGATTATAGTGAATCGTGGTTCCCGTGTTCCTTTTCAGCCATGTATCTTCCGTAAGCTTTGAATAAATGTCGACCAAAAAAAGATAAAAACAGGTCCCAAGCAGCCAACACACAGCCGTCCGCGACGGCGAGGTGCGCTGGAAATGCGAGGAGGTGGGTCCGAGCGCCCGCCGACGGAAAAGAAATCTTTCGGCGGCTGTAATCCTAAGTGACCTTGACGCGACCTTGGGACGAGCTTGATGTAATAGTCTGCGCCCAGAACCGCGGTCCCTCAATGAGAACGACGGTACGTGGCACGCGGGTCGTGCCATTTCCAGACACGTCAAGGCGAGCAAACCGCTCAAGTGCAAAACCGATTTCTAAAATTCGCTTTGTACCGGTGAAACGGTCCCTTTTCTCTGCACTGCATTTCAGGACAAGTGTTGCGTTATTTAAAAACTCTACAAGGGAGCATTAACATGTACCTAAAAGTGGCTCTCGGCATGGAAAGCCACCTGTAATAAGAAATATTGTCTCAGGCAGAGATGTGGAGCGTCCTTCCACGTGCTTATTGTCGCCGTGATTGTGTTCCACCCACTCCACTCGAGCAGCTTCGTGCCGTTCTGCCGCTCTCGCCGAATTCCCGGAGAGATCCTGTAAGGACTCTGCTGTTTGGATGCTCGCCTCTGTTCTCATTCTCCACGCAGGCTGAGCTGGGACGTAAGCCACTCGTGGAATTTACATGCATGACCCTCAAAAAAGTTGTGGAAGGGGATTATCCCTTGGCATCTTGTCAGGCCTTGTCAACGAGTTCCCGTCGTATCTCGTGTTGCCCGAGCACCTTCCCCTAACAGTCTGGGCGGCCATGTCCAGCACCGCTCGAGGTACCTCCAGCTCCTCCAGCTCTTCCAGCCAAATCCAGTCACCCCGAACAACCTTCAGCTCATCCAGCCACATCCCATCATCCTGCTCCGGCCGCATCCGTCGCATCCAGCGCATTCGTCCGTTCATCCGCACGTAGGAACCTCCAGCACATCCAGCACGTCGGAGAATCCATCGCATCCGGTAATGTCCGGCATATCCAGCCATGTCCAGCATATCCTGCTCACAGAAGAACGGATCGATACACCTGGTGCAGCACCCGACTTCAGGAATCGCCCTCTGTGCTCGTTGCCTTTCAGACGCATTGAGCTGAGATATAAGCCACGCATGAAATTCAGAGGCATCACCCTCGCAAACATCAGCCACAGGTGTGGGGATTATCTTTTGGCATCTTGTTGGCCCTAACTGACAGGTGTGTGTTACACCGACGCAAACTGCCTAAACACTTCCTGCTGCCAGTCAGAGCAGCCACATCCTGCATTGCCAGTCACATCCAGCTTCACCGATCCATGTCCAGCTAGTCACATCTAACAAAGTCCATCCACCACGTCCAGCCACGTCCGGCTCCTCTAGTAACGTTCAGCTGATTCACTGAATATCACAATCGAAGGAGCTCTTCTTCCCCGGCGGCTCTCGACTTTATGAATCGTACTTCGGGTGCATTTTTTTCTCCACCCTCTTTTCTTATTAATATGATCGTATCCGTCCAATTTCAAAAACCGCTTGTCCTGAGCAGGGTAGCGGTGATCCAGATCCTATCCGGGAAGCTTGAGGGGGGTCCGCCCTGGAAAGGATGCCAAAGCATTGCAGGGTAGCCACCCACTCCCCCCACTCACACACGCTACGAGCAATTTCTGGTTACCAACCCACCTGAACTGCGTGTCTTTGGAATGTGGGAGGAAACCGAAGCGCCCGGAAGAAACCCATGCAGACTGAACAGGGGTCGAATCCAAGTTCTTTCGCACCACCCAGGGGCTCCAAGGCGGCAGCGGTACTCGCTGCACCACCGTGCCACCCTAATATATTTACGATATGTCATTTATGGTTCAGTATGAAAAAGTTTTATTGGATACACACACATTTTCTGAACTGCTTGTCCCATACGGGGTCGCGGAGAACCGGAGCCTACCCGGCAACACAGGGCGTAAGGCCGGAGGGGACACACCCAGGACGGGATGCCAGTCCATCGCAAGGCACCCCAACGGGACTCGAACCCCAGACCCACCAGAGAGCAGAACTGTGGTCCAACCCACTGCACCACTGTGCCCCCTTTTTTTATTGGATACTGAACTCACTAATACTAATGGCATTATTACAATAACCTTTGTGACATAATAATAATACATTTATCTGACACATTTCTCCAAAGCAAGTACCAGTGTTAAAATACTTTCAATTATTTACCCATTTATAGAGCTGAGTAATTTTTACTGGAGCAATTTAAGGTAAGCACCTTGCTCAAGGGTACTACAGCTGGAGGTGAGGCTCGAACCTGCGACCTTTGGGTCCAAAGGGAGCACCGTTAACCGCTACACTAATAATAATAATAATAATAATAATAATAATAATAATAATAATAAGAAGAAGAAGAAGAATAAGAAGAAGAAGAGTTTTCAACACGTTAAAATATTTGGGCTTGTGTTTAACTCCAGGTGCATAGGAAAATTAATGCAAATATATCTAGTACAGATTAATTAAGGATAAGTTCAGTGTTTGAACTGAAATCTGAGTAGAAACTTGTTTGATGCATTGGCAGAGTTGGCGGCGCTGGGGGGCACGCACTCATACGCACACACACACACACACACACACACACACACACACACACTGACAGAGAGATTCACATCTACACACATAGAAAATACTGACATTCACACAAACACACACTCAGTCACACACAAATATTAATATTAGCAAATTAATTATTTATTCATATTAAATAAATATAATACTAAATAAAAATAATATTCAATATAATTGACAGACAGAGCAACGCGGGGCAACAGAAAGCACAATTCACAATACGAAGAGAAGCGGAACTAAAGCACGATGTGGACCATGGACTCCTCGGGTGCGAGCGGCAAGGTTTTGGTCGGCCTGTCCCCACAATCCTGTCCCAGCAGCTGGAAAAGGAGCTGAAGGCAGACACCGTGGGCCTGGGGATTCCACCGATCCCCGTAGCCGAGCGGGCGGCCACTCCATCATCCTGTCAAAAGTGCCAATGAAGTGGCAAACGGGAAAGACAATGGAACACAGGCGTGGAAGGCAGCTTTACGCCGTACGGTGCACGGGCCCATCGGACCAAATCGGAGTCGCGTCTCCTAAAAGAGCAGCGAAACAGAACCACGTGGCGCCGCGGCGAGGGTGACATTTGGCAACGCGCTGCTCGGATACACAGAAAAATAGATTCATCTCTCACAACTGCTTCACTTTTCCGGCACCCAGCTCTCGTTTTAAGACACGTATCTGCAGCTCTTATCTCACTTCAAAGATGAAATGATAAAGACATTGCTGAAAAAGATAATGAAACCATTTAAACAAAAAATAATACTGCTGCTGCAGAGGGTCTGAAGCGCATGAAGCGGGGTGCCGTGGCGCAGCGGGTTTGGCCGAGTCCTAAACTCCGGCGGGTCTGGGGTTCCAGCCCCGCTTGGGGTGCCTTGAGATGGACTGGCGTCCCGTCCTGGGTGTGTCCCCTCCCCCTCCGGCCTTGCGCCCTGTGTTGCCGGGTTAGGCTCCGGCTCCCCGCGACCCCGTATGGGACGAGCGGTTCAGACGATGTGCGAATTGCATGATTAATACTAATGGGTTTTTTTGCATATGAATTAGGAGGAAATAAAATGAATGTAACATATTTCTTATTTCTACTAAGGCAGAATCAGAGCTGAAATTCTACCCACTTCACTCTAACTTCCAGGACAGCAGGTGGCGTAACGGTTAGAATGTGATCAAACGGCTGCTCCCCCTGTAGTTCCCTGGAGCAAGGTACTTACCCAAATTGGTCCAGTCAAAGTAAATAATTTGTCAATAATTACAGGTAGATTAATTTATAAACCTAACATCATAAGCGACTTTAGAGAAAAGCGCCAGCTAAACGAATAAATAAATAAATGAATAAATAAATAAATTAACTTGATGTAATTTTCGATTTCCTTTTTTTTCTTTTAATTTCATGGAGATGGCATGGTAATTATGGCCTGTACTCACTTTTATATGTTTTCAAATTAAAACACTACTTCTGATATCGGCAACAGCATCGCCGCGGTGGCATCTCGCTTTACGCAGCAATAGACACCGGCTGACGCTCACCGAAACATTCAGTTTTGAAGTAAATATGAAATAGACACCTCATTTTCAATAATCTATTCAGACGCTTTTTCAATTCATCCGAAAACTGCAGGCTATTTTACCCGGTTCGTACGGGGTACGGTTGCCGTTGCTTCATACATTGCGGCGCGCTGTTATTTGCACGGAAACATCAAGATGCAAGAGCGGGGGCAAAGCGTTAATTTATTTCCCAGCTAATTCCCAGCCCTAAGTTTAGCCCCTCTAGACAGAGACAAGCTTGTAAATGATATGCCTTGCTCATGTCAACAACGATATTTGTGTTTTTGAATTATGCATATGGCATAATAGGTCTCCGTCGGATGGATTTTGCTGACAACAAAATTTCTTTATATTTTAAAATTTTAAATCTCAAGGGTTTATGTGCCCTTATCTACTTTTTCCCACCCTCAGCATCGGTGCTATTGTCAGTCTTTTCTGCCGAAAAGTCGGCGCCTCCAGCTGATCGCCCGCAACATGAATGGTCGACAAATAAAGGGGTTGAGGGTCCTCCGGGGGGTTCTGGGTTTGAATCTCTGGGAGGCCACTCAAGCCATAGTTCCCAATGGAACCTGCAGCCTGTAGAGCAAAAGGAAGCTGGTGGCTCATGGAATGCGCCCTGGAAGGGGCCAGGGTTACCGCTAGGGTTTCTGGTGCCCGTAGGCTACAATCAATCCCGCATCCCTTCGACATCTTTCTCCCAATTAACAAAGGTACACATACATATGCATAATGAAAAAATATATATATATTTTTATTTTAGATACGGACTCATCCAAATCAGAAAGAAGGAAAACTAAATTCGAATTTATAAATGTTATTTTTTATGTAATTATGATACCATGTATGTGAACATGACATTCGAGCCGAACAGAAACTGATGTTTTGATTATGGAAAAGGGATGGAAACCAAATCTTCTTCAATCTTCTAGTAAAAATATGTTTCTTTAACATGCGGCAAGCTTTTAAATTAATTTTTTTCCAAGATTACAACTTGTTTTTCAATTTCAGCAACAGAAGCAGGCACCCCCTAATTTCGGCGCCGTAAGAGTTTGCTCATGTTCGCCTAATTATAAAACGGGCCCTGAAAAAGGTGCCTGCTGGGTTTTACCCCTAGCGTGGAGCTCGCCCTTGGAGACGTGCAGAGACGTAAGAACGGGGTAATTCTCTATGACTGAAATAGGCTTCCGAATGCAGAAAAGGAGGGATTTGGGTGAGAAGATGGACTAACACCAATTGACCACAGTCAAGTACTCTGGAAAAGGTCTGATTTCCAAGACTTAGGGATCCTGGTAGGGTTAGCGGTCTTAAAACCTCAGACGTGTTTTTGGGAACGTCTCCCACAGGTGAGCAGCGAACCGATGCATCGACTGAAGGCGAAACAGTGTTGGTGTGCAGTTCCTCGAACTGCCGAGACACATAAACACAAGATTCGGTGTGTGCGTGTGTGTGTGTGTGTGTGTGTGTCTAATCTCAGGGTTGTACGCGCAGCCGAGGAGACGTGTGGGATGCGCGAGGGGCCGAGCTCATTACCCTGAGAGACCAGTCTTGGGTAGAGGAGTTAGGTGGGCTGCGGTGGGGGAGCACAAAGGCCTCTGACCTTCTCCTAGGCGTTAGGGTAACCGTACCAGAGGGAGTTGGGTTCATTTGCATCAACAAAAGCCAGCTCCGCGACCCAAACGCTGCGGACGAGGGGGCCGCTCATCACGTTTGTGGAGCCGTGCCCTCTGGTGGCTGACCGCGCGCACTGCAGCGCCGCGGAAAGCGCGACGGCGTGCCGCCGACCTCGCTCGTAGCGCGATGCGCCGCGGGAGACGCCGGGGAGGGTGAAGGGTGTCTACGGGATGTTTGGTCGCAGCTTGGTTTCCAGTCTCCTTTCTGTCAATAAGCAATATGTTGCGCCAGGCTCTTGCGGGGCTTGTCTCTGTCCCTCGATGTTAAAGACATCAGACTGCTCATCTGGATTGCCTCTGCCCCTCAACACAAGAAACCTTTTAAACCCTCAGCTTGACTCAAGAGGCTCTTCTCTCCTTCAAGCCCCCCCCACCCCACCCCCACCCCATTCCGCTTTCAAAAAAACCCTCCTGTCGATGGTCTTTTTAAAATGAAATGGCGCAATCGTCCCCGCTTTTGTAAGCGCCAAGTCTCCTCTCGAGATGGGTGCACAGCCCATAATATCTAAATCTACTCTTTCAAGTGTTGTTATAGCAACATCCAACTTAACTCCTGCGAATCAAACGCGGTTGCCGATCGATGACGAGAATCACAGCGCTCGCATTTCTCCACGTATTAAATGACCTGTCGGGGCTTTACCTGCACTCGAGGGCCGGCGCTCTGGAGTAGGAGCTGCCACGGTTCCCCGCCGTCACATTTTTTCTCCCACCGAAGTTCCAGCTCTTAATTGTCCCGCTCAAGCTGAAAAGCGCGCGGAACCAGAGCTGGCGCACCGCAGGGGGCTGCTCGCCTCACGTCTACTGTAAAGGACGGCATGCGCGCAAACTATCTAGTTTAATAGGAACGGCGGCGCTCCTTTAAAGCAGAGCGACACAGACAGTCGCTGAAATAAGGAATTATGTTCCGTTAAACCAATTACACATCAAGTGCGCTACGACAGGGCCGCGTGCGTCAGCGATGAAACGTTTCGTAACCGTGGGCCACGCCAAGCCTTGCGCCGTGCGCGGCCCTCTCCAGGACTCCCACCTGTATGCAGTGCGCTGATTGGTTTTGGAGAGGAATTAATGAGCATGTGTATGAAATCGGAGAGGGCCCGATTCTGCCCCGCCTCGCGTGTCTCCTGGAGCACCATGGGCTATTTGAAATTGGAATTCAGCAGTAGGGGAGCCCATGATAACCTCTGTAATTAGACAGACTCGAATGGAACAAGCTGCAGGGTCCTGGCGGGCTGGCGGCCCATTTTCACGTAGCGCCGGGCTTGCGCGTTAAAGAAACCGTTAATTAAATACGTCAGGCGTCCGTCACAGAAGTAGCGCTGCTGTTACGGCGAGAGTCCCGTTTGGGGTGTGTCGCGGAAAGATCCTTCGCCCGTGGACGTCGCTGCTCGAATAGATACCGAGCGGCGGAGCTCCGTCGTAAGCGGCGAGAGAAGCGGGCCGCTCCTTGAGGGCGTCTGGCAGAAACGCAGCCTACACTTGAGCATCCTTGAAAAGGGGCATCTGAGCCCACGACACATCGGGCCCCGTTTTACGATTGAAGGGAATAGCTACTTATTAAAGCCCAGCGTGGCCACGGGTGCAAGGCGCTGGGTGGATGGCATGGGCTGCTGGATGACGACAGGCTAAAAGTGGGATCTGTGTCGAGGTCCCCGACGAGGAAGTTCCACGTCGACACCTCTAATGGTCACCCTTCCCAAGGTCCTTCAGCACAGGGGAACCGGGGGTTTGCGCAGCGGCTCGGGGAGCGGGGTATTGATTGTACTCGACATTTCTCCCGCAGATATGAGGGCTATGTCACGCTAGCGTACAAGTGGTGCGCCCCCCGCTTCTTTCTGCCCCTGGCCTACTGTTAAACAGAGGAGCGGCTGACACTTGGCAAGGCCCCTCGCGCTCAGGGGCTTGATCTGTGTCCGTGGAATAATGAGGAGGCGACAGAAGGGAGCTGATCCTGCCGTGCGCAGCTGCCCGTGTCTGACCGCCTCCCCTCGCCGGGCATCCCGCGCCAAGCCCTCTTCTTTCTCTCCCGCCCGCGCTCCTTCTCGTCTCGCACGCTCCGTCACGTTCTTCGGCGTGGCATCTTCATCATCCCGGCTGCTCTCGGACTTTCCGACGAGTTAACGTCGCCGACGACGCTCAAAACGTCCTCGGGTTCCTTTCCACTTCTCGGATAATTTGTCGAAAGGGGCGAACTGTTTGTCGCCATTTTCTGTCCAATTTTTTATACAGCTTTCGGAAAGCGGCAGTTTGCCTTCAGAAACACTGAAAAACATAAAAAGTTTAGGATTTCCTCATGAGATCAGGGCTCCCGTGTCCCTCATTCTCATAACTGTCCCTCCTGTCATCTCCCTCTTTATGGGCCCTGCTTTTATCGTTCATAAGAGACGCAAGTGTGGCGAATGGAATACTAAGCATTAGCGGCTTAAATTTCGGACGTACGCCGTTTGTGGCGGATTATTCCGGAGCCCTATAGGAGAAGCTTTAAATATTTTAATATATTCAGATGTTAATAGAAAATCTTTTTAACGCAGTGTTTTGATGATCAGTTCACAGACATTCAAAGCATCGCTGAGAAAACTATTCCCTACTCGGTGTGGCCGCGACGTGAAAACCATTCAATCCCGTTCATTTTCACGGAGGACTCTTCTCACCAGAGTGACACAAAGTGCCGAACAAAGTGACTGGGAACGACCCGGTGTTACAGCGATGACAGGTGTAGTTAACTGAAGAGAAAGGGAGCTGAGAGCTGAGGAGAGGAAAACAAAAAAACTCCCAACGGCAAAGACAGGGAGAGAAATAAACTTCTGGTTGGTCCAAGTACCAGCGGCTGCCCAGCACTCCTGGGAAACTAACGTGCAGACAAGTGGTCTGTGTGGGTATGTCCAAAACAGAAAGATCTGCACATCTATGAATACGGCCATGCGCCGCTTAATTACGTTTCGCTTAACAACTGACCGCATACGCAACAGTAGTCCCATACGATTATAACGGAGCTGAAAAATTCTTGTTGACTAGCGACGTCTTAGCCGTCGTAACGTCGTAGAGCAGCGTGTCACTCGTGTCCGTGGCGGTGCTGGTGTAAGCAAACCTACTGCGCTGCCAGTCGTATAAAGGTGTAGCACATACAATTATGTACAGTACATAATGCTTAATAATGATAATAAACATTTACGTTACTGGTTTATGTATTTACTATATTGTACTTTTTATAGTTATTTAAGAGTTACTATTTCACATCACACACACATCATCTGAACCGCTTGTCCCGTATGGGATTGCGGGAAACCGGAGCCTAGCCAGGCAACAGAGGGCATAAGGCTGGAGGGGGAGGGGACACACCCAGGACGGGACGCCAGTCCATCGCAAGGCACCGCAAGGGGGACTCGAACCCCAGATCCACTGGAGAGCACGACCCGGTCCGACCCACTGCACCACCACGCCCCCCTACGCCCCCCTGTGTACTATTTCTATTTATAAAAAAAGGTTTCCTATAAAACAGTGTGCTGTGTTACGCCGGAAGCAGCGTCATAAATCTCGTGTTTACCGCGTCTCTTGACTGCATCGAGGCTATACCATCTAGGTGCGTATAAGTACACTCTATGACGTTCGCACAACGATGAAATCGCCTAATGACGCATTTCTCCGAACGTATCTCTGTCGTTAAGCAATGCACGTCTGTACCGATATACATGATTCATCTCGTATATTTCCAGATAGACCAGAACAGTCCTGGGACAATCTTGGGCCGTGTGAAATCTGCACGGGGTAAACTGTGTATGATGTAGCAATAGTATTTCTGATAATCTGGTACCACCTTCCATGCTTTGTCGCATTAAATGACGAGAATGAAGTAAAAAATGGGCAGGAAAGTGCTTGGTTACCTCTCCGGACCCAGTGGAGCAACAGTGAAGGGACAGGTTTTCCACCTGACTGAACAGCTAACAGGGGTATTGGACACAGTAACGTTGCCCCTTCTGCAGAGGGATGGCCCAACACTTGGGCAGAAGCCCGGGGTAGAACTCTTAATAAGGAATTGTGTTAAAAGGGCCCATGGTGCCAGCCACATCCCCCCCCCCAGACCCCAAAACCACCCCATCTTCACCCTCCAAAGCAAGCAAACAGCTCCCCTAAAGCACAAAGACTCACAGGAGGAGAATGGGGTGGAAAAAAAACTGTGTTTTTGCCATGGAACTGTGTGAAACTACACAGACATGTTCACAAATACATGCTTTCACATTCTTGCATGCACAAATAAAAATATTTCATACACACAGTTGACTCTACTCCCACCGATCTTCACGACACCTTATGGCCGCAATACGTTTCCACATATTATTTCAATCAACTGTCCCTCGCCTGCCAAGTGGCACAAATTGTTGCAAGCTGTCCAGGAAGACTTTTATTAACTGTAAGTTTTTTAGGGGGAAAAAAAAAAGGAAAAAAAAAAAAAAAACTTTTGTTTGCTTTTGGAAGTGAAACTCCGGTTGCCGTGGCAACGTGTCGCCAAGCACAGAAACACAGTGTGGCTTTTGTTTGTTGTCATCCTATTCAAAAAGTTTGAAGTGGCAAGAACACTTCAGAACTTAATTGGATCGTGGGGGGTGGGGTGTTCCAAGGCATCTGATTTATTTTGCATAAGCGCATGCAGTCATCAAAAATAATTGTACGCGTCTCAAAAAGAAAGAAAATGTACGTTAAGACAGCACCGTGCCTTTTAAACACACATGGACAACCAAGCAGAAAATTGTGTAAGTGCTGTTTTTTTGCCGAGCTGTTTTCTGTTTGCCCATGATCAGTTTGCTTGTCAGGAAACCCCAGGGAATGACAGAAAGGGAAACCACAGATGTAGAATAATTGGATTGGTTGCAGTAATTATTTGATAAGCATTACACTCTTCAGTCCAATATGGCCTTCTGAATGCATGTTGATGCCGATGTCATGGACAAGGCTGTCCACACATACATCGGATTCTCGCTACGGTGATGCCCTCATACACGACCGGGCTGTCCGGAGTCATCGGTTACAGCGGGATGTACGTTGAGAACCATAAAAATGTTGTTGTATAGTATTCCTCTTGCATCACTGTTTCGAGCATGCCTACACACATAAGCACACACAGTTACGACGCGCGCGGACGCCGACGTGCTCAGAAAACACACAAATGAACAGAATTATGCACCTGAACCAATTTCCAATTTAATGTCGACATAATTCGGGTAAGTTGATTCCCGGTGAAATGCCTGAATATTGACATCTTTCGGTTTAAAAAATGACATAAATTTCATATATACGTTTATTTAAATGTGTGTTTGCGTGTAGACAGCGTATTCATGTGCTGATGCCTCTACGCTGCGTATGAACATTATATTTATATTTATACATTCATATGACGCTTTTCTCCAAAGGGCTTTAAAATGTAAAGGCACCTGAAATTAGTGACTCATTTGTACAGCTGCTGTCGTTTTTACTGGAGCAATTCAGGATAGGTACCGTGCTAAAGGGTACAACAGCACATGACTGGATTGAAGCCCTGCCTCTAAGTCCAAAGGCAGCAGCTCTGAGCACCACACTACTAGCTGGGTGGTGCGAAAGGATGTGGGTTCAGTTGCCACTCAGTCTGTGTGGAGTTTGCATGTTCTCCCTGTGTTTGTGCGGGTTTGCTCTGGTTTCCTCCCATACTCTAAAGACCTGCTGTTCAGATTCCCCTATAGTGTGTGAGTGACAGAGAGAGTGTGTTTGTTCCACTGATGTATGGATGAGTGACCCAGTGGAAGTAGTGTATCTAGTGGTGTAAATCACCACGGTGAATGAGGTGCGCGGGCTGATAAACACTACACAGAGTTCACTGGAAGCTGCTTTAGAGAAAAGTGTCTGATAAGTAAATAAATGTAAATATAGCTGGCCCCTACTTATGCGTCCGTGTGTCAGACACGTTACACGTACACATAAGTCTCCGAATCAACGCCTGGTGAGTCCCATCGCACGGTGCGGTCGTTCTCCGGAAAACCGTACAGATTTGTTGCCATGCAAGACGACGCGCGGCATAACAGGTGGCACCAAATGCTGCAGGTGCGGTCCGGCAGAAAGACGGCTAGGAGCGCGTCGCCGTGCATGGACGTAATCTCTGCAGGCGTGGCCATCGTGGCATATTAAGAGATGGCCAGAAAGGGCCGGAGGTGAGCAGCGAGGTTGTACTGCCACCCAGTAACACTTTACCTTCATAATACACCGAAAGCCTTCGGTTCGCTCTTCTGTGTGTAACATGCGGCTCGCAATGGGCCTGTTCGGTGCCTTTGTGGCCATTGTGTGTGTGAGCAGACACAATCGAAAGGAATCGTGTCCTAAAAGCCATCACGTGGTGCGATCAGGACACGGAGCGTCTCGCGGAGTCTTACTTCATCGATGGCGTCACGCCGTGCGACCGCCGATGCTGCGAATCGCCGTGATTTTACCACGATCTTCAAATTTATCATAACGCCTTGTGACTTGTCTAGTTTAAATGTGTCGGTTTGTACGCGTCCGCGTGTTTGAATGTGCACGCGCGGGGCCGAGCGCTCGCGTGTCAATGCATCTGTGAGCAAGTGAGCGAGCGAGTGTCTTCGTGTGTGTGTGTGTGTGTGTGTGTGTGTGTGTGTGTGTGTGAGAGAGAGAGAGAGACTGAGCAACAGAAAGCAGAATAAGCATCACTGGTTGTCCGGGCTTCCTGCTGCTGCTGAGAGCCCCAAGGAACTGAATCTACACATGAAACACGACTGCTTAACTCCTGCAACATGAAGCAGCCATGCCTCTCAACCTCTGTGTGTGTGTGTGTGTGTGTGTCTGCAGACAACGCACAGCGACATTGTAACCCGGACTTGTCTTCTCTCGGGACAGAACTCCTATCTCCTGCTGATCCAGCCCAAAAGTTCACGACCCGTCATGGCAACTCATGGTGGCCGATTTGGTATCTTGGCGCAGCGTATCATATAATTTACTATGCTTTTCATCCAGTAAATGACAATCAACGATTCCAAAACTACAACTAGTGAAATACATCACTAGTTAAGGGTTACATAAATTCTATTCCTGCCTGAAAGCCTTAGACTGGACTATATAATGCCTTCAAACATTAACGTGTTATATTGTATCACAACATTCATGTGCTTATGCAAACTGGTTTTAAGGTGAATTAGAGTTCCGATTCTGAACCCTCACTATTTTGCCATAATATTTCCACTTAAAGAGCAGAAAGAGGTAGCGTACGGCGATAAGCATTCAAAGTGCCCTATGAAATATTCAGAGCTGTGAATATTGAGTTCTGATATTTCTGCCATTGTGCTTTATTGTACTGTATCTGTCTTACAACGATTGTCACCAATTTTATTGGCAGCATATATATGCCAGTGTTAAATACCTGACGGTACCAAGTATGAAATATACAGGCAAAGTAACGCACCGCTGCAAATCAAGCGGTTTTCCACCGAATGAGCAAATCTTGCGATGAATGTAAATAATCCCCTTTTGAACATAAATTTAAACAGGCCTTTCCCGATGCATCAGAACCGGGACCCACAAGAGATTCTGTTAATTAAGATCAAATCTTTTAATGCATGATTTATGAACAGCGGATGATGGGCACGCGCACTCTGATGGGAAAGCACACAATGTTCAAAAGGTATAAGGCATGCGGGGGGAAAAAAAAAAAAAAAACTCAATCGAAACTAAAATGTTCTTGAAGAGTAGTTTTATACCCATTGAAAGGAGAGGAGTACAAGAGGGAAGTGGGGCTTTGATCGAGGCACCAGATATGGGCAGATTAACTTTGATTTATTCAAGCCGTCACAAATCGCAGAGATGCAATCCAGCCGGAAGAAGTGACGTATCCTTCAGCGAAAATTCGGCAAATCGCCAGCGCAAACACCTGATGTTTTACGCCATGTATTCTCGCGGAATAACTATACAAAACCGAGAGTACGAACCGGAACCGTAAACATTTCGAGTGTAAGGCAAAAAAAAAAAAAAGTCATATTCATCCCTATGAGAGGAAAGAGGTAGCGGGTGGTCTTTAGAAGAATTTTTTTTTTTTAAGAAGTTAACTCCAAATTCTTCTAATTTTTTGATATTAGAAAGATTTATGCAGTTAAGCCGTGTTCACCGCATATTTCGCCGTGTCATAATCCATCTGTGAGTGATGAGACAGGTGCCTTTTCTTTTTCTTTTTTTTTTATAAAAGTATTCATACAAAAAGTCATTCAACAGCACACTTAAAGGGGAAAGAAATGGTTTGATATTTCTAAGTTAACTTAAAAAAATGACTAATGCTGAGGTCAATATGCAAGATGAGAGAGAAGATTAGTTTTGACCTTAACTGTGACCTTAGCAATTTGGAAATGAAAATGTGAGCGGAAGGGGAGGGGGGCGAAATAGCTGCGGATAGTTGTTTCTTGTCATTATGTTGTTTCCAGTTCTGAAGGTGGTTATTAATTTTATTTCTTTATGATTCACAATCTGCTCTTTTGAAATATGCCATATGCTCAAAGCAATTCAAGGATGACGAGTGTCAGATTCAGTACAATAAAAATAGCCTAAATGAGATTGATTTACTGCCTGCACGTCGCAGCCACCAGGGCTTCTCCTCAGCCATAATAAAATCCCCCAGCCTTCGCAAATAACATCCTGCCTGCCGAAGGACCTCCAAATTTCCCATTTTCAATCAATCCAATGTTAGCCAGATAAAAAAGATGTGTGTGGCGGGAGTATGGAGGAAAAATTGATAACAAACAAGCAGCGTAGTACATATTTATTAAGGGAGAAGGGAATGGAATCAATATTGCGGCCCCAAATCAGTTTGTTTTAATCATGAACAAACATATTGACTTAACGCAATATGGCCAGTTTTATCTATCACTAATAAAAATTCATTGAGACAAGGCACATATTGGGAATGCCGTAAAGCTGAGGAGGAAATCTCTCTCCGTCTCGGTCTCTTTCTGTCCCTTTTTTCCTCCTTCCCGTTTCTCAAGTACCAATATATATGTCTGAAGCTTCAAATCAAAACACATGCTGCTGCTTCCTTTTAACTTTTTTGCAGTCTTTTTTTTTTTTTTTATACAGAGTCTCCTTTTCTTTTTGTTCTTCACCACAGATCCCCTGTTTCTGTTTGAAATTACACCTAATGAAATGCGATAAAAGAAGCTTTCTGGCAATCAGGATGCGACGTGGGGATGGGTGGGTGCGGGGGGGGGGGGGGGGGGGCTGGGGGGTTTTTAATAGACCCTCTAATGTCCTCCGTGAGAGCAAAAGCCTTGTCTGGACTAATGGAGAGAACACGCCACTGACCTTGTTAAGGTGCTGCCGCTGCTCCTCCGACATCATGAGCTCGTGGCTGTCCATCACGATGGATTCCATGTCCAGCAGCCAATCCCACAGCTCCTGGTACTCGGATTCAAAGTCCACAAGGCTGCGGAGGGAAGAGCAAATCAATGTTCGGGGGGGGGGGAAAAAAAAAAAAAAAAAACTGAGGATTCAGCACGGATAACAGCGCTCACCCTCCTGGCCACTGTCATGCTAAACAACATCCCTTATAAGCCATACAGGAAAAGACCTGCCGATTCTTTATACAATGCAAGACTAAACTTCCTAATCCGGTCACGCCAACATTTCGTCCCAGCAGTGGACAAAAGTCATATGCAAACCCTTGTTAAAAGCTAAATCAAATTTATTTAGGTGATGCTTTTCTCCGGAATGACTTGTAATGATTTACCCATTTATACAGCTGGGTAATTTCTACTGGAATATTTCAGGGTAAATACCTTGCTCAAGGGTACTAAAACTGGAGGTGGGACTGGAATCTGCCACCTCTGAGTCCAGCAGCTCTAAGCACTACGCCCCTTGCACTGCTCCCTCAAATTACCCAGGACTCCGTGTTTGCGTCCCACCAACATTGGCCCGCAACAACAAAAATCCAAACAAAAAGGAGAGAAATTTTTCCACCCACACACATTAGTGTCAGGTTTTAATGTCAGCACCGTACTTGGCAACATCTTTTAAACATTAGCGCCAAATAGTTGTGAATTCATTTCATCCTGCCAGTTGTGACAGGTTATTGCCATTCCCCGCTTTGCATACAGTACAGCGGAACAAGCAATGCGGCAATAGAGCAAGCTGTTCCGCGGGAAAAACAACATGGATTACATTAAAAACATAACTATCAAAGAAGGAAAAATACCAGCGCCTACCTTTTTATTTCAATTCAGCGCAACAGCAAAATAAACTAAAGAATGGTGTTTTATTTATGTATAGCTTATGTCTTTTTTTTTTTTTTTTTTTTTTTTTATTTAAAGAACTCGCTTCCGTGTATTAGCCATTTTGAAGCAACATTGATCAAACCAAATGGTATTGGGGAAAGTATGAATATTTAAGTTGATTCGTAATACAAAAGACATTGATCACAACAAAATAAAGACATAAATATAAGAAAGAGTGCGATGCGTAAACTTAAGAAGCCGGTCCTGAGCTAGGTCTCGTTATGGCGTTGAAAATAACTATCGGAAACGAAACAGAAGTCTAAATTCCGGTATCCCCCTATATATCTTTCCACAGTTTTTACAGAAATTTGTTATTACGGTAACTATAAATTTTTGGGAAGAACGGAGTCAAGGCTCACAAATACGTGAAAAGGACGTGCAAAATAATAATGAGCCCGAATGTCACTCTCATTACGCATCATTATTAGTATAACTATCGTAACACGTAATAGGAATTAACGTTTTTCTTTTTCGCAAAACGTCTAATTCCTGCGTTTATGCACTTTACCGTCAAGCTACCTATTAGTGCGCAAAGCTAACATACGAAGCTGCGTATGCAAAGCTATATAGGACGCTTTGACTTTCTCGCAGTATCGCTAAGGCCGATCTGCTTAAATGATCATGATCCGTTTTGCAAATTGACATCTGTCAGATAACGTTCACGTCACGATTCCCAGGATGGGAGTTTTTCACCTGCTCCTACCGAGGCTCGCATGACATCTTTCATCTGCATAAGCTTATTGTGGGGCCGATAAAACCTGCCGCTACGCTGTTTCTTGTTCCGAGGCCCGAGCGAAAGAGGTGACACGCAGCGCTGAATGATGGCACGTAAATCCTGGGTGGCTTTCTGACACGCCATACATCTCATTATAGGGACCCTGCTATAGAAAGAGCTGCTTAATTTATACCGCTAATACCTATTCCTAACGTGTTAACCGACTTAACATCTTCTTTAAACACATCCCAAATGTAACTTTGAGAAAAGGTCTCTTTTCCTTTGTAACGCTGGAGCCTTTTGATTTCACCCCCTTGAATGGCATCAAGGCCGCGAGGTGTGCCGGAGTCGACAGGCTTGAGCAGCCGCGGCAGGCCGGCGAGGGCCAGACACCAACTATAGCGCTCGACAGCTCCTCCCCAAAGACATGTTTCCATGCAGAGGTAAGGGGCAAGGAGTCAAAACAATGAATCCCTGAGCAGGCAACGATCATTAAAATTCAAAGGGGATCATTATGGTTTTCCACAAAATAAATCATTAGAATGAGAGGCTTAAAAGGATTAAAGCAACGCTTGATTCAAAGCCAAGTGAGGGAGTCAAGTCCGGACTCCAGAGTTAAGGATGACTAGTGCGAGATGAGGATGGGGCCTTCGGGGGGGGGTAAGAGGAGTGGGGATCGGATAACCCATTGCAGGGTGGAAAAGGAGAAATACTAAGGCGAGTGTCAAATTATCCTTCAAGATCCAAGCACGTCCCAGTTAAAAAGTCGCTGGACATTTCAAGAGCGAAATTTAAATGTCTTCTATGCCCAACTAGTTTCAGAGAGTTGCAGTGCTGACACCTCCACTGACCGCAAGCACTGTACTGGGTCAGTAATGCAGACACAGAGTCAAAGAGCCTGGGTGGTGCGAGAGGACATGGGTTTGCATGTTCTCCCTGTCTCTGCATGAGTTTCCTCCAGGTGCTCTGGTTTCCTCCCACACTCCATAGACATGCTGTTCAGGTTCACCCATAGTGTGTGAGTGACAGAGAGAGAGAGAGAGAGAGAGAGAGAGAGAGAGAGAGAGAGAGAGAGAGAGAGAGAGTGTGTGTGCATGTTCCACTGATGTATGGATGAGTGACCCATTGTAAGTAGTGTATCTAGCAGTGTAAGTCACCGCGGTGAAAAAGGTGTGTGGGCTCATAACACTACATGGAGTTTGTTAGAAGGCGCTTTGGAGAAAGGTGTCTGCTAATTAAAAAAATGTAAGTGTAACACAGTGTGAGTTCTGTATCATCAGCAACAGAACTCCATTTATTTCCTAGCACCGACTACCTGGGTCTACTGCGTACAGTAGTGGGAATATTCAGAGGTGTGTGTGCTGAGTGGTTCTATATGTATGCTTCCTCTGTTATTCTGTGTAACAATTCTAAGTTTTTCCTTAATTTTGCCCATTTCACGTTAAAAGGGATTTTGTTTTCGCAGCTATGATTCAGATTCAGGATTCTGGATATGGATATAAGATTCAGGATATGCTAGTGGATCTGCTTTTGTTCGTAATAAGATTTCAGTAATAAGTAATAATATTAAGTATTAAGTAAGTAATATCATAAGGAATAAGTAATAATAAGATTTCAGTAACACAATGAGCTCTTCACTTCATTTTCAAATCACTGCAAATCATTCATCATCTATCTTCATCAAAAATGGTGTCATTTCAGCCATACCTGTTGCTTCCAATGGTGTTCACCTTTGACATCTGGGCAAACTCCTTCCTTCTTTTGGAGCCAGTGCTGTATTGCTGACTGTTGAGCTTTAGGTACATCTGGTCCAGCACATCCTGCTGGGCCTCACAGTGGCTTTGCTGGACCTCTCCCTAAAACACAACATATAGCCAACTTTCGTTTTGTGGCTGATATTGTTTATACATAATCATTCTTAGTAATAAAAATGGTGTATGGATGAGTGACCCAGTGTAAGTAGTGCATCTAGCAGTGTAAGTCACCTTGGTGAATAAAGTGTGTGGGCTGATAACACTACATAGAGCTCATTGGAAGTTACTTTGGAGAAAAGCGTCTGCTAAATAAATAAATGAAAAATGTAAATAATAATAATTATGTCAGCTTGATCTATTGCTGCACTGCTTACTGCAAAGTGGGGAATGACAGAATGGCAATTATTATTATTGTTATTGTGGTTGTTATTATTTACAAAATAAGTACATACACATCACAGGTCAAGTACCATTTGTCCATATTGTCAGATAACAGTGTCAGCAATAAAAGTGAAAAATGGACACACGCATGAAATTAATATAGTCGTATCAAAACACTAAATCAAGGAAAAAAGTTGAAAGAGCAGGTGAGTTATCTGCTCTTTCCATTTCCATTAAATACACATTTTTAAAATGTCGTAAGGTAACAACACATTTTAAAAATCAACGCTTTTCTGGTTTGCTTATGCAAGAATGCGAGAGAAAAATCTGTATTATAGCATTCAGAAATAAACCGGGGCTGGACAAAACCTGGCCGCGGCCACTTGACGACTCGAAATTTCCAATCGGAGCTTCTCACCTCACAAACCCGAACCGTCCGTGTAAAGTCTCTCGGTTGCTTCCGTTGGCCGCACCCGGTGCTCGACTTTACACGGACGGTTCGGGTTTGTGAAGCGCTCGTTTGCCACGTTTGCACGTTGCTTTCTTTCCTGGTTTCCTCGATAGCTATAAGTACAGTTCGCTTCTATTCGGCAACTTTTAATTTGTCACTATTTAATGCCTAATTATAGGAAAAGAAATGAACGTGTCCTCAAATCCATCCACCGCCATCCTTCATTCGGTCACTCCCTGAACCTTGCGCACCCCCGCATGCCACATAAATAGCGTATTATACAGCATTTCTCAATACGAATACATCATACTTAAATCACAGCGGGTCAGTCATAAATAATCTCCCGTGAACGTTATAAAAATAAACGCCACTACCTCTTATAATTTCATAAAGTCAAAAAAAAACAAAAAAAAAAAAGCCTGCCATCATCTTCCTGCATCTTGTCATTTTTTCCCCACTTCTGTATAAGCAGGCATCACTTGCGCTGCAGCGGAACCCTTCCTCCTGTATCGCGAATGCCCCCATAAAGGTCAAACAATTCCAGGAGCGCAAACAGCTCCTCAATCAAAGATTCCCTCAGTAATAAACAAGCAAATCAACAGAAAGAAGCATCTGCTTTTTCATCCCATTTATTGCGTCTGTGGCAAATACCGGGCCGCCGCCGCGTTCATTTGGAGGGAATAAAATGAACCTAACTAGGAGCTCCAGAAAATTAGCAGGGAAACGGTGTGGAATTCTCTCCCCCTCGGAGGAATTGGCTTTCATTTGCCTTCATTTCTCATTCCCCGTCCGTGGAGTGCGAGGAAGCCGTGTCAGGATCCTAATTACTCAATCCCACCGGTGCTGCTTACACACACCATGATGACTGGCGCACACTATAGACAGAAGCAATTTACTCGAGCCATCTTGAGCGCGAGGACAGTGGGGCTGCCGCTGTGTGCTGCTTTCATCTAATCGCCTCTTCAATCTATCTTCCTTAGGCGCTTTGTAATAACAATCAGCAAAATGTATTCATCCCCTTTAAAGATGTCCCGCTTTGTCCTTCCGAGCGAACGTGTATTTGTTTAATTTGTACTTCCTTAAATTTCACAAATTTACCGCTAATACATGCATGTGAATTTAGGATGAAATATGTATGAGGAATTATACAGCAACCAGTCTTTTTAAAGCTGTGTGTTTGAAGTAAGTGAACTGGACTAAATTGGAGCGACTAAGGTGATGTTCCTGTACGCCGGACATGGGTTCGCCAGGCGTTATTCAGGGAACCCACATATCGACACATAACTCCGCAGAACGTGGAATAATATGACATACAGCCATCAGCAAGGCAGTGTAATGCTTCCTCGTGAAGCTATTATCATTTCAGCTATTTCAATATTCTGTTTGGTGGACTAAGAGAGTAGCGTTGTTTTTTTAAATATGGATTATGACAAATAAATCTAGTTTAAAAAGTACCGTTTTTCCTGACTCCACATTTCACTGGTTATTGGAGTCAAGGGTATAAATGGTGGAGAATGGGATCTTTTTATATTTATCCAAGCATGCTGCATATTTGCATGACTCGGTAGCTCGAGGAGTGCTTAATTGTGAGGATGTCGTAAATAAACCAGCGTACGGCAAACTTACCGAAGAATAATGTCATGCGAACACTGAGAAATCCTGCAGGTCCCCTTAATAAAATGAAAGGCCTTTTTTTTTTTTTTCTTTTTTTTTTACCTGCATCCCCCTGTTGTGTTAATGGTCAACGTGAGGACACACTCAGGTGGCCAGAGTCTCAATAACCTTGTGCTTCCAGCTATTAGAAGCATCCAACGTGACCCATTTCTGCAAATAAAATCCTGTCACACGTGGCGTCAGGCATCGCCTAAAATGTTCATTGGAGAAAAAAAAAAAAATCAGCATGTGCACGGGTGGAAGGTTGGTTTCGATTCGCTTCTGCATTCCCCTCCACCCTGTTTAAGGTTCGGCGTATTCACATGCGCAGACGGGGGCTTCGGAGATGCGCATCCTGCATTCCTATTTCAAACAGAATCATTCAAACCTGTGCTCGCGATGTCAAAACACTGCGGTCTTTAAACTGCTAATGCACAGTGAAATCAATATAAATGTGGATCATTGGATGAATATTTACTTTCATGTCTAGAACAAGTCGACGATGAAGGGGACGAAAAAGGGCCTCGCAGGTGAAAATCTGCTGAATCGTGTAAAATTGGGCTTTTTTTTTTTTCCCCCCTTTTTGGCCCACGTGCCAGCTCCAATTTACAAGCTCTTGGAAAGTTCTTGAACCTGATGTCTCCAGGGTTCTGCAGACTAGTTGGACTGTCAGTCATCGTGCAGGCGAGACCGACGTTTTCCTCACCCGATCCCCTTTTTCTTCGCGTCGTGTGCCGCGTGTTTTAATTATTTTAAGGCTTCTTGCGTCAAACCAGAAGATAACAAAACATCAACACTTTACGCACGCTCAGACCCACATTTGCCCATTTCTTTGTGGAGTAACCCGCAGCGGAGGCACGACAGAGATGCCTCGCTGATATTTTGAAATGAAAGATACGCTCTAAGGAATCTTTATCCATCATACCAACGCATATATGCTGGGAACGATTACTATTCCAGTCCATTCACAAGTATCGGTTTCACATCTCCGAAATTTACTAGAAATAATAAAACAAACAACGCAATGAAGGTACTGAGGCCAAATAGTCCGAGCGCAATTAAAACTCGGGCAGCTCACAGTACGCGTCTGAGGAAGGAGCCGTGCGTACGGGGAGCCGGAGAAATCCCACAGGTGCCCCGCTCCCCACCTAAACCTGCATACAGATACTGGGTAAAACACAGTATTTCCATAGAGCGCTGTCTCTGCCGAACGTGACGCTCCGGTGGCAGACTAGATCAAATCCACATGCACGGTTTGATGGAACGCTCCTGCAAAGACTTCAAATCTGCAAAGACCACTTTCATCCTTGCGATCTGTACACAGTAGAACTAGTGAATTGCAGTGGCCGCGGTCTCTAATTGGGTCTTTATAAAATAGTCTTTTATGCTTAAAAAATGTTCAGCATATCATTTTAAAATGATAAATAATATTATGTAAACACAACTTTACAATTATAAGCATCTTTTTTTATCTAATAGTTTTTACCATGAATGTTTACCAGATCTATGGTATTACGTGTCTTAATATAACCTTCATAAATACCCTTGTCTTTTTGCCCAGTATGGAAAACTAAAATTGCTTTCCAATTTTCAAAAGGTTTATAAAAAAAAAAAAAAAAGAAGCTCAGATCTCACTAGCGTAGTCGACGATGTAAAACCACGTTCCTCCTTCCCTAATCAAATTCGGTAGCCTGGAATTGGTGGCTTGCTCAGATATGCGATGTGCCAGTTTCTCTCCTTTTGTTTGACTTTATCAGATGCCTACTAGTCCAGCTCCGGGGGAACATATGAGGTGAATGCAGGAGCACAGCGTGATTAAGAGCAGCCGCAGCCTTTTATGTGTGCCATATCAGAATGTGTTGCGAGGTCATGAGAAAAACAACAGCGACAGAGGATGCTCTGTTATGCAGACAGAATAGCATGAGCAAAGCGAATTCTCAAAAATCAAATTCCTGTATGTCTTTTATGCTTTTTAATTGCTAATCTAAATAAATGAATATGGTACATTTCACAGTAATGGACTGATGCAGACTCTGGGCGCTTTACAGTTGCAATATTGCAGTATTTACAATGATGATACATTATTTACACTTTGGGATGCAGTCAATACAAGACTGATTTAATGCGTGACTTGAAAGTAATTTTAAAAATGTCAAGAATTTCCAGCGAAAAGTCCGTTTGAGCGTCAGCGAAAATAAGAGAGATCCCAAGTAACAAAGATGTTGCTGCTGGGACTTGGAAACGAGGGCTTTTCATTTAAAAGCTTTCCCCGGCATTTTGACAAACAAATAAATGTGTACTGCACTGACCGTAGGTAACTAGTCAGTAGTTCAATAGGAAGGTCATGTAAAGTCACTGGTACGACATTAAAAAATGACAAAGCCTTGCTTGCGTAGGTTTCCTGTAGGCGCTGCGGCTTCACACCCAAGTCCAAAGACATTTGATTCGGGTGGATTTGTGTCTTGCTATTGTCAGTAATGTGTGTCTGTGTGTGGCTGCCCTGCAATGGACTGATGTCCCTTCCAGGGTGTACCCTACCCGGCCTAATGCCCTACACTTCCACCTTCCCTGCCCCTAAGCTTAAACAATTATGGATAGTGAGCGAGTGAATGAGTATTTATACCGTACAAAATAAAAATGTGTATGTATAAGCACATAATTGAGCCCAAATATGCTATTTACCATATATGCAACGGCTGCAAATAAGAGGAGAGAGACACCTCAAGGCAGGACTTCAGATATGTTCCTTGCTTCATCGGCTACCATTTGTTTTAAATCAAACCTGGGAGAAAAACTGTGTATTTTTTTTTGTTTTTTTTGCAGAATCAAAACAAATGTTTAATGCTCTATTTTTCTTTCTTCGGGAAAAAAAAAAAGTACAGGAGGAATTTTGCGGATGCCATACAAACAGGAAACGAGCTTCATCTGAACCAGCTGGGGACCGATATAAATTTATGGGAAGAAAAATATGCCTCTGGTGAGCACTATTTGAGATGGGTATGGCTGACGCGGTTTCCGAAGGCTCCTCTTAAACTGTATATTTAAGAAATGTGACATGATGCATGTTTTTTTTATTTCTTTATCATCTTCTTGGAATGCAGGGAGCATCGTTGCAGATTGAAAACTGTGGGGAGTCGTCCCCCCCGCCCCAGCCCTCGCTACTTGTGTTCAAAACACCCTGTACATGCGTTGGCTTGTTTGAAATTTCTCCCATCAGGGTAGTTCTGATGCTCTGTGGCTATATCAGACAGGTGGGGACGCATGCTCGGAAAATAAATTTCACTGGACCCGCGCGCGGTCTGTGAGAGAGGGAGCTGTAAGCAGTAGACAATTCATACACCGCATTTCACAAGTTCACACTCTCTCCAGAAGCCCTAAAACTCCCCAAACCGCCCTCAAGAGAGGCATACCAGTTTGAAATCTTAGAATAAGATAATCCAGTCCAGTACCATAAATCTGAAACCTTTTCCTGGGACAGGTAACGAGGGACTGTTTGTATTTTTGGTACGCGTCGAGAGTATTTCACTTTAACTCAATTCAATTTTAAACTTATATTTCAAAGGGTGATTCCAAGAGAGCAGAATCCTCCGAGGAGCCATTGGAAACATGAAACTCATTTTAAAACTATCACTTTTAAATCACCGGCTATAAACTCTGGCTGTAATACCTGGTATGGTCTCTTGACATGAACACGATTTTACTCGCAAAAATAACAACTATCATTGCTGTGCTTTGAGTGACGGAGCAGGAGTGCCATCCTTCCCGATGTATCGATAACCGCGGGAAAGCGTCCCTCTACGTGATTCATTCCGCTGGACTCTGTCTACATGGAGATGAAAAAGAAAAAAAAAATTCAAACAGCGTAAATTTACACTTTTTGTAACTGTGTTGAGTGAGGCTTCCGTTCTTGGTGTAATTTACACCGCTCGGACATGGATTCCTGTACTCAAGGGTATGCAAAGTCCGGTAGGGTACCTTTCGTAGGCTGCCGGTCCTCAGCAAATAGTTTTACGAACCAGAGATAAAAAAAGCATATTCCTATCTGTGTTATCGGGATTTACACCAGGGCTGGGACCATCCAGGATATGAAGAACACTGGTTTGCCAAGGAGCAAAACAGAGGTCAACTGATGAGTACGAGGAAGTGTCTCGAAGCCTATTCATCTTCGGGGGGGAATTGCAGGGAGGAACATTGTTACTTTTCTGGCCCTGGCGAGATGGAATTGTGGCAGGGGAGGCATCCGATGGCCTGGATTTGCCCCATCTTCAGTGATGGCCTGCATAATTCTCTCACAATTAGGTATGGGATTAAACATTCAGGAGAAATTACTTCTGTGGGAAGCGGCAGCCACGCCATCTAGGCTAAGCCAGGCAATTGAGATGTAATGACCCATGTAGAGCCCCTTACTGTGACTTGTTTCTCCATCTTCAGAAGAGCACGGCAATGAAATGAGGGGCAAAAATACCTTTGAACTTGACCTGTAGACCACGCTTATTTTCCTTTCCTCGAAATCTCCATGAGAGCAGAGCGAAAGATTGCGGGGACATATTCAGAAAGAGACACGAGGGGGGAACTTTTGGACAGGGATCACCGAGACATTGTCTAGAGCACTTTGAGGTCCTCGCTTGACCACAGCCGTGAGTCTCAGGTCGAGTCCATCGTGGTGCGTTGATGGACAAGGAAATAAGCCTGAAAGCCCCAACAGATGCTCTGTGCCTTTAAGAAATATCTGAGGGAGTTTGAAAGGTTTAGCTCCTGCAACATTTATCAGGGCGTGAAATTAGCAATTGCTAGGAGCCAAATTGCTGCTTCTTATTTAATTTTGTTGCTGAAAGGTGACATTTAATCGCTGATCCTTGCTTCCAAGAAGTCTAAACAGCCGCAGACACTCTGCTCCGGTGAGATGCCTGGTGCTGGTCTGTCTGGATGACATTCGGAGTAGGTTACTGAGGTGGGGGGTGGTATTGATTGTGTGATCATCTTCATTTTCAGTCGAACAACAACCCCCTGTAGCCCCTACCCAAAGCTTAATATTGCACTCTTTTGCACAGCTAAACTCAAGTAACCCTTTGAACAGGGAATGTGAGATGAAAACCGAACACAAAATTATTGAGTACACCATACGGTATGATACAAGCCCCGACCCCCCTGCCCAAACCCATTTCTGCTCGCAGTCTTTGAAATGAATCATGAAATTAAAACCGTTGTTTGAAAATTTTCACAGCATCCTGCTGCACCACCCTTTGTGGCACCTCAACAACTTCAATTCTGCAGCAAATTTCAAAAAGCAACGCCTACATCCAGCAAACAGCTTAGATGAAGATATTTTGAAAACCGAGCCAATTGCTTTAGGCAGGTGTTACATGAGAATCCATTAATAAAGGTAATTAACATTAGTCACCATTTTAATTAACATGCAAACTTTAATTAGGAAATAATTAAGTAACATAAAAAATCTGATCTTAATGCTAAATCAGAGAAAGCTGCTATCTCAGCCACCTCACCATGTCTCCTTTGAGCTCAGGAAAACTTAAATTAATGGCTTTTAGGTGTAGGATGAATAAAATATCGGGAGAAATATGTAAACAGGCACATGATCAGTCTCAGATATCTGGGTTTGTCTGAACTGCACATTTCTGTCTTGCTTGGATATCTCGCTGGACTGAATAGCTGAGCTCTAAATTTAAAGTTGGTTGCTTATCAGAAAAGTGGTTTTATTAAAAGCAATGCACATAGCTTACAGTTCTCTGCTTTATCCATTTACCCAGATGGATACTTTTTTTCCTAGGCATTAGGTATAGCAGCAGAAGGACTGTTGGTTCGGCTTCTTTATGTAGTACTATAGTACTGAGCAACTGTTTAACCCAAATAATAATAATAATAACAATAATAATAATAATAATGAGAAGAATAATAAGAAGATGATGATGATGATGAAGAAATTCAGGTTAAGTCAGTCTTTGGAATTTAACCAAAAACTTTGAGGTCTCAATGTCAATTCCTTAACCACATTAGTACACACTGTACTTTTTGCAGCCCCTTTCAGTGTGACTATATATTATATCAAGACCTAGTGATTTTCCACATTTCACTAGAAGCGTGTATAACATCTTACTTATTTGTATACTCTCAAGCTGCGTACATCCACAATGTTCTCCAAATACATTGTCACTGAATTATAGATAATTTTTGGTTAATTTCTGGAAACACAGAACCGAGAGAGGGAGAAAGTCTCCCCTTATACAGTATTCCAATGAAAGAGGCAGGGGTTTATATCCAGCTTTCATACTTTTATCATAAAGTAATAACACAATAGTCACTACAAGGGCAGTATGTTAAATTGCAACTGATAGGACTTGAATGAATGTGTCAAAAAGCAAGCTGGGTTTCAGTCACTCATTCTCACTCACTATCGATAACTGTTTATGCACTGGAGGGTTGCTGTGGCCCTGAGTTTATCCTGGAAGCACCGGTTGCAAGGCAAGGCTGGAAACTTCCTGGTCAGGTAGCAGCAGTACTCACTGCACCACCATACCACCCTGTATTTCATCATTCCTTAGCTTTAATAAAAATTAATTTAGTGTATCATGTATGCATTAGGTAACGCACTGTGACTCAATCCTGAGGTTGTGAATTATAAAAAATGCTGACCTGCAGGACCACAAGGCCTTCCCCTCATCATCACTTTTCCTCACTAGATCCAAGCTTTTTTGTGATAGCTGACTCTTCCATTTAGGAGAAATGCCATTACATGTAGCTGTAATGCCAGCTGTTGGCTGCGTCCAGCGTGGGGGTAGGACGCCAAGAGAGGCAAGACAACAGAGGGGGAAAAAAAGGCAGTGATATGGACCTTCTGAAACACTGTCGTGCTCTTCTTTGTAGCCACATGAGGAAAATTATTAGTAATAAGACAAAGAAGCAATTGTGAAGATTGATGCATAAAGCTGGAACATAACGTAAAGGGTCGACTTTACCATTTCATTAACAGTAGGACAACACTCCATAACGACTTGCAGTGACAAATGCCCAGTAACATTATATACACATTCCAGGTAAGTGCTTCAGGCCAAGTTAAATTCGATTTCTCTGCTCCATTGTATCTCTATTTATTATTTGTTGTATTTGTTCCAGCCGGCAGAAGCCACTGCTGTTAAAGCAGTATTGTTCCTACAGCTCAAGAGAGCCTAGGCTGAAATAAAATCTGTTAAGGGACTCGATGGTGTGAATAGGTGACGACTGCTTCCTTGGCAACAAAGACACATAGTCATTAGGAACGAGGCTTTTGCTAGCTTAACATCTCTGTAAAAACTAGATGCGTGCAGATGGTCCCCGACTTACGATGGGGTTACGTTCGGCGAAAGCCGTCGACGCATCGTAAGTCGAAAATATCGCAAGTCGAAAATGCATTTAATGCACTTAACCTACAGAACAGCATCGCCTAGCATACGTGCGATGGCAATTACGGGTTTGCTGCCTTCATGCCCGGTTTCTCCTCAAGAATAATTGCCCTCCTTCTTCCCACCAGTAGCAGGAGACACAGATGCGCATTTCTGTGACAATATGAATGCACAAAATACAACCGCAGACTGGGAGATGTGGATCGCCGCCGCTGCCCAGCATCACAATAGAGTATCACACCGCATATCGCTCGCCTGGGAAAAAAAATCGAAATTCAAAATTCGAAGTACAGTTTCTACCGAATGTCTATCATCAGCTCACCATCGTAAAGTCGAAAAAATTATAAGTCGTGTCATCGTAAGCCGAGGAGCATCTGCATTTACGCTTGTAAAACAAACAAAAAAACTTCCTCCATCAAACAAATGTTCTATGCAATGTTTTTTTGTGCTCCCATTCCTCCACACTGTATACCACAAGAAATATTTCAGAAACTAAAGCCAACAGCTAAAAATGTATATTTGTAGGTTATCGCCTACAAATGCATCAATGGAACTGCTCCCAGCTTTCTACAGGACTTGATTATTCCCTACATGCCAGCCAGACTGCTATGCTCTTCCACATCTGCCTGCTTGGTGGTCCCACGCACAAAAGGTAAAGCACGGAGGTTCTCGCTTTTAGCTCCGTTGTGGTGGAACGACCTCCCCCTCTCACTCAGAACTGCTGAATGTTTGCCCACATTTAAAAAGGCTCTTAAACTCATCTCTTCCGGACTCACTTAGCCTACGATTTCTTAAGTTCACGTAAAGTATAAATGTTCATGCCTGTAAGGTATACATGTTCATATCACGCTTGGATCAGTCCTTTTCACAGCTACTCCTGCAAGGTAATGTAAATGTTTATATGTGTCTCAACAAAGTTAGAGTACAGTGAAAACTAACTGTACTTGAGAATCACACGTTTTCGGATGCGTCCGTTTCTCCTAACGTAATGCACAAATTGTATTTTCTATTAGATGTACGTCACTTTGGAAAAAAGCGTCTGCTAAACGAATAAATGTAAATTTAAGTGTAAAAACAATATTGCATGAAGTACAACATATTGTATATTTAAATGGTAAAAAATACAAATATAGCTGTTAACAGCGTTAGGAATATTTTACCAAATCAATCCACTTTTCAGTTTTGCTGCTTATAGGGGCTATACTGATCATGCGCAGTAGGTAAATGTTTTTCGGAAGCAAATTTTTTTATGTGTTATAATAGCTGTAAAGGACTCAGAACACCCAACGTTGTACATGGTCTAAGCCCATACTCGTTTTCATAACGCACTCGCTCTTCGTGATACAACTGAATTATGAATTTTCGAGGATGCAAACATTTCCCCATTTGTTTCTTTATAATTACTTTTTTCCCTTTACCTATTTTCTAAAACTTCTACTTTTGCGGAGTTAGCGTGACCTGTATTTACATGCCCAGCCATTAGCTGGCAGTAAAATACATCAAACGAAGAAAGAGGGAGTCATTGTAATTCAATTCACTTCCACGGTGTTTACAGCTCTTTTGGGGTGTTTGGAAACAGGGTATTTCTTAAATTTGTCGCAATTAGTTTTCATTTTAATGTCTCGAAATAAAACTGTATTACTGAAGTGCTTATTTGCCCAATGTGAACCAAACCTGGCATACACGTTAAGACTTTTTATAATTTTCCAGTGCTTAGTCAAGATTCCATCAGTATGAAATGCAAAGCAATAAAGCAGCTTGAAGATACATTAGAATTAAGAGTCACAGCATAACGACTTCACTGGTGGCTTTCATAGGTCTTCTTCAGCTCCACAGAAAATTCTGAAAAAAAAAATTAAACTTCAGAAGTCAATCTTTTTTTTTTGGGCGGGGGGGGGGGGGTTGCACATCTTCATTTTTATTGGCAGTTTTCCTGCATTTTCCTTTTGTGGATTATTATATCTCAGCAGTCACAGTGCTGCTCAGCTGAGCTTCAGTGGCCATGGTAACCACGAACTTCCAGCTCCAATCAGTGTGGCCACTTGGATTTGCCTTCCCTAAAACTCTCGCCTTGCTACTTTGGTGTTGGTCACAAACAAGGTTGGCGAACAAGACTTCCATGGGTTAACTAGCTAAAGAAACTTTAACCTTTGCATTGACAGCAGCTAAACATCTGTGACATTGGGCTGCTGCGCCTCATTTCAACCAGTAAGCCTCCTTCAAAGTTCCTGTCAGGTAAATGACCTTGTATTTCATTAACTGATAATTAAATGGATTTATTCCACTAACGGTTTTAATTAAAATGCTAGAAATATTGATTACCCCTATCATCTCCACTCCCCCAGATGAAAAAAAGGTTTTAGGACTGTTTATTTAGAGAGGGGAGAGAATTAAATTAGATTGAATCTCTAAGAGACCTAAATAAGGCTTCTTACATTTCTGCTGCTCAAGCAGAAAAAAACGTTTAATTTTTTGATGTTTGATTAATTATTTTGAAATCCATTTTTGCTTACCTTGATATTTAATTAAAATGTCATTTTAAAACATAATTAAGTCTGTGAGTTTAATCCAGGGGGCCAAGGCTCTATCTTCAAATTGAAAGCTGCCAGAGGGTGGAGACTCTAGGCACCATCTACTCCTGGAAAGGTGTAGCTCTGGGTTCAGGTTGGGAAATCACACCCAGCTCATTTCTGGCAGAACCAAAGGAAGAGCCATCAGGCCTCTAGGATGCTGCTGCCGCCACTGCCGCCACATGGAGACGTGCATCTGCTGATGGTCAAACTAATTATGCATGAAATCGGATGTTATTTACGAGTGAATTCGGTGGAAGGGGCTTCTGTTGGACCTGGTGGACCTCTTGGAGGCGCCATGGCGAGACCCGTATCGATGGACGAAGCTGTTTCGTGGGACAAAGTGGATTTTCCCACATATTTCACACTGTAATATAAAACGCATGATGGTGATTGCTACGAAAGAACAACTGAAATATATGAAATTACAATAGTTTGCCTGTTGTAGTCGCATCCATATTCATTATCTTGCAGTTTTTCCAAAAGCAAAGACTATTTTTTCCCTGTCGTTTAGAAAAACAAGTTAAAAGAAATTAAAGATTTTTTCTTTTTTGCATTTCCAGAAATTATCCATCTTTCAAAATTGTGTAAGAAAGGCAATGTAGCTGCTTCAGTGCTTTACAATTCAGCTGCATATTTTTTTCTTAATGCACAGCATGAATAATGTATGCAGAACTAATAAAAATTAATCAATTAATAATTTAAATTTCAGCAGTATTACTACACCAAAATGCATGGCTCAATAAGTAATATTTTTGCATTTTGTTCTTTTTAAAGTGCACTTTTTTATGAACCGGCATCCCGCCCAGAGTACACTACATCTCAGCCTTACGCCCAGTGATTTGGGGATAGGCTCCAAACCACCGTGACCATGATCTCGAAATCTGAAAATGGATTAATAGTCTTTTTAAATGGGGTTTGCCTTATCTGTTGAACAATAACAAATTACACTGGTTCCTGGTGTTAAGTTACAAATTTTTGTCTATGGGAGAGCGACGGCAACCTGTGTGTCCATGTGTCCGCTCTGCAGTATTTATAGCTCATGTCTGGAGTTCCTGAATGTTGGTGATCAATTATTTAGCACCCTACACTACTGAAGGGTACCCCCTAAGTGCATGAAGGGGGATGGGCTGAAAAAAGTTGACAGAATGATGTGAATAGCTGTACTACTTACTGCAGGGGGTTGCAGTTGGTGGGTACAGGTGGCTGGATGGAGGTGTAGATCCTAAAGGAGAGACGATCCTTGGACTCAGATTAGTACTTCCTTTTACACTTAGTGACATTTAGCGCTTACTGATGCCCAGTTCTCTGATACATATTCAATCATGATTAGCTTTCCGGTGTCTTCACTTCCTCCATCAACACCCACAGCCATGTCGGTCACAATAAGATGACAAATGGCACATGTTTTCTGTTTGAATTTTTCTGCAGCTGTCATTGAACGGGAGTTTGTGGGACGCAAGTTATTTTAACTTTTTTATTTTAACTCTTTCACTCAACAAATTCTAATTGTTGTTAATTTATTCAAATCATGGTCGCCGTGGTTTGGAGCCTACCCCAGAAATACAGGGTGTGCATTGTAGAAGTTACTTTGTTAACTTCTGAAAATCTACAAGCAGCAGATTTACATGTATTCATTTAGCAGACACGAAAACAAAATCCCTTTTAACGTGAAATGGGCAAAATTAAGGAAAAACTTAGAATTGTTACACAGAATAACAGAGGAAGCATACATATAGAACCACTCAGCACACACACCTCTGAATATTCCCACTACTGTACGCAGTAGACCCAGGTAGTCGGTGCTAGGAAATAAATGGAGTTCTGTTGCTGATGATACAGAACTCACACTGTGTTACACTTACATTTTTTTAATTAGCAGACACCTTTCTCCAAAGCGCCTTCTAACAAACTCCATGTAGTGTTATGAGCCCACACACCTTATTCACCATGGTGACATACACTGCTAGATACACTACTTACACTGAGTCACTCATCCATACATCAGTGGAACACACTTTCTTAATCAACAAACTTAGTCAAATATTAAAATAAAAAGTCACACAAAGTATTTTTATATTTGATTTTTTTTTTTTTTTTTTTTTACAGAATGTAACCTATAAATAGGTCAAGAGACACACACACACTTTCAGAACCGCTTGTCCCATACGGGGTCACGGGGAATCGGAGCCTACCCGGCAACACAGAGCGTAAGGCTGGAGGGGGAGGGGACACACCCAGGATGGGACGCCAGTCCGTCGCAAAGCACCCCAAGCGGGACTCGAACCCCAGACCCACTGGAGAGCAGGACCCGGTCCAACCCACTGCGCCCCTGGCTCAAGAGACATTCAGGTTATTAAGCTTTTTTGATTGTGATGACAATACAGAAAGCTGAAAGTGTCCAAAAGCTGATTAATGCGCTTTTTGGAGGAGTAAGTCAGCAATTGGAATGATGTCTTTCTATATTTTCAGTCATTTGAATTGAATTTTACATTAACATTTATTCATTCAGCAGGACCTTTTCTCCAAAGCGACGTACATCTCATCAAAAATACAACGTGTTCATTGTATCAGGAGAAAGAGAGACATAGCTGCAGACGTGTGATTCTTAAGTGCAGTTAGTTTGTTTCCAGCATATGAACCAATGTTCATCACACGAGTAGCTGCATAAAACTTCATTGGAATATCCACAATTCCTGATCAGCTTCTTAGTAATAATTGTTTTTTTTGTTTTTTTTTTTTGAGATACATATAAACATTTACATACATTACAGGAGTAACTGCGTACAGGTTTATCCAGGAATGATCTTAAACTTACAGCACACGAACATTTACACCTTACATGAACGTAAGAGATGATGGATGAAGCGAGTCTGGAAGAGGTGAGTTTTCAGGCCCTTTTTAAATGTGGACAGAGATTCAGCAGTTCTGAGTGAGAGGGGGAGGTCGTTCCACAACAACGGAGCCGGAACAGAGAACCTTCGTCCTTTTTTTTATTTTTTATTTTTGATTTTAATGCAGTTGGATGTTAATAAAAACACACACACACACACACACATTTTCAGAACCGCTTGTCCCATACGGGGTCACGGGGAACCGGAGCCTACCCGGCAACACAGGGCGTAAGGCCGGAGGGAGAGGGGGACACACCCAGGACGGGACGCCAGTCCGTCACAAGGCACCCCAAGCGGGACTCGAACCCCAGACTCACCGGAGAACAGGACCGTGGCCCAACCCACTGCGCCACCGCACCTCCCCGTTAATAAAAACAGTATTTTTTATTAAATATGCATATTATTATATGCATTTTTTTAAATTCAAATTTTTCTCATCGGTTTTTGCAGGTTTTAACTGGCCCACGTTTGTATTACATAGGTTTTATTAATTGTGACTTTAGATTTATGAACAAATCAAGTTACAGGTTTCCAGCTGTTGAACCAGTGTATTTGGGCAAATACTGAAGGCACCACTGTTAACTGTTAGGATGAAAACCAAGTTGCTATGAGAAAGTTAAACTGTTCGTACTGAAATGCAAGCTGAACTTTTCTGGAAATTCATATTGATCACGTACAATGTCTTAATCCTGTAGCGATGCAATTTTTTGCAGTAGTGACATTTACCAGGAAACTGCCTCAAGGACCAAGACTAGGCAAGAAACTCGAATCTCCTGGTAGGGAGATGTCTCTTCTTCCAAACTGTATCTTCACGTTTGACAGAATTACGTTTTTATTTCAGTAATGCCAGATGAACTGTACATATTTACATAACAAACAGAGCCTGGAGGAATGTAGAAGACACACACCAGGTACTGACACCAATGGGCCATGCGTGGTTCCTAATCCCTACAGCTGCAGAAGCTGCCAAGGCTGAAGTTTTGTTCTGCGATGTAAGACATGTCATCGCAAGCCAGGAATTCCCTGCGTCCGCCACCCGCCAACCAGAGCTCTCACAAAACTCTACGTTTACATTTTGATTTACAGATTTAGATTTGATTTACATTTACATGTTCCAAATGTAAGGACATTCTTTACATTTATTCATGAATATGATTTGTTCACCTCTGATCTATTTCTAACCACACGTGAAATATTGGGAGCAGAAGGTGGTGTAGTGGCTAGGGCTGCAGCCTTTGGGCACCACGGGATACAGGGTGGATCACTGCTTCCTGCTATAGGACCCTAGTAAAAAATCACCCTGCTGTATAAATTGGTAAATCATTGTAAGTTGCTTTAGAGAAAAGCATCAACTAAATGACTAACTTCAGATGTTAATGTGAAGCAAAACAAATTTGACAAATATAAGGTTTTTCACATTTAAACGATTATAGTGTTTTCTTGCTCCAATGCGGTGGAATAAGCTTGCCCTCTCACTCAGAACTGCTGAATCCCTGTCAACATTTAAGAAATGTCTCAAAACATGCATGTTTCAGGCTCACTTCTCCCCTGATGTCCTATATGCTCCGTAAACGTGAACTAGGCTCTTTATTTTAAAAAAAAATAAAAAAATAAAAAACTTTATTCAGCTGCTTGTATAATGTCTGCTGGTTCATATGGTGGAATGTGACAAATCGTACTATAGAATCACATGTCTGCCTCCAAATCTTTCCAGCTGTTGATGTAATGCACTTTTTGTGTCGTTCTTCAGAGAGAAGCAGCTGCTAAAGGAATGAATGTAAATATAAATGTAAATATGATACAAAACATGGAAAACCCCAGAAACCATGCAATGCTCTTAATGAACTGCAACAGCAGTCCAGCAACAACATAGTGAATTTCCAGCTCTAAACACAGCACCATAGGAAGCGTGGACTTCCCCGCAGTTTTTTTTGTCCTGTGCTCTGCTGCCCGCAAATGGCACGTCCGGGTAGAGACAGACAGACGGCAGCAGGTGTGCGCTGCTCAGATTTACAGCCCCACCAAAAGTGTGTGATTTTTCACAGCGGAAGCCGCCTCCCGGGAGAGTTTATGCCGAGCGCGCGAGCCGCACGTGTCCCGGCGTAGGCAACTGGCAGGTGTCCGACACACCCGGAGCAGGTGCTGACGGAGCGGTGAGCCAGGACACGTCGGCCCACCGAAGCACCGGACCGATCAAAGCCAAACGCTGACAGCTACATTCCACCGCTGCGCGGCACCCGCTGAGAGCGAGCTCGGCTCCACCTCGAACCCCTGTCCGGCTGAAGGACCTGGGGTTATCCCATTATAGAAATACTTCTCCCCGATACCTGACAGATTGACTGAACATGTATCGTTCCCCATGTAACACACACACCTCTGGGAGTTAAAGCGTAAATGTGCCAGTGACATCATTTGTTTTCACAAGATGAGTAATGGTTCAAGTCCCGCATTGCTTTGGGGAGAATATCAATTTTCCAAACAAAAATACACTTTTCGTGGACGCAACAACCCTTAATGGGATTGCGAATGTAACATCGCCTAATAAAAACAATACATTATCGGATACTTGCAGCAATGCGGACGACCATTTTCAGAAATATAAGATCACACGGGTGCTATAAAAATATGAGAGCGTGACCCCGGCTATCTGGCTGCTGCAGCACGGAGGGATCAGAAATATTCCGTTTTTTTTCCTTTCTCGGCAATGCTAAAAATCAGCAAATCGATCACGACCTATGATTCTCTCACACACATTTTCAAACATTTTCTAACCCTAACCTTCACTGTAACTCTAAGCAGCAGCAGTAGTAGAATAATAATAATAATAATAATAACAATAATAAAGGAAGAGTCTTATTCTTTTGCAAAAACACAGCACATTTAGGAATCACGGTAAATACTGTATGTATGTTCCCTATATTGCTGTTCAATATGTTGAAAAGTCGTACGTGGGGTGAATCCCAATGAACCCGATGACATGATATCAATGGACATCACAAGAAGCACACAACAAAGTGAAAGTGCTCCACTAGCTCCTAAAGAAATGGAACTTTTCTCAAGAGTTGTATTCATTTTGTTTTCCTTCCTGGCATTTTAGGCTTACCTGCACTACCATTCAAGGACATTGTTCCACTTACTTTCAATATCAAAGCGTGAAAATAAATCAAAAGTAATCTGAAAGACAAACCTTGCAGTGGAATGCCAAACTGTAAACGCCTGAAAGCATTTCTGTAAAACTATAATAGGTTCCCGCCAGAAAAAGGCATGACAGCCAAAGCAACAAGGAGTGCTTCCTTGGAAAATGCACTTTCTGAACTTCTTCTGTTCTTATAACAAGGAATAAAACAATTACCTCAGTTTTTGTGTTCAGGGTAAATATATAAATCATCATTTCATTGATGTCAGTCCAGTTTTACATGGTACAAAATACATCTAGCTTTATCACTTTTTGGGGGGGAACCTTCTACAGGTGTTAAATGCATTGACACTTACACCTAACTAACTTCTCGTGTGTTGCTGGTTTAATTTAGCATCTCACGAAGAAAGAGCTCATTCCCAACACTTGAAGCGCATCTGTTCCTATGGATACTATATATTCACTGCATATTCAGAACAATAGACACAAAGGATGTCCACAATGTCCACCTTAAAAAGCTTAAAGGGACAGCTAGTCCTCGCCTTACGACATACGTGACTTACAACAAGCCAGACTTACAACAGGCATCCAATAACCTCATTTTATTCTTTTCGAGGTCCGATGTTCGGCCGTAACGTTTACCGTAACATCGGCTGGCTGCATATTTGATGTAGACTGTCTCTCACTCGGTGTATGAGTGTCTGTCAGCATTTCTGTTTTGTTTCACAAAATTTTTCATTTGTAATTCCAATGAAGTTTTTTTTTTTTTTTTTTTTGTATTTAAAACAGCCAGTAAGCAAAAAACATGTTTTGGTTGTGCTTAAAAAAACAAAAGCAAAAGAATACAGATTTACAAATGAAAGTGAATAGCTCAGTATGAAAATAAAATTATTTATACAGTATTTCTATTATTATTTATGTTTAGGTTTACATTTATTCATTTAGCTGATGCTTTTCTCCAAAGTGACTCACAATGGTAGTCTACCTGCAATTATTTACCCATTTATACAGCTGGGTTATTTTACTGGAGCAATTTAGGATAAGTACCTTGCTCAAGGGTACTACAGCTGGAGGTGGGTAGCTATTTCTTTATTACTGTATTATTTTAACACAAATAAAGTGTGAAATCAATGAAAGAGTGTAACAAAGCTTTAATATACAGCATAGTATTCAGGTATGTTAATAAACTTGTATTATGTATGTATACATTTATTCATGTAGCTGATGCTTTTCTCCAAAGTGACTTACAATTATTTACTCATTTATACAGCCGGGTAATTTTACCAGAGCAATTTACGGTAAGTACCTTGTTCAAGGGTACAGTAGGTGGAGATCAAACCTGTGACCTTTGAATCCAAATGCAGTAGCTCTAACCACCACAGTACCAGCTGTCCCTACACTATGGTACACAATACAGTATAAGGGGATTTGCAACTTACAGCACAGTCATCCAGAAAGAAGCTTTTAGTAAGTCTAGGGCAACTTGTATATAAACATTTCCCTTCCTCATGTTCTGAGGAATTTTAGAAGATAGGGTAGGACATTATAATATCATCCTATTAATCCCTGCAGGGTAATTGACACATGGCTCAACCTGGCATAGAGCAACAAAGTGTAGTTATGCCAACAAGGCAATAAATAAGTAATGAAATAAATTAATCAAATAAAAAAAAAAAAAAAAAAAAAGAGAAAATTAGCACTTAGAAGTTACACATGCATTGCAACTAAATTGGGAACCATTATTTCACCGGTGCAATGACTTGGGTTTTAGGAGCGTTCCTGCTACAGCCTTCCCGACACCTACGTTTCAGATTTTCTAATGCATCGCATTCCGAAAAGAGATTAATGCCATTACTTTGTGCTAGACTTTGTGGGGGAAAAGAAATGAAATTCCTCCGTGACAGTCAAGGACTGGGCCATTCCACATTGTTTGCCCTGGTGCAGCAAAGTGTTGCCGTCGCACACTGTTTAAACTCAAGGACACTCTCTGGCTTCTCGTCTTGGAGGAAGCACTTTGTTTCTGTCAGCGTGACAAAAGGTGCAGTTGTCAGGGGTGAGGAGAATTAATACAAACAGTAGGTTTTCCCCCTCGTTCCTCTATCCCCGACTTGATTGCTTTCCCCCTTCCACGTCTCTTCATTGAAATTAGCTATGCTGAGACGACCATAAACACAGGCAATTCTAATCAACACAGCCAGATTTCAACATAATATAATCTTTTACAAGTCAGAGCATCTGTCAAAGCCAGCTATAAAATCTGAAGAGAAATAATTATGGCTCATCAAAAATCTCAAATCCAGGGGGCGAAGGGAAAAGAAAAAAAAAAAATCACGAGGGTCGTTTCGTGCAACGACAAGGGGTCCAAATTCCAATAAACTATACATATGAGATATATCCGTTTAAAAACACCAAAGCCAGAGGTTCAGCATGTCATTTTTTCCATAGAATACATTTCACGACTGACTCTTTTCCTCACCCTCTTCCGCCTGTTTTGCTTTTCATGCATAGCAGCTATCTTACCTTCAGCGGTTTTGGCCAGATTTCAGGGAGGAGAGATCCAGAGGGCAAACATTAGAATTTTATATCACTTCAAGAAGGGGAGAGGTGGGGTGCTAGCGCGTGGGGGGAAGCAGAAGAAGACATATGAAACTCCTCTGACATTCATTGAAGACTCCGTGGGGATGATAGCACATGTTTTTGTCTTTCACCTGCGAGGCATGTTAAATCAGTGCAATGATAAGGTAATTCAACAGCAAATATTTCATAACATTCCAGACAGTTTTATGTTTACCAGCTTGGCTATAAGCACTCTTGATTTTAAAAAGTGTCAGATATAGAGATGGGACACAGAAGGACTGGGGAGCATCGGCACGCAGGTGCGAGACGACTCAGAGGTCACGTTGAGGGTTAAATAATATACGGGCGATTAAGAAATATAACGCACAATAGCATGTATAACTTACTGTTACTACGTACTATCCGACGCTGTCAGATAAAGTGAAAAATGATCATTTCGCATGATCATTCATGGATTTGGCTTATGCTTTTGTCCACGGTGACCTACAACTCAAGGTAAATGAACTTACGCTTCACACCGAATGGAAGGCTTACATACATACGAATAATTATTAAAGAGCAACTTCCGCATTTGATATTTGCGTTCGCTTTTCCTCCGGCTGCTCTATGCATTTCTTTCTCCGAGAACTTTAAGGCTGTTCCTCATCCCTTGTTTCCGTCCGCAGCGGACTACAGCGCCGCAGCCAGCAAGTATCTGTAATAATTCCTTTATTAATAATAAAGAGAGCAATTGATAGTTCTCCAGCGCCCATCCTTCCCAAGGAAGGCCAGTTAAATATTCATGGTCAATTATTCCACTCTGACTGAAAGGGTAAATGCTTGGTCCTGAGAGAGAGAAGGAAGAAGAAAGACCCAGAGAGTTAATAATGTGCCATTTTTCTAGAACCTATCCATCACCGGCTGCTCAGAGGGGTCCACGGCACACCGCCGTTCCACATTCGAGAGGCGGCGGCGGAAGCCTAACAATCACATCTTCTTTTAAAAGAAAACAGGAAATACCAGGAACTCCCCACAGCATTTGTATAGCAGACAGCTTGAATCGGTGAAGCTTTTTTCCAGGCCCACATAGAAAGGGGCACAGAGCAAGCGCTCAATGCCGAAACGGTGCGCTTTATTAACTCGGTGGCCGTAAAGAGTCGCTAGGATTACAGTTCTCCAGGAGACAATGTGTGAGAAAGGGCTGACCACTACCCACTGAGCTGCTTGCTCACAGACCTAGCAGTGCTCTCCATTAGCTTGATGATCACGGAAAGGGTGCAATTCACGCTACGGTGTTATTACATAATAGATAGCGCGTGAGGGCACAGATTGTTGGCAAAAGTTGGCAACAAAAGTCCCCAAAAGGGCCCTAAGGTAATATTCTTGAGAAACGTATTTCACCAAAATTTGTCAAGGCTAAATAACAATAATTATTATAATAATAATAATAATACATTTACATTTATCCATTTAGCAGATGTTTTTCTCCAAAGTGACATACATCTCACAGAGAATAGAATTTATGCATTACATTAGGAGAAAGAAGTAGCTGCAGACATGTGATTCTTAAGTAAACCTAGTTTGTTACTTTCCACTTAAAGCACCGATGTTCATCACTCAAGTAGGTGCATAAAACACAGGATAGATGAATCCTGATAACCTTCCTACAATTTTTAATTTTCTTTTATAATAATAATAACAACAACGTGGGGCGTGGTGGCATGGCAGGTTCAGCTGGTGCCCGCTGTGTGGCAGGTCTGGGGTTCGAGCCCCGCTTGGGATGCCTTGGGATGGACTGGCGTCCCGTCCTGGGTGCGTCCCCTTGCCTTCGGCCTTGCGCCCTACGTTGCCGGGTAAGGCTCCGGCTCGCTACGACCCCATTCGGGGCAAGCAGTTGTTGACAGTGGATGAGAAATAATAGTTTACAAAGGAAACTAAGCACACTGCAGAAACGTGAAAAATCCACGTACCTTTAGATAAGCAAACATGAACAACTATGCATGCACTCGTATTTGTCTGGACTGATGGGTCTGTGTACGTCGGTTCACTGTAGAAAACCCCTCCCCTTCATAGCAGCAGTCGCAGGAAGGTCCGCTATGAGACAAGTGTGTAGCAGGTACACCGTGTTCCAATATCATAACCTTGCCTATCAGATTAGACTTTATTGTGTTAAGTTTGATAGGATTCATTAAACATCTGCAGGTCTGGCAGACGGACACCCTGGAAATCACAAAGGAAATCAAAGTAATAGCCTTCTATTGCGTTTCACATTTTCCAGAATTACTCTGATTCTAATAATTGTGGCCTAAAGTGTTCCATGTTGCTTTTATTTGCTTGCAGGTTGGGTAATCTTTGATCTGACTGCCAAACGCTGACCGTATGATACAAAATAAGAAAAGGGAAGAAAAAAAAAAGAAAAAAAACGTCTGGCTTTCATTTGGAATCTCAGCAAGCGCAATAAAAAGCCAACGGCTAAAAAAATAAGAAAAAATATCCAAATTAAGCGAAACGAGGGATTCTTCAGTGCGTGCTGTGTTTTTCGGTTCCATTCACGATTACATAGTTGATGCAAAAAGCATCTGATGCAAAGCAACCACTTGGTGTGTTATTGCAAGCAATGAAATTAAAATATATATATATAGTGATGTCATTTACAAAGAATCCTTCTCGTCTCCAAACTGAGAGTCGTCCAAACACAAAGACAGCAGATTGACATGAGGGCAGCAGATACATTAGCATCAAGAAAGAAAGAAAAGCCCCTCTATCCCATCATTTTGTCAGAGTTGTCTGAAAACAATTGTTTATGGCTGTAAACGCATGCAAAGATGTTCTATAATGGCAACAAATGCAACAAACAGAGCATTTGCATATTGTCAGATGAGTAATTTTTACACACATTGCAGATTCTTATTTTGCAAACTGCTCCGAGACCACGTGCATCTTTGTTGCAGAAAACTTGCAGACACGCAAAAATTGTGAATATAACAATCAGTGCTGCAGTATTAATATTCATTTTTGGTAATCCTTGTAATTAAACATTTGAGAACTTTCCCAGAAAAAGCGGGCAGAAAGCAAGCCTCTTTGTCTGTTTAAAAATGTACTTCAGTTGTCAGATTGCCTTTGGCAAAGACTCTGAGAAAATGTTTTTACTTACTTTATAAATTACATTCTGAGCAGTTCTGCATTTTAATGCACCCCAAAAGCACAGATATGCAGTTTTAAAAAGGGTTATGAACTTGGATCACTGATTTCTGCATCTGTCGCGCACTACAAAATTAAGAGGACGGTAGCTGATGAGTAGGCAATGATGGAAAAATTAGTAAGTGGGATTAAGTTTCATAGTTTACTCATCACTTGAAAGAGCAGATGGGATTCTGCAGTGTACAGAACTGCCATTGGAACCCACAAATGATTCAGGACTTTTTTTCTGTGTTCACCATCGAATACTAAATACAGCACCGATATCGTGCTCGATATCAATACATATACAAAATGTAAGGCGCTTTTATACCATAACTCTAAGAAACACACCGGATCTGATAGAAACTATTTGTATTCTACTCTGAGATAGCATCAAAAGATCCATTATTATGTTATATAATATTCCTGTATCGTCTGATATTTTGCATAATTTTTCCACATGACAGCATCTGAAGTGCCATCATTAACTCAATGGTACACATACAATGTGGAGAATATGACCAGAGTGGGTATTTTTGTGAATTTACCCAGTACCATTTTTTGTGACTTTGAAAGAGAAAGCCCAAAGACTCCTGCAAGGGCCACTTGAAATATATTACTGGTTTGGAGTAAATCACAGTAAAGCCCAGGAAAGCACAAGTTTGCTTTACGCACAAGGTCGATCAGCGTACGATGCCCCGTGGCTGTTGAACATCACGAGAATCGTTAATGTCGTCATTGTCCTTAACTGCTGTTTCATGCGAGATCATTTGAATTTCTCTAAAACTTGAATTCTCAGGGATTTCCTCATCACAATTTACAAGATACACAGTTTTTAAATGTTGTTTCCAGTTCTGCTTATTTGCTTTGCAATCTGACAACTGTTTCTTAGACTGATCTCGTGGAATTAGACCATCTTCGAGACATAACAGATATGACATACAACAGAAGACATTTTCCAATTTTTAAGTTTATTATTAATTTGTATCAAACCACCCAACATTTTGCATTAATTAAATTTTCAGTAACTGAAACAGAAAATTCCAGCTGTTTAATTTATATATTAAAATGCTGCATTTCCTGTAGTGTTCTGGGGTAAAGGTAGATGAATGCTTTGCAATGAAGCCCATTAGCCCACTATAAACGAAGGGTTTAATTTTCAAAAATTAAAAAGGTGGAAACTGAAATGCTTGTTTTACTAAACTAAAGGTCATTTTTTTTTTTTTTTTAAGTCTGATTTATCCCTTCCAGAAATTTGACCTCAGCTGACAGAGCTCCGTATTTTGACGTTATACGGGCGCTTAAATACATCCACCTATGAAGAATTCAGAGCGTCAAAGATGCCCATTCCAGTAGACTGTTTTATGTCTTAGGTTGCACCTACGGCTCTCGTACGTACGCAGACAAACAACGTACGCAGGCAGGGCCACTGGGAGTTTCACAGGAAAGGTGCCGCAGTCCCGATTTAAGGTAGCACTCCACTTAATTTCATTTTTTGGCCAGTGACAACCCGGGGGCATTTGAAGCGTGGTGACTTTGATATCCCCCGGCCTGCTCCATATGCATCATGGGGATTGTGTCGCGTTGCGGCTAGTTAACATACGTTAGTGAGCAGCGCGAGGGGCGGCAGGGTCGCCCCCCCGCCGAGCAGGCGTACCGCCTGCCCAGGCTGCTGAAATAGATGCCCCGGGGCAGACAAGCTGTCTCCCAGCAGCTACAGATAAGGTTGCCATGCTTTTACATACATACATATAATAGCAGAAATATATGCCACCGACACCTGGCGAGGCTAACGCATTCTGGATCACCGGCATAGTCCGCAGATATGGAAATACTCAAGGCCATGTAGTCGCACCAAACTCATATGTGACGTCCTGATAACGCACCCTTGACATTTCAGCTCCTACAACACTGGGGAGTGTTTGGACAGCTGTGCACTTTCCTCTCGTTCCTCGTCTCCATCCGGATTCGCGCGGTTCCTCGGAAACGCAAGCTACAATAAACCACGCGTTAGGGATACGTTAAAGGATGGATGCGCCCGGGTTCGGAGAGACAACTCTCCCTTCCTCGGCCGGGCCGGGAGAAGCGATGGCGTGTCGCGGGCGACCGGCACGCTGCTCCATGTCCTTGCTGGGTGGCACCGAAAGGAAGCAGGCCAGCATGCACAGCGGAGGACTCTACAGCTCTAGATCAGGCTTTGTCTCCTGCTGCGGCGTCTTCGCAGAGAAATTCTACGGTTACCGATTTCAAGACGAGGGAGTTCAGCCACTTATTGATCTGAAATAAATGCTGCTCGTTACCCAGAAACATTTGCATGGTGGTAATAAACTCGAGCTTATTGGTCAGTCATGTCTATCATAGGCTGGAGACCTTAGGGGACATGACAAGCAGTGGGGGAAGCGATGAGGCTGATGGCCTGAGGCCGGCAGGGAAGGGACTCGCCGCTCGGGGGCCTGCTGCTTGATGAATGGCAAGCACGTTAGGCAAAAAAAAAAAAAAAAAAAACTCTGTGTACAAGATCGTGCTCATGCGTTTGTGTTGGCATGCTAGCACCGCTCCTAACTACGTATCTAACAATTTTTCATTCGAAACTCCCCCTACAGCACAACGACCAGCGCACGGAGGAATATACTTATGTTCTGTGGTTATATTTTAAAAAATCCTCAAAGGTGGAAGTAGCGCATGATTTCTGAGATCCTTTTTGATCTAGCGAGGTTACGGCACACACATTTTCCTGCACCGCGTTGCCAAATTTACTTGGCTCGTAACCTGAGCGACCTGATGGCGGTAAAACATTTCTGTGATTCTCGAAGTCCTACCTGACATCAGAACATAAGGAAGCGCTTAAAGTTTTCAAGTTGGGCACAGAGTGATGTCCCCAAATCTACCTCTATACCCAGGTACACCACACGTGAAAGAGGTCATGGTTTGATGATGGTATCGCAAAGGAACAGATTAATGGATCGCACCGTCCTTGAAGGAACAACCGAACCACAGCGAAGTCGGGTTTGCAAGTCACAGACCACTCAAACAGCACTGTCATGATTGTTTGACGGTCCGTGCCCCTGCTCCGATATTGTTCTGCCGCTTAATTAGAGGGGAATAGCTAACCAGGACTGTGGACCGCAAGGCTTTCTACTTACCAAGCATCCAATACCGTCAGAATGTTACATTCCGTCTAAAATTATATGAATGAGAAAAGAACGGAAAGATGATACCAAGAGCAAACTATTGTGACTGCCGTGAGAAACGCACCCTGCCTTATGCTCACCTTAACAGTGTTTTCGACGAATTGGAGGGCCAGGCACGCTATGTTTTATAGGTAGCTGCTCACTGGTGTGTTATTCCCAGAAGAAAATCGGTTAGAAAATCAGAATTCATGAGAATAAGCCATTAATGACACGATTTTGATCAAATGTATTGGTAAAGCAGCTGGTTTTCTGGGTTATAGCTTTCCAAAGGTTACATAAAATAATCAGCAACCTTTATTGATTCAAACTGAGCACTTGGTGAAATGTTCAATCATTCCTGTGCTTAATCTGAAGCAAGAAAAACATACAATTATGAAAAAGGTCAAATATATTAGTCAGTAAAATAAAACTCACATGATATGCACATACTATAATGTTTGTGTGCGATATCTGTTACAGTAAGATCTCCTACAATACATCATAATGTCATTATCCCAGTATTAAAAACCCAAGGCTTAACTCTAGACACAATATTTAATAGGGCTGTTAATCCATTACATTTTACATGATTAGTTTTTTGGCATTAGTTCATTAATCTGTAGATTAATTGGTGCACTTTAATAAAAACAAAACAGTTTCATAGCAACAGTTTTGAACTGTACATAAATTAATAATATTGTGCATTATTCATGTTACAGACGCAGAACTCCACAATTATCGTAGCTGTTATAAATAGCTACGATTATTATTTTGTTCAGATATTGGCATTAAAGAGTTATCACGTTTTTAGAATCACAGTCTATTGTATTTCGGTTGTGTGCCGAGTTTTCGTACATCGCGTGAAGTTCAAGGACTCTCGTTTTTAATCGAGGAAGAAAATCCTGATCGATAATTACATTTCAAATATTTTGAATATAATTGCTCAATTAAGTGAACTGCAAAGTTTTGTTTTTAATGGGGCTGAGAAAAATGAGGATGCCAGCTGCATCAGGCGGCTGACAGAAGGTGAGTTTTAAGAGTTTAACCCTCCTTCACTTACAAGAGCTGATGGAGCGTTCATTTGCACGTCATCAAACGGCCATTGTGCCCACACAATTGCCGAAATTAACAAAAAGTCCACAAAATTACGGCACTGTTGTATTTCTGTGTACTAATGGACTAATGGAATTACAACAGCAAGGTGTTAATACAGCGTAGTGCTTGCGTTGCTTTTACCACAGGCGCTCAAAAATCACCGGTGGCTGAATGTACAGTATCTAACAGCCAAGCAGACATACTGCATCAGATCAGTAAACAATTTCTCCAGACACCATCGTTCATTTCGTGAATACCACCACCTACAGTTATTACCCGTGTGCATATAGAACAACGAAACCATTCTGAATGCAGCGCGTACTAAAATGCCGGGACTGCTCTAGTACATATATATCTAGGACTACGATGACTATCGGTGTTTGGTGATCGGTAATGCCGGGTGACATCCTCCTTCTGTACCACTGCGTATTTATTCAACCTGCATACAATGGCAGGAGCTAAAACACACAGGCCATCGGGAGATTTGCAGCTCTGCCTGTGACCTTCCTCCTGCTACAATAGCCATCTTCTAATTAGGCAATGCATCTGATAGTCATTAAGAGCAATGAGATAATGAATCACTCGCTCTCCTCTTTGTTAATTTGCTGTAACCAAGCGGCTAATGGATGTCAGAGCTGACTGATCGCACTGATTGTGGTGATTTATAATTGCAACAAAACAATCTAAAAGCAATGGGATTATGTGTGTCACCACTACAGTGGGGTCTTGTTTACACAGCGCACGAGAAAGGTGAAGGAGAGGAATATGGCTTTAGAATTAAGCCGGGGGTGGACGGACATAGCTCATTTTCTCGAGTTCGTGGCCGGGCGAACCGGACTAACGGAATCCCGAAGACCTTCGGAAGAAACCCCACCCCCGGGTGCGCTCAGGAACGATGCGTATTGAGTCACCGAAGCCGCACGTGAAGGTATGAGTAGAAATATCGAAGAGAGGGCCAACCTCAAAAGTCAATTACACGGTGACATTTAACACAGCGAGGGCAACTGAGCCCCGGAATGAATGCCCTTAAAATTCAAAACGGCGCGCGAGGTGAATAAAATAAATACCGTGCTGCATAACACGACATCATATGTGTGCACTTTCGCTAATTATTCATGCAACGTTACCCCGCTTAGTGTTCATTGAAGAGGGCCTCCATATCCAGCTCATGCGCATCTAGGCGTGTCCTTCGCTTCTCGGCAAAGAAACGGGAAACTTTCCCCCCCGTGCCATTTCTTATGCTAATAGGGACTGCCCCCCCCACCCCCACCCCGGTGTGGCCTATCTATTTGTTTATTTTGCTGAGTGAGCACTGCGTTGCCGCCGGCCACACCGCGGATTTCAGTAGCAGCCGGAGAGGAAACTGGGGAGGAAATGGGGCTGGAGCCGCCGCCAGTTTACCTTGGGGCTGGGCGCCACACGCCACGCCTCGCCGGTCATGATCTGGGCTTTGATGGCGTCCAGGGCGCACAGGATCCAGCTGTGTTGCCGTCGGACGTGTCGCTGCAGCTCCTGCCACTGGTGCTCGATCATCTGCAGCGTGTCCCTGAGGCCTTCGGAAGGGGGCAGGAACGAGAGATGGAGGTAACAGACTGGCACCGGCGGGGCTGGCGTGGGTGGGGAATGGGCTGGTCATTCCCCCACCCTTCCACCAGTCCCTTCCGCAGCCTCCTTAAACGGTTGATTAATAGCTACAAAAGATCAGCTGATTAATCTTAATTTACATGCTAAATTCAAGAAAAAATACTAAGCGAACCGCTCTGTGATATATGGTGGATCGGCCAGCCTAAGGCAGCCTAAGGCAGCCTGCAACGTGGCGCCCGCGGTAGTGCATGATTCTGGACAGTTTTAATATCCACAGCAGTTTTTAATATCAGTTATTGACAGTTTGGGCGTATGGACATGCTGTGTGTGAGCCTCACCCACACTTAGCGCCGGAGACACTGGAATCACAATGACAGCTCTGGCGAAAACTGTGCCCTGCTGCCAGGCGCCTGTGAAATCACTTCCGTTTTTATACGTTCGAGCGTTTCTTGATGCAGAGAAAGTATCGCGGCGCAAACGCACCCCACAATAAAACCGAACAATGAAGTGAATTTGTGCTGTGCCGATGTTGCGAGATTTATATTAATGCCCGGGCAAATTATTAATTACATTTGTTCCTTTAGCTTAATGATAAGCTGCTCAAAATTTTTTATAGAGCAGGAAACTTCTGTTACTGGAGCGATTTTAGGGCGGGTACCTTGTTCAAGGCTACTACAGCCGTAGGGGGAGGATTCGAACCCGTGAACTTCGGCCCAAAGGTCCTGCCCTGCGTTTCCTACACTAAACGCCGATTCTGATCACGAGGCAATGTTGCCTAGGATAATAAGAAGATATACGAGTAATTCCGGAAATCAACACTCGGAGACACCGTCCATCAGCTTGTGACCAAAAGCTGCATGAGATACAAGCAGCATGTGGCCCGTTCCGCAGGTACAGTTAAGGAGGAGTAACTTTGGTGTCCCTGCGTCGCTCCTTCAGCTGGAAAGGGCAGGAGCGAGGAAACACGGGGCAAGTTTTTGCACTTTCCTGCGCTCGCTCACTTTGCACGTGGTCAGCATCAGGGTCCCCCCCCCTCCCCAAAGTCCGGACACTGCAGCGCTCGTCATTTTCTCTTAATTCGAACCTCTGCGCGGCGAGCGGAGCGATCCGAAATGCACCTGCGCTGGCGGAACACAAAGCGTGCAGTTAATCCCTGTTTCTGTTACAAGTCATTTTCCACCTGGCCGTCATCCCCGGCATACAGATCGCTTCCCAAATCCTATTTCTTCAGAGTAATTAAAAAGCATAAATTAAGATAAATGAAAAAGGGGTGAAATGCAAAATATGACCCTGCTTTTGTCACTTGTGCGGATTACACCCTGCATTGTCTATCTGCTGTCGAACAATGTGAGTTCTTGCTTCTACCTGCAAAATTATTAGCGATGTGCCGAGTTGCTAGGAGACCAGGTATTACTGGCTATGCGGGACGTTGGAAGGAGATTTGCAATTAATAATTGTGGTGTCCAATACAAACTGACTGAAGGTGCTGGAAGCCAGAGCAGATTAAAGAGTGTGGTGTGGGGTGGGGGGGAGCAAGAGCGAGAGCGAGAAAGAGGGAGAGAGAACAGGGCAGGAGGGAAGGGCGGCACGGGTGCGAGACAGCAGGGAAAGGTGGAGAGGCGGTCGCTGTGGGACTCAGCTGTTGGAGCTTTCAAACTCACTCCGCTCCTGGGGGCCATCTACATTTTTAATGGTCGGCAGCTTAACAACGGGCCGGGAGACACCTCGCCAACAGGGAGGCCGGCGTGGCACGTCCGTGCGCTCGCAGAGAGTTCCGCGGGCGACTTGAGGTGAATCATCTCCGAGGGGGGAGGACTGTCTGAGAGATGCCCTGTGACTCCCGACCTGCTGTTCTTAATTCCGCTCTCTTGATATACTCCGTCCCTGCCAGCTCCTCAGCCGTCGCCCACTACCCCCTACCTGCCTTTTCTTTTCTCCGCCCCCCCCCAACCCCCCAACCCTTACAGGCCTCGATTCGCTGCAGAATGCCATTTGTACTGTACGCGGAGAGCCCTCTCTCCTTTGCCTGCTGAAAGATTTATAAATCCTGAAGGTCAGTATGTTAATATAAACATTAATAATAAATGCAAGGGTTTCCAGAGCGCTACCTGATTTGTGGGAGATGATGACTTGCAGCAGCTGCCTCCCCTCGTCCAGCACGGCATCTTTGAGGGAACAGTGGCTGTCGACGCTCAGCTTGAAGCTCTGCGGCGAGAAGGAGAGAGGGAGGGAGGGAGTGAGGGAGGACATGCCGGCGTGAAGCTTCACCACGTTAAACTTTGTACGATGCCAACGCGCGGCGCCGGGAAACAGCCGCGAACACGAAGCCGCGTGATCTCCCACCAGATGACATGATTTTAAAAACACATTCATAGATCCTCACCGGATCCTTGGGGAAGAAAGACCTTCAGACATAATATATTAACATAATTAACATATAGCCGCACGCAGACTATATAAGATTATGAACTCGGGCTCCTCGCAATACTCTCGAGAAACAAGAGGAGAGACAGGAAGCCCTGGAGGGTTTTTCTGGTTACTAAGTGCACGCGAGGCTGAGCGTTCTCATCGCGACCCTGTCCGTAGTCGAGGCCCGAACGCGCCGAAGATGCCGCCTCGCTCGATACCGAAACGGCCGCGACGCTGCGCCGCCCGCACATGCACTTAGTCACCAAACTCTCACGAATTCCAGCAAGCAAGACGCTCACCACACACACACACACACACACACACACACAATATGAGCTGCCGATGGAATTTAATAACCGAAACGTAGCCTTCGCGCAGATTCGAACGGACACACGCAACCTTTTTCTTTTACAGTTATCCTCTGAGATACGGGAATCCGGTTTACAAGAATTCAGAGTTCCAGGCGGTTTCATTTAATACCCCTATTTCAATCCGCAAAACATTTCCTCGTATTTACGGGGGCTGATTTTGCTTTTCACGGGCCTCTCGACAGCTGAGCAGCGGGAACCCGGAACCGCCATGCCGCCTTATTCTTGCTTATAGTTACTATAGTAACTATTGGCTACTTCTGCATTAAATTCTCAGCCTCCGCTACATTTATTACATTTACATTTATCCATTTAGCAGATGCTTTCCCCCAAAGTGACGTACATCTCATAGAAAATACAATTTGTGCATTTCATTAGCGGGAAGAGAGACGTAGAAGCAGACGCGTGATTCTTGAGTAGTTTCCACCATATGCACCAATGTTGATCATACGAGTAGCTGCATAAAACTTTATGAGAATATCCACAATTCCTGATCACCTTCCTAGTATTTTTTTTTTTTTTTTTTTTGGGGGAGATACCTATGAACATTTACGTTACATTACAGGAGTAGCTGTGCAAAGGTTGATCTCGGCATCATCTTAAAGTTACAGCACATGAACATTTACACCTTACATAAACTTAAAAGATGATGGGCGAAGTGAGTCTGGAAGAGGTGAGTTTTAAGACGCTTTTTTTAAACGTGGACAGAGATTCAGCAGTTCTGAGTGAGAGGGGGAGGTCGTTCCACCACTAGTCCTCGTTTGCTAGTTTGACCTGTTAAAATCTCAGTGATCACGGTCCCGTTTGGACTGTCCAAACCGTATCAACTTCTTCAGTGAGTGTTAGTTCATTCGCATTGTTTTACTCGATTTCTTCCGTCTTTACACTTTTCTTTTCCCAATAGCATATGTACAAATGTTTGTTTGTGAGTCTTTGTTCACTGCGCAGTGCGTAACGGCTACGAAAGAGCCAAACAAGTCGGAGCAGACAGACATAGAGTA